>NC_052330.1:728639-1092959 GCF_016432855.1 Salvelinus namaycush
AGTCATCTAGGACCGGGCCATGATGTTCCTCGTCATCATGCAACAGGCTGATCAAGGCAGAGTCATCAGCGAACTTAACGAGGTGTCTGTCAGGATGGGAACTAGTACAACTATTAGTGTACAAGATGTACAGGAGTGGGGACAAAACACATCCCTGAGGAGAGCCTGTGTTGGTATTGCGTATGTCCGACACGTGGGGACCTATTTAGACTCGCTGTGAGCGTTGGCTCAGGAAGTCCAACAGCCACAAAACCAGCCCCCCATCTAAGGAGAAGTCCCGACTGAGTCTCTGTGCCAGAATGTAGGGCTGGATTGTGTTGAAGGCAGATGAAAAGTCAACAAACAGAACGCTAACATGGGATTTGGCACCCTCTAGGTGTCTATAGACCATGTTAAGGAGGGTAAGAATGGCATCATTAACTCCTCTGCAAGGCTGATAGGCAAACTGAAATGGGTCGAGAAGCTTCTGGGTGACGCTGAGAATATGACTTTTCACAAGTTTCTCAAGGCATTTCATGACTAAGGATGTCAAGGCGACACGGCGGTTGTCATTCAGCACAGAGGGATTAGATGCTTTAGGAATTGGTATAATTATTGAGTTTTTCCACAATACTGCACGTGTTGCTGGTCGAGTGAGGATTGGAAAATGTCTGTAAAAACACCAGCCAATTGTTCAGCACAGTGCTTTAACACATGTCCACTTATTTTGTCTGGGCCCGGGCTTTTGTATGTGTTACATCCCCTGAACAACTTCAAAACATCAGCCTGTTTAACAACAACCCTCTCAAACATTTGTAATGATGCTTCCATTTGTTTTACCTCCGACACAAAGTTGTCTGATTCAAATCTTGAGAAGAAAACATTCAGTTGATTAGCCATGTTCTGGCCCTCATATCTCCCAAGGTCAGCAATGGTTTTTCCCCTGCCTATGTGGTTGGCACTAGCCATGGATTTAATCCCTTGCCAGGCCACCCTTGCATTTCCTGAGGAGAGGGTCCTCTCCACCCTTTGCTTGTATGCCTCCTTGTCCACCGATATCTCTTTTGATCTCACGTTGTAGATCTCTTAAAGCCTGTCCATCACCCTCAGCATAAACCGCCTTCTTCCTATCAAGTAGTGATTTTAGATTTTTGTTGATACCTAAGGCTTATTGTTAGGGAAGATTTTACCGGTTTTAGTAGGCACACCTGACTCAACACAGAAGTTTACATAGTCTGAAACAACATCTGTGAGTTCATCAAGATCAGAGCTGCTGTCCTCAAATACCTCCCACATAGTACAGTCAAAACTCCCCTGGAGACAAGTGATACTGTTGTCATTCCAGATCTGGACAGTTTTAACGGTGGGTTTCTCCCTCTCCAGGAGCCGACAGTAGGTTGGCCTGGTACATTCGTAAATTACGTACTATTTGGAGATTGGGTTGTCAAGATAGGACTGACGTGTGTCAGTCAGAGAAGAGATTGTGCTCACAACCACCATCAGTTTTTCTCTCAAGAATTCAGAAACAGCTCCTTTCTGCCCTTAGTGTATGTGGAGCCAAACTCCCTCTCTCCAGATATCAGCTCCTGGTTCCTATTCACCAAATGCATTACTGAAAGCTATTTTTGCAGCCGGTCTCTGAGAGCAAAGGTATTGCTGTTGTCCCTTTTGACATCACAGAGAGAGGGGAGTTACATTTTGGGATTCATCTTCGCGCCCTTTTTTTTTGACTCCCCTCAAGCATTTTTCTTTTCAACATCTGCTTTTGTCTCAAGTGAGCCAGAAGAACACGGGCCAAATGGTTTTACCATAGTGTTCATGTCAGCGTTAGTTAACAAAGAGAACATGGATATCACGTCACAGCAGTAAACATGTGTATAATAACGTATAGGACAACAGAGACAACTATTACGGTATTCTTTATCTATGTATAGAAAAATATCAAGCAGTATCATGTGTACCTTTGAGGGAACTGTTAATAACAAAGTTGTTCTTTGAGGAATAGAAATGTATCATAACTGTAGCATCATTTTTGTGTGAATGGTATATGAATCACACCAATAATGCTGGTTTGTCACTCAAACAAACCCCATTGTGATTCTTGTCATTTATGAGTTGAAGTTCTATTTTCATCATCATTTTGTTCTTCTCTCTTGTAATAGAGATGATTCTGCAGCTGTAGCATCTGTATAAGAGCTTGCAGTCATTGTCTCTTATTTCCTCTCTGCTTGTAGCGCCATGCAGCACTGTGGAACACATCCAAATGCTAAGCCCAAATAACATAGCAGAACTATCACTCTCCTTCCTTCCCTCCCTTCCATCCTTTCTCCTTCCCTCTACCTCCCTCGCTCTCTGCCTTTCCAGCCATACCAAGATGTCACTCTAAGTCTGGATTTTAGCTTAGGTTACAAATCCTCTGAGTCTTACAGACCAACTCAAGTGAGACCCCTGAGTCACTCTCTCTGCAGTGTGTGTGTGTGTGTGTGTGTGTGTGTGTGTGTGTGTGTGTGTGTGTGTGTGTGTGTGTGTGTGTGTGTGTGTGTGTGTGTGTGTGTGTGTGTGTGTGTGTGTGTGTGTGTGTGTGTTGCGAGTACCACTTCCCCCCGATTTCCGCTCATTCCTGGCTCCAACTCGGGACCTCTGCTTTGCTAACACACAAGACCGGCCTCCTTGACAACATTCAGACGGGTTCAGCCACCCAAAAAGTGCCAATTGGATAGCACCATCCACAACATTTCAAGCTAGCTGTGGAGTGAGCTAATGGAGTGAGCTAAGTACATTCTTAACTCCATTATACTTGAGTGTGCGTGTGTGTGCGTGTGCGTGTGCGTGTGCGTGTGCGTGTGCGTGTGTGTGTGTGTGTGCATGTGTGTGTGTGTGCGTGTATGTGTGTATGTGTACGAGCATGTGTATGAGCATGTGTATGTGTGTTTACTTGTGTGTGAGCACAAATGAAAGTGGGAGCGAGACAGTAATGGTGAGGGAGGGGAAAACTGAATTAAACACAGACTGCGCCGCAGAGAATTCTCCAGTGCCATGCCATGTCAGGCATTAAAAAAATATACAAATAAATTCTCTCTCCCTCCCTCCCTCTCTCGAGACTCAGTCTGCTGCGTGTAACAATGATTCATTAGATAAACAATTGTGATGCCTGTCTACCTGTGGTCTCGCTTGCTATTCTCAGAGGCACTGTGACCAAGACATCAGTAAATTTCAGGACCTGTCGGCGCTAGAATGGCTTTAACAGGACTGATAGTCTCCTTGGAGACCATTTTTGAGGATACCCGTTGCAATACTATATAGACCTAGTGATAGGATATGGTAGTGGGAAAAGCTATAGTTAGAAGGTGTCAAGTCTACTACTACTGCTCCTCCCCTCCGGCATTCGACGTCGCCTGTATACTAACCACCGGTCCCGGGATCCATCATTACGCACACCTGGCATCAATCATTACACGCACCTGTACGTCATCATGAGGCACAGCTGGAGTCTCACTCATTACCTCCGCTGTATCTGGCACTCCCTTAGGTTCCTTTCCCAGTCAGTATTGATCCTGTGTTTATGCAAAAACACTACTGTTACGTTGTCTCATTCGTTGTTTTATTAAAGTATTTGTTGTTTTATTAAAGTATGTATTTATTAATTGAAAGAGGTGAATATAGATTTTATTATATTTTGGCCCTAAACCTCAGCTATTCTGGGAATTTTCTTCTCAAGAGGTTTCTTTTTTTCTTCCTCTCTTATGCTTATTGTATATGTGGACATTTTAGACTTCATGTGGTCATGATATTGTGCAGGTCAGTAAGAATTTTTAACTCAATCATTTTAGACTTCATGAACTTCAGAAGAGATTGGTATTTCAGTTGTGGTTGGGATATATTGACCAAATTATCAGGAAAGTTTTGGGTGTATTTTCCCTTTAAGAATCACCAGAAACAACCATTTCAACAACCTAGAAGGGTGTTGACCCCAGAACCCATTGACCCTAACACCCCCCCCCCCCCCCCCCAAAAAAAAATGCAACCCTTGCAACTAAGGAGGCATATAGAATACATAACCATTTGTACAAACTGGCTGCTTTTTCATCAGCCTCAAACAAAACTAAAGGTGTAATCATAATGATACATAAGAAACTAAAAAAAAAACATCTTGGGTAAAAGTGAAGACCAAGAAGGCAGAATCACTTTCCTTAAATACATCCATAATGGAAAGGAAATTGCCTTTATTAATGTGTATGCACCAAATTCACGTGATCCACATTTTTCTCTGAACAGCATATTGTTAGAATTAACTGAATTCCATCTGGTTATTGGGACAGACATGAATGCCATTTTGGACATGCAGGACAAATTTAGACCACCTACTATCCACACACAACAGAGGCTCTCCAACATATACTCTCTGATTATACTTCATTGATGCCTGATGAGCACATAATCCAAAAGCAAACAAGTACACTTTCTACTCAAACAGGCATAAAACATCATCCCGAATCGATTTTATATTATCTACACCTATATTTTCAAAAATTAAGAAAATTGAAATTTGAAATATGAGCTTGTCCGATCACCATGCCTACAACTGCCAATTACACATTTCAAATCTCCTAAAAAAAGCCACAAGATGGAGTTTCATTACTACAAAATCCTACATTCTGTGATCAATTTGAAATTGAACTAAATTAATTCCGAATGATCAATAAAAACTCAATTAATGACCCCCGTATTCTAAGGGGATGCCATTAAAGGTTTTATGGAAAGATAATGCACCTGCAAAGCCAAAGCCCCCTAAAGGGAGAGCATACTACACAAGGAAATTCTCAAAGCTGCTAATGAGAACCTTGACGACCTTGTATCTAGCCTGTGGGGATTCCGGTGGGGTGCCCCCACCCAGGCAGTGGCAGTGCTGGCAACACTAGCTGCAGTAACCCATGGGGAGGGGGTCACACTCGGACATTCAGAGAGGGGGTATATTATTGTGACCCTGGTGGCACAAAATCAAAGTCGGATTGCATAGAGATGCTTGGGAATATGGTCAATACGGGTGACCATATTGTGGGTGTTTCAGGGAAAAGGTGTACATTTGACCTCCATCATCTAGGATGTGACAATGGTAAATAAAATCTCTCAATTTTTGCCCATTTTTTGCGCGGTCTTGCAGGCCTTCTCATGCAGCTGCAACTAACTGTAAGTGCATTTGTAAATCAAGACCTATCTTGAGTTGGGCTCTGGGATGGTGCAATTGTTGAGAAAGTGAGCTTGTGGTTGTGGGGGGTAAGGGTTGAGTGTGTGTGGGTGTATGTGTGTATCCCCCAACTGTTGCGAAGGAGTAAAATATGTTAGGGACAATAGAGGATGATCCACAGCTATATATAATACAAATCGAGGTGAGGGCGATGGAAATGCATTTGGCAGTTGATCTACTTCAATTCAGTAAATGGCACTGTGTGCTCTTTTCAAAGGATGGATCCCAGTCGGTTCAGGGCTATGGGATACAGGGGGTCGAGGGTGGTCTGCCGGGCATTGGGATGACAACCCAACTCGGGATGAGGAGGGCTTTTAGCGGGTGGAATAGTAGGGACCAATTGGAGGTTTACTTAGTAGAAATGCAAATATCATGGTACAGCTAGGTATATAGACACTCAATCATCATGTTACTTTTTAATGGTACGTTTACAAACATATATTTTGATAAAAAATAATTTAAAGTTGTGTCTCATTATGGTAAGTGGTGACATAAGTATAGCCAGTTACAATTGTAATGGCCAAGCAGATAATAAGAAAATACTATCAGTATTTACTAGGCTAAAAGAGAAGGAATATAATATCTATTGTTTACAGGAAACCCATTCAACAGTTTTAGATTAAGTTTTGTGGAAAAAGAAATATATTTCTCCCATGGGCAAAGAAATTCAAAAGGGGTGATGGTTTTAATTAACAATAATTTTGATCCAAATGTGCAAATTGTCCAAACAGATCCTCAAGGTAGATGGGTTATTTTAAATATGTTATTGGACAATAAACAGATATGGCTTATTAACCTATACTGTCCGAATAATGATGATCCAAGCTTCTTTGAAAATATATATAAGAATTTATCAACTCTACAAGCAACACTAGACTCTATTATTATGGTGGGAGATTTTAATACGGTCTTAAATACCTCTATGGACCGGAAAGAAATCACACTACAAACTATCACCCTCAGGCACTTAAGGAAATCATGACTGTCATGGATATATTGGAATTAGTGGATATATGGAGACTTCAAAACCCTGACCTAGTGAGATATACAGTGGGGAGAACAAGTATTTGATACACTGCCGATTTTGTCGGTTTTCCTACTTACAAAGCATGTAGAGGTCTGTAGTTTTTATCATAGGTACACTTCAACTGTGAGAGATGGAATCTAAAACAAAAATCCAGAAAATCACATTGTATGATTTTTAAGTAATTAATTTGCATTTTATTGCATGACATAAGTATTTGATCACCTACCAACCAGTAAGAATTCCGGCTCTCACAGACCTGTTAGTTTTTCTTTAAGAAGCCCTCCTGTTCTCCACTCATTACCTGTATTAACTGCACCCGTTTGAACTCGTTACCTGTATAAAAGACACCTGTCCACACACTCAATCAAACAGACTCCAACCTCTCCACAATGGCCAAGACCAGAGAGCTGTGTAAGGACATCAGGGATAAAATTGTAGACCTGCACAAGGCTGAGATGGGCTTCAGGACAATAGGCAAGCAGCTTGGTGAGAAGGCAACAACTGTTGGCGCAATTATTTGAAAATGGAAGACGTTCAAGATGACGGTCAATCACCTTCGGTCTGGGGCTCCATGCAAGATCTCAGCTCGTGGGGCATCAATGATCATGAGGAAGGTGAGGGATCAGCCCAGAACTACACGGCAGGACCTGGTCAATGACCTGAAGAGAGCTGAGACCACAGTCTCAAAGAAAACCATTAGTAACACACTACGCCGTCATGGATTAAAATCCTGCGGCGCACGCAAGGTCCCCCTGCTCAAGCCAGCACATGTCCAGGCCCATCTGAAGTGTGCCAATGACCATCTGGATGATCCAGAGGAGGAATGGGAGAAGGTCATGTGGTCTGATGAGACAAAAATAGAGCTTTTTGGTCTAAACTCCACTCGCCGTGTTTGGAGGAAGAAGAAGGATGAGTACAACCCCAAGAACACCATCCCAACCGTGAAGCATGGAGGTGGAAACATCATTCTTTGGGGATGCTTTTCTGCAAAAGGGGACAGGACGACTGCACCGTATTGAGGGGAGGATGGATGGGGTCATGTATCGCGAGATCTTGGCCAACAACCTCCTTCCCTCAGTAACAGCATTGAAGATGGGTCATGGCTGGGTCTTGCAGCATGACAACGACCCGAAACACACAGCCAGGGCAACTAAGGAGTGGCTCCATAAGAAGCATCTCAAGGTCCTGGAGTGGCCTAGCCAGTCTCCAGACCTGAACCCAATATAAAATCTTTGGAGGGAGCTGAAAGTGCGTATTGCCCAGCGACAGCCCCGAAACCTGAAGGATCTGGAGAAGGTCTGTATGGAGGAGTGGGCCAAAATCACTGCTGCAGTGTGTGCAAACCTGGTCAAGAACTACAGGAAACATATGATCTCTGTAATTGCAAACAAAGGTTTCTGTACCAAATATTAAGTTCTGCTTTTCTGATGTATCAAATACTTATGTCATGCAATAAAATGCAAATTAATTACTTAAAAATCATACAATCCCCTGGATTTTTGTTTTAGATTCCGTCTCTCACAGTTGAAGTGTACCTATGATAAAAAATTACAGACCTCTACATGCTTTGTAAGTAAGAAAACCTGCAAAATCGGCAGTGTATCCAATACTTGTTCTCCCCACTGTACATGGCGGAGGCTTAATCAAGCTTATTAAAGTGTTTTTGTTAAGAGAGGGATGTGATTTGAGAAGCTATAAGAGATCATTGTTTTCCATAACTTTGCACAGTGAGTAATCACCGCCCCGGAGTGCGGTCGGGGAGTGTGCCAGCCTGCCGGAACGCCCCCTTTCAAGCAAAAGGTATAAATTATGGGTTACGAATTAACACAGTGAACCAGAAAAGACGTGAAGTGGCAGCTACACGTTGAAAATGGTTTGAACTTTGAATCTCAACACGAGATGGAGACGATAAACTCACCTCCCGGAGAATCACTGGTAAGGCTGATTAGCTGTCCAAAGTAAAGTATCTTCGAAAGCGAATTTTAGTAGGACCATCCTGTTACTCTGCTCAAACCATTGTATTACGCTACTCTCATCATCCCATTGGGGAACCATTGAAACGGCTGGCCAGCCTATCTTCAAAGAAGCCTCTTCAAGAGTGAATGGAAGGAAAATCAACTCTGTAGTTCAGTTCAGGACTACACGACAAGTCACCGGATACCAGACAACTACGAAGTAGGAGAAGAGTAGAAGAGTTGTTGGAACAATTTAGGACAATCAGAGCCGTACAAGCGTGCCGTGAAAAGGCCCAATCCCCTTTCCAAGGCTGCCCCATTCACCGAGAGATCCCTGGCGAACCCAAGCATTTCACATAAATACATTCCTAATTTGTTGTTCAAATCGGGCGGCGGTTCATGTGCAAAGTATGGTTATTGTAGGTGAGTATTTTCTGAATGTGTCTTTGTCCCTCTCTCCATCTCTTCTTTAACAAGCATCAATGTTGTTGTCATTCCACTAAGGACCTGTTTTCAGCGTATTACATCTCCAGTCAATAACCGGTGCAGTGTGTGTTTATCCTGTGTTCCCATTTAATTGTCTATAAATAAATAAATAATCAAACCAAATTGTGTAGTACTGAATCATAAATAAGGCTCTGGTTTTTGCAGATGCAAGGAGGTTACGACTGTTCATAATGGTGATATGATAGTAGATTAATACATTTACTGTTTATAGATGTGATAGGTAAAGACCTTTTAGAGTTTAATTCGGGAGATGGTACAGTAACTCTTTAAAGAACCACTCTCGTGGTGCCTCAGACCCCAATGAGTTAATTGATATATTGATTGTATGTTTGTTTATTCCATGTGTAACTCTGTGTTGTTGTATGTGTCGAACTGCTTTGCTTTATCTTGGCCAGGTCGCAGTTGCAAATGAGAACTTGTTCTCAACTAGCCTACCTGGTTAAATAAAGGTGAAATAAATAAAAAATATTTTTTTTTTATTATTAATTTAATCGGGTAACAATTAAACATAGTTAGTTAATTAGATAAATAACAGTCTTCAGATTAATGTTAAAGTCAAGTCATGACATCAAGAAAGCAAAAAAAGAGACTACGTTTTTATGCGGCTTTATTAACTAAATGTTGTTGTTTTTTTTTACATTGTTTGCAAACTGGTATTACACACGTATACCAAAATAACATGCAACAGGCAAGATAAAAAATATATGTTTACATTTTTTGCTAAACAGGTGGGGCTCAAAACAGGTTGGGCTCTGAATGACAGGTTGCCGCTGCACATCTCTGATTGTAAATCCACACCAAGCCAGACTAAGTTCTTTCTAAAATAATTAACCTTTTCTCAATATGGGGGCGCTGTTTTCACTTTGTAAAAAATCGTGCCCAAATTAAACTGCCTCGTACTCTATTCTAGCTCGTACAATATGCATATTATTATTACTATTGGATATAAAACACTCTCAAGTTTCTAAAACCGTTTGAATTATATCTGTGAGTAAAACAGAACTCATTTTGCAGCAAACTTCCTGACAGGAAGTGAAAAATCTGAAATTGAGGCTCTGTTCCAGGGCCTTCCTATTCATTTGCTTGAAATCTATGGATATACATGCACTTCATACGCCTTCCACTAGATGTCAACAGGCAGTGGGAGGTGGAATGGGGTGACTAGCTTGATCTGAGGTCGAACAAGAGCTCTTGGAATGACGTGACCCCAATTTCCTTTGTCTAGCAAGGCGCGGGAAGGACATCAGTATTGGCTTCTGAAAAGCGTTCGGTATAGACGTCTAATAACTCCGGCTTTGATTTTATTTGATACATGTGATAATATCATCGTAAAGTATGTTTTTTCAATATAGTTTTATCAGATTATTAAACGTTTATTGGGAGTTTTGGCGTTTTCCGTTCTCTGCGTTTGGTGAAGATGGACATCTTCGCGCCACTTGGCTAGCTAAGGTTGCTAATTCGACAGGCGAAGAGGACATTCTAAAACCAAACAACGATTTATTCTGGACAAAGGACTACTTGTACAAGATTCTGATGGAAGCTCAGCAAAAGTAGGAACCATTTATGATGTTATTTCGTATTTCTGTGGAAAATGTTTAGTTCTATTTTCCGCCCTCATTGCAGGCGCTGTCTCGCTATAACGTAAGCTGTATGTCGTACTAAAGTTATTTTTAAAAATCTAACACGGCGATTGCATTAAGAACTAGTGTATCTTTCATTTGCTGTACAACATGTATTTTTTAGTAAAGTTTATGATGAGTTCTTTGATTAGATTAGGTGACTGTCCAAAATATATCCGGAAAATTTTGTGCAGTTTGGCTACGTATTCACATTGTAAAACCAGGATTTGTAGCTCTAAATATGCATATTTTCGAACAAAACGTATATGTATTGTGTAACATGATGTTATAGGACTGTCATCTGATGAAGTTTGTCAAGGTTAGTGAATAATTTTATATCTTTTGCTGGTTTTTGCAATCGCTACATTTTGCTGCTGATAAGAGCGTTTGTGTGGATGGCTATTGTGGTAAGCTAATATAATGCTATATTGTGTTTTCGCTGTAAAACACTTAAAAAATCTGAAATATTGGCTGGATTCACAAGATGTTTATCTTTCATTTGCTGTACACCATGTATTTTTCATAAATGTTTTATGATGAGTATTTAGGTATTTCACGTTGCTCTCTGTAATTATTCCGGCTGCTTTGGTGATATTTTTTTATGGTAGCTGCAATGTAAAACTATGATTTATACCTCAAATATGCACATTTTCGAACAAAACATAGATTTATTGTATAACATGTTATAAGACTGTCACCTGATGAAGTTGTTTCTTGGTTAGTGACTAATTATATCATATCTCTATTTGGTCGGTTTTGTGATAGCTACCTATGCGGTAAAAAAATGGTGAAAATATGCGGTTGAGTCTTTTGCTATTGTGGTTAGCTAATAGAAATACATATTGTGTTTTCGCTGTAAAACATTAAAAAAATCGGAAATGATGGCTGGATTCACAAGATGTGTATCTTTCATTTGGTGTCTTGGACTTGTGATTTCATGATATTTATATGCTAGTATTCACTTGTGGCGCTATGCTAGGCTATGCTAGTCAGCTTTTTTACTGATGAGGATGCTCCCGGATCCGGGATGGTGACCAAGTAGAATTAAGTTAACCTGTTTGGGCTGCAGGGGCAGTATTGAGTAGCCGGATAAAAGGTGCCCATTTCAAACGGCCTCGTACTCAATTCTTGCTCGTACAATATGCATATTATTATTACTATTGGATAGAAAACACTCTCTAGTTTCTAAAACCGTTTGAATTATATCTGTGAGTAAAACAGAACTCATTTTGCAGCAAACTTCCTGACAGGAAGTGGAAAATCTGAAATCGATGCTCTCTTCTAGGGGCTGCCTATAAAGGTCCTTGATATTTATTAGAATACATGCACTTCATACGTCTTCCACTAGATGTCGACAGGCAGTGAGAGAAGAAATTGAGTGTATAACTTGATCTGGGCTCGAATAAATGCTCTTTGTATGACGTGTCACCAGTTTCCTGTTTTCTGGAGAGCGCGTGAAGGGACCTGGTTTTGCCTTCTGTACAGCTGTCGTTATAGACGACTAATATCTCCGGCTTTGATTTTATTTGATACGTGACAATATCATCGTAAAGTATGTTTTTTCAATATAGTTTTATTAGATTATTGAAATTTTTTCGGGACGTTAGGCGTGTTGCGTTGTCTGCGTTTGTTCACGAAGGAGAGCTTAGCGCCACTTTGCTAGCTTTCCGTGCTAATTGACTAGAGAAGAGGACATTCTAAATCCAAACAACGATTGTTCCCGACAAAGGACCCCTTGTACAACATTCTGATGAAAGATCATCAAAAGTAGGACCCATTTTATGATGTTATTTCATATATCTGTCGAACATGTTGTACTAGTAGGTTGCGGCCAGGTTTTGGGCACGCTCTCGCCATAACGTAAACTGCATATCGTAATGAAGTTATTTTTAGAATTCTAACACGGCGATTGCATTAAGAACTAGTGTATCTATCATTTCCTATACAACATGTATTTTTTAGTTATGTTTAGGAATAGTTATTTGGTCAGAATATGTGAGTGCCAGAAAAATATCCGGACGTTGTGGGAAAAAGCTGCTACGTTAGCACAATGTATAACCACTGATTTTAGCTCTAAATATGCACATTTTCGAACAAAACATAAGTGTATGTATAACCTGATGTTATAGGACTGTCATATGATGAAGCTTATCAAGGTTAGTCAAAAATTATATATCTTTTGCTGGTTTGTTACGATCGCTAACTTTTGCTGCTGGGGAATGGCTTGTGTTTCTGGCTATTGTGGTAAGCTAATATAATGCTATATTGTGTTTTCGCTGTAAAACACTTAAGAAATCGGAAATATTGGCTGGAATCACAAGATGCCTGTCTTTCATTTGCTGTACACCATGTATTTTTCAGAAATGTTTTATGATGAGTATTTAGGTATTTGACGTTGGTGTCTGTAATTACTCTGGCTGCTTCGGTGCCATTTCTGACGGTAGCTGTGATGGTAGCTGCAATGTAAAACTGATTTATAGCTCAAATATGCACATTTTTCGAACAAAACATAGATTTATTGAATAACATGTTATAAGACTGTCATCTGATGAAGTTGTTTCTTGGTTAGTTTGGTTGGTTCTTGGTTAGTTAGGTTGGCTTTGTTCATGCTACCTGTGCTGTGAAAAATGTCTGTCCTTATTTGTATTTGGTGGTGAGCTAACATAAATATACGTGTTTTCGCTGTAAAACATTTTAAAAATCGGACATGTTGGCTGGATTCACAAGATGTTTATCTTTCAAATGCTGTATTGGACTTGTTAATGTGTGAAAGTTAAATATTTCAAAAAAATATATTTTGAATTTCGCGCCCTGCACTTGAAGTGGCTGTTGTCATATTGTGCCCGGCTTCGGGCTTGCAGCCATAAGAAGTTAATTAAAAAGTTGAGGATGCCACCCAGTCTTCTCACTCGCCGAAGGAGATAGCAGCAGTTTTACAATCCCGTAAACAATTGTGCTATTGTGTATGCTTTTTGCATTATTTGTCACTTATTTTGTACATAATGTTTCTGCCACCGTGTCTTATGACCGAAAAGAGCTTCTTTATATCAAGGCAGCGATTACTCACCCCGTACTGGAGGAATTCTTCTTCTTCAACGAGTCGGACGGGAAGGATTTACTTCGGACGCCCGACAGGGCCCTCATCCCCGTCAATCGCAGGAGGAAAAGATGCTATCGTCGACGACGGTTCAGGTGCCTTGTAAGCATCCATAGCCGAGAGGGCAATCTACCTTTATCATTGGTCCTAGTAGCCATGTACCTTGACCATCGGTCCTATTAGCCAATGTATAATCAATTGATAATAAAATAAACGAACTACGAGCACTTATATCCAATCAACAGGACATTAAAAACTGTAATATCTTATGTTTCACCGAGTCGTGGCTGAACGATGGCATGATTAACATACAGCTGGCGTGTTTTAAGCTTTTTCGCCAGGATAGAACAGCGGCCTCTGGTAAGATAAGGGGTGGCGGCATATGTATATTTGTAAACAACAGCTGGTGCATGAAATCTGAGGAAGTCTCGAGGTTTTGCTCGCCTGAGGTGGAGTATATCATGATAAGCTGGAGACCACACTATTTACCAAGAGAGTTTACATCTATATTTTTCGTAGCTGTCTATATACCACCGCAAACCGATGCTGGCACTGAGCTTTATACAGCCACAAGAAAACAGGAAAACACTCATCCAGTGGCGACGCTCCTAGTGGCTTGTGACTTTAATGCAGGGAAACTCAAATCCGTTCTACCTAATCTCTACCAGCAAGTTAAATGTGCAACCAGAGGGGGAAAAAAACTCTAGAACAGCTTTACTCCACACGCAGAGACGAGGACAAAGCTCTCCCTCGCCCTCCATTTGGCAAATCTGACCATAATTCTATCCTCCTGATTCCTGCTTACAAGCAAAAAAGTAAAGCAGGAAGCACCAGTGACTCGGTCAATAAGAAAGTGGTCAGATGAAGCAGATGCCAAGCTACAGGACTGTTTTGCTACCACAGACTGGAATATGTTCTGGGATTCTTCCGATGGCATTGAGGAGTACACCACATCAGTCACTGGCTTCATCAATAAGTGCCTCGATGACGTAGTCCCGACAGTGACCGTACGTACATACCCCAACCAGAAGCCATGGATACAGGCACCATCCGCACTGAGCTAAACGTTAGAGCTGCCGCTTTCAAGGAGCGGTACTCGAACCAGGAAGCTTAGAAGAAATCCCGCTATACCCTCCGACAAACCATCAAACAGGCAAAAAATTGATACAGGACTAAGATTGAATCGTAGTACACCAGTTCCGACACGAGTCGGATGTGGCAGGGATTGCAAACTATTACAGACTACAAAGGGAAGCACAGCCGCGAGCTGCCCAGTGACACAAACCTACCAGACAAGCTAAATTACTTCTATGATTACTTCGAGGCAAGTAACACTGAAACATGCATGAGAGCACCAGCTGTTCCGGACGACTGTGTGATCACTCTCTCCGTAGCCGATGTGAGTAAGACCTTTAAACAGGTCAACATTCACAAGGCCGCAGGGCCAGATGGATTACCAGGACGTGTACTCTAAGCATGCGCTGACCAGTCACTGACTGAGTCTGTAATACCAACATGTTTCAAGCAGACCACCATTGTCCCTGTGCCCAAGAACACTAAGGTAACCTGTCAAAATTATTACCGACCCGTAGCACTCACGTCTGTAGCCATGAAGTGCTTTGAAAGGCTGGTAATGGCTCACATCAACACCACTATCCCAGAAACCCTAGACCCACTCCAATTCGCATACCACCCCAACAGATCCACAGATGATGCACTCTCTATTGCACTCAACACTGCCCTTTCCCACCTGGACAAAAGGAACACCTATGTGAGAATGCTATTCATTGACTACAGTTCAGCGTTATACACCATAGTGCCCTCAAAGCTCATCACTGAGCTAAGGACCCTGGGACTAAACATCTCCCTCTGCAACTGAATGCTGGACTTCCTGACGGGCCGCCCCCCAGGTGGTAAGGGTAGGGAACAACACCTCCGCCACGCTGATCCTCAACACAGAAACCCATCAGGGGTGCGTGCTCAGTCCCTTCCTGTACTCCCTGTTCATTTACATTTACATTTAAGTCATTTAGCAGACGCTCTTATCCAGAGCGACTTACAAATTGGAAAGTTCATACATATTCATCCTGGTCCCCCCGTGGGAATTGAACCCTGGTCCCCCCGTGGGAAATGAACCCACAACCCTGGCGTTGCAAGCGCCATGCTCTACCAACTGCGCGCCATGCGCTACACGCCATGCTCTACGCGCCATGCTCTACCAACTGAGCCACACGGGACCGTGAACCGTGTTCACTCATGACTGCATGGCCAGACATGACTCCAACACCATCATCAAGTTTGCCGATGACACAACAGTGGTAGGCCTGATCACCGACAACGATGAGACAGCCTAGGAGGTCAGAGACCTGCCCGTGTGGTGCCAGGACAACAACCTCTCCCTCAGCGTGATCAAGACAAAGGAGATGATTGTGGACTACAGGAAAAGGAGGACTGAGCACAACCCCATTCTCATCGACGGGGCTGTAGTGGAACAGGTTGAGAGCTTCAAGTTCCCAGTGTCCACATTACCAACAAACTATCATGGTCCAAACACACTAAGACAGCCGTGAAGAGTGCACGACAAAGCCTATTCCCCCTCAGGAAACTGAAAAGATTTGACATGGGTCCTCAGATCCTCAAAAGGTTCTACAGCTGCACCATCAAGAGAATCACTGCCTGGTATGGCAACTGCTCAGCCTCTGACCGCAAGGTACTACAGAGGGTTGTGCGTACGGCCAAGTTCATCACTGGTGCCAAGCTTCCTGCCATCCAGGAACTCTATACCAGGTGGTGTCAGAGGAAGACCCTACAAATTGTTAAAGACCCCAGCCACCCTAGTCATAGACTGTTCTCTCTGCTACCTCACGGCAAGCGGTACCGGAGCGCCAAATCTAGGTTCAAAAGGCTTCTTAACAGCTTCTACCCCCAAGCCATAAGACTCCCGAACAGCTAAACAAAGGGCTACCCAGATCCCTCTTTTACGCTCCTCTGTTTTTAATCTATGCATAGTCACTTTAACTCTACCTACATGTACATATTATCTCAATGACCTCGACTAACCAGTGCCCCCGCATATTGACTCTGTATACCCCCTGTATATAGCCTCGCTTGTTATTTTAATGCTGCTGTTTAATTATTTGTTACTTTTATTTTCTATTTTTCACTTATCTATTTTTTAGTTAAGATTTTTTTTTTTTTTTTCTTAAAACTTCTTAAAGCATTATTGGTTAACTTCTTTGGGAAAGGGGGCAGCATTTTCACTTTTGGATGAATTGGTGCCCATAATGAACTTCCTCCTACTCTGTCCCAGATGATAATATATGCATATTATTATTACTATTGGATAGAAAACACTCTGAAGTTTCTAAAACTGTTTGAATTATGTCTGTGAGTATAACAGAACTCATATGGCAGGCAAACTTCCAAACAGGAAGTGAGCATTCTGAGAAGGGTCGATGTGAATTCCCTGCCTATTCAATTCCCTGTAATATATGGATCTGTTTGCACTTCCTACGCCTTCCACAGTCTTCAACAGTCTGTAGAACGTGGAATGAAGCCTCTAGTGTGATGTGGGGCCGGATGGGAGCTATTTGAGTCAGTGGTCTGGCAGAATGCTAGTTCCTGGTCATGCGCTCTAGTCATGAAATGGCAATGTGTGACATTACTTATACAGACATGAAGAAATGCTCCGGTTGGAACGTTATTGGATATACACTGCTCAAAAAAATAAAGGGAACACTTAAACAACACAATGTAACTCCAAGTCAATCACACTTCTGTGAAATCAAACTGTCCACTTAGGAAGCAACACTGATTGACAATAAATTTCACATGCTGTTGTGCAAATGAAATAGACAAAAGGTGGAAATTATAGGCAATTAGCAAGACACCCCCAATAAAGGAGTGGTTCTGCAGGTGGTGACCACAGACCACTTCTCAGTTCCTATGCTTCCTGGCTGATGTTTTGGTCACTTTTGAATGCTGGCGGTGCTTTCACTCTAGTGGTAGCATGAGACGGAGTCTACAACCCACACAAGTGGCTCAGGTAGTGCAGCTCATCCAGGATGGCACATCAATGCGAGCTGTGGCAAGAAGGTTTGCTGTGTCTGTCAGCGTAGTGTCCAGAGCATGGAGGCGCTACCAGGAGACAGGCCAGTACATCAGGAGACGTGGAGGAGGCCGTAGGAGGGCAACAACCCAGCAGCAGGACCGCTACCTCCGCCTTCGTGCAAGGAGGAGCAGGTGGAGCACTGCCAGAGCCCTGCAAAATGACCTTTCTGTGGAAAAGTGAGACTCTCACGAACATGCCAGTTGTTTTGCTCTAGGATGCCAAACAGGCCTCACAAGACTTCTGAAGGTCACCCGGTACCAGTTGAAAAAATGTATGGACGTATACAGTGCATTTGGAAAGTATTCAGACCCATTGTTTTTTTACATCATCAATCTACCCCATAAGGACAAAGCAAAAACCGTTTTTTTCCCGGAAATACATAAGTATTCAGACCCTTTACCCAGTACTTTGTTGAAGCACCTTTGGTCACGATTACAGCTTTGAGTCTTCTTGGGTATTACGCTACAAGCTTGGCACACCTGTATTTGTGGAATTTCTCCCATTCTTCTCTGCAGATCCTCTCAAGCTCTGTCAGGTTGGATGGAGAGTGTCATTGCACAGCTATTTTCATGCTAAATGTCTTCTCTCAGTGTGCTACACTCCCCTCAACGGTCTCAGCTCTCCTTCCTCTCTACCTCCAGGTGAAATTGATGGCAGCAAATATTTCAATATAACAGGTGAGTGAGTACACAATCGTTTAATTTTATTTTTGTATTGGGTGTATCTACCGACGGCCTGTATAGGTCCGCAAAGATACATCTGTTGTTTTGTTATTTTTGTTTTACTCTTCCTGCCACGCCCTGACCTTAGTTCCTTGTTTATGTCTCTATTTTTGGTTTGGTCAGGGCGTGAGTTGGGGTGGGCATTCTGTTTTGTTCTATGTTTTGTAGTTATATGTGTTTTGGCCTGGTATGGTTCCCAATCAGAGGCAGCTGTCAATCGTTGTCTCTGATTGAGAACCATACTTAGGTAGCCTGCTCCCACCTGTGTTGGTGGGTAGTTGTTTTCTGTCTTTGTGTCTGCACCAGACAGAACTGTTTCGTTCGTCGATTTGTTGTTTTTATTATTTAGTGTTCTGAGTTAAATCAATTTTAACATGGACACTTACCACGCTGCACCTTGGTCCTCTTCTCCTTCTCACGACGACTTTCGTTACACTTCCTGCAAACACGCTGGATTATTCAGAATCCATTGAAGAGGTTGAACAATTCATTGCTGAGAGATACTTACAAGCTCACAGAAACATGTCGCTGGTTTCGGAAGACCAAAGCACAGTTGAGGACAACAAACCCAATCAACAAAACAAACCAAAGCCAAGTTGGCCAAGCAGTATCAACGATAGCATCAAACCATCCCCAAGCAAGAGGGTGCGCGTGGGGAGAGGTTACAGATATGGATGTTGACTTGTTGAAATCCATCAATGAAAGGCTTGCCAAACTTATTATTTTTTTACACCTTTTTCTCCCCAATTTCGTGGTATCCAACTGATAGCTACAGTCTTGTCTCATCACTGCAACTCCCGTACGGACTCGGGAGAGGCGAAGGTCGAGAGCCGTGTGTCCTCCGAAACACAACCCAACCAAGCCACACTGCTTCTTGACACTATGCCCACTTAAACCGGAAGCCAGCCGCACCAATGTGTCAGAGGAAACACCATACACCTGGTGACCGTGTCAGGCCTGGCACAGGAGTCACTAGTGCACGATGGGACAAGGACATCCCTGCTGGCCAAACCCTCCCTTAACCCAGACGACACTGGGCCAATTGTGCAGTGTCTCGGGTGGTTGTTGTCCTTGATAATCTTTTTTGCCTTCCTGTGACATCGGGTGCTGTAGGTGTTCTGGAGGGCAGGTAGTTTGCCCCCAGTGATGCATTGTGCAGACCGCACCACTCTCTGGAGAGCCCTGCGGTGCAGTTGCCGTACCAGACGGTGATGCAGCTCTCAATTGTGCATCTATAAAAGTTTGTGAGGGTTTTAGGTGACATGCCAAATTTCTTCAGCCTCCTGAGGTTGATGAGGCACTGTTGTGCCTTCTTCACCACACTGTCTGTGGTGTGTATGCCGAGGAACTTAAAACTTTCCACCTTCTCCAATTCTGTCCCGTTGATGTGGATAGAGGGGTGCTCCCTCTGCTGTTTCCTGAAGTCCACGATCATCTCCTTTGTTTTGTTGACATTGAGTGAGAGGTTGTTTTCCTGACACCACAGTCCAAGCACCTCCTCCCTGTAGGCTGTCTCGTCATTGTTGGTAATCGAACTGGGAGTACAGGAGGGGGCAATGACACCCCCCTAACCATTGTGGGGCTCCAGTGTCGAGGTTCAGCGAAGTGGAGATGTTGTTTCCTACCTTCATCACCTGGGGGATGCCCGTCAGGAAGTCCAGGACCCAATTGCACAGGGCGGGGTTGAGACCCAGGGCCTCAAGCTTAATGATGAGCTTGGAGGGTACTATGGTGTTAAATGCTGAGCTATAGTCAATGAACAGCATTCTTAAATAGGTGTTCCTCTTGTCCAGATGGGATAGGGCAGTGTGATGGCGATTGCATTGTCTGTGGACCTATTGGGGCGGGAAGCAAATTGAAGTGGATCTAGGGTGACAGGTAAGGTGGAGGTGATATGATCCTTGACTAGGCTCTCAAAGCACTTCATGATGAAAGAAGTGAGTGCTACAGGGCAATAGTCATTTGGTTCAGTTACCTTTGCATTCTTGGGTACAGGAACAATGGTGGCCATCTTGAAGCATGTGAGGACAGCTAACTGGGATAGTAGTGACTCCCCAGGTGCTCTCATTTGTTGACTTCTGTAACCGTAAAGCCTTGGTTTCATGCATGTTAACATTAGAAGCATCCTCCCTAAGTTTGTTATATTCACTGCTTTAGCACACTCTGCCAACCCGGATGTTGTAGCCGTGTCTGAATCCTGGCTTAGGAAGACCACCGAAACCCCTGAAATTTCCATCCCTAACTATAACATTTCCCGACAAGATAGAACTGCCAAAGGGGGCGGAGTTGCAATCTACTGCAGAGATAGCCTGCAGAGTTCTGTCTTACTATCCAGGTCTGTGCCCAAACAATTTGAGCTTCTACCTTTAAAAATCCACCTTTCCAGAAACAAGTCTCTCACCTTTGCCACTTGCTATAGACCACCTTCTGCCCCCAGCTGTGCCCTGGACACCATATGTGAATTGATTGCCCCCCCATCTATCTTCAGAGCTCATGCTTCTTGGTGACCTAAACTGGGACATGCTTAACACCCCGGCCATCCTACAATCTAAGCTTTATGCCCTCAATCTGACACAAATTATCAATGAACCTACCAGGTACAACCCCAAATCCGTAAACATGGGCACCCTCATAGATATCATCCTAACCAACTTGCCCTCCAAATACACCTCTGCTGTTTTCACAAAGATCAGCAATCACTGGCTCATTGCCTGCATCCTTAATGGGTCTGCAATCAAACGACCACCCCTCATCACTGTCAAATGCTCCCTAAATCACTTCAGCGATCAGGCCTTTCTAATCGACCTGGCCCGGGTGTCCTGGAAGGATATTGACCTCATCCCGTCAGTAGAGGATGCCTGGTTATTCTTTAAAAGTGCCTTCCTCACCATCTTAAATAAGCATGCCCCATTCAAAAAATATAGAACCAGGAACAGATATAGCCCTTGGTTCTCTCCAGACCTGACTGCCCTTGACCAGCACAAAAACATCCTGTGGCGTTCTGCATTAGCATCGAATAGCCCCCGTGATATGCAACTTTTCAGGGAAGTTAGGAACCAGTATACACAGGCAGTTAGGAATGCTAAGGCTAGCTTTTTCAAGCAGAAATTTGCATCCTGTAGCACAAACTCAAAAAAGTTCTAGGAAACTGTAAAGTCAATGGAAAATAAGAGCACCCCTCCCAGCTGCCCACTGCACTGAGGCTAAGAAACACTGTCACCACCGATAAATCCATTATAATTGAGAATTTCATTAAGCATTTTTCTATGGCTGGCCATGCTTTACACCTGGCTACCCCTACCCCGATCAACAGCCCTGCACCCCCCACAGCAACTCGCCCAAGCCTCCCCCGTTTCTCATTCACCCAAATCCAGATAGCTGATGTTCTGAAAGAGCTGCAAAATCTGGACCCCTACAAATCAGCCAGGCTAGACAATCTGGACCCTCTCTTTCTAAGATTATCTGCCAAAATTGTTGCAACCCCTATTACTAGCCTGTTCAACCTCTCTTTTGTATCATCTGAGATTCCCAAAGATTGGAAAGCTGCCGCGGTCATCCCCCTCTTCAAAGGGGGAGATACTCTAGACCCAAACTTCTATCCTACCCTGTCTTTCTAAGGTCTTCGAAAGCCAAGTTAACAAACAGATTACCGACCATTTCGAATCCCACCATACCTTCTCCGCTATGCAATCTGGTTACTGAGCTGGTCATGGGTGCACCACAGCCACGCTCAAGGTCCTAAACGATATCATAACCACCATCGATAAGAGACATTACTGTGCAGTCGTATTCGTCGACCTGGCCAAGGCTTTCGACTCTGTCAATCACCACATTCTCATCGGCAGACTCAACAGCCTTGGTTTCTCAAATGATTGCCTCGCCTGGTTCACCAACTACTTCTCTGATAGAGTTCAGTGTGTCAAATCGGAGGGCCTGTTGTCCGGACCTCTGGCAGTCTCTATGGGGGTGCCACAGGGTTCAATGCTCAGGCCAACTCTCTTCTCTGTATACATCAATGATGTCACTCTTGCTGCTGGTGATTCTTTGATCCACCTCTACGCAGACGACACCATTCTGTATACCTCTGACCCTTCTTTGGACACTGTGTTAACTAACCTCCAGACGAACTTCAATGCCATACAACTCTCCTACCGTGGCCTCCAACTGCTCTTAAAGGCAAGTAAAACTAAATGCATGCTCTTCAACCGATCGCTGCCCGCACTTGCCCGCCCGTCCAGCATCACAACTCTGGACGGTTCTGACTACAAATACCTAGGTGTCTGGTTAGACTGTAAACTCTCCTTCCAGACTCACATTAAGCAACTCCAATCCAAAATTAAATCTAGAATCAGCTTACTATTTCGCAACAAAGCATCCTTCACTCATGCTGCCAAACATACCCTCATAAAACTGACCATCCTACCAATTCTCGACTTCGGCGATGTCATTTACAAAATAGCCTCCAACACTCTACTCAACAAATTGGATGCAGTCTATCACAGTGCCATCCGTTTTGTCACCAAAGCCCCATATACTACCCACCACTGCGACCTGTATGCTCTCATTGGCTGGCCCTCGCTTCATACTCGTCGCCAAACCCACTGGCTCCAGGTCATCTATAAGTCTCTACTGGGTAAAGCCCCACCTTATCTCAGCTCACTGGTCACCATAGCAGCACCCACTTGTAGCACGCGCTCCTGCAGGTATATCTCACTGGTCACCCCCAAAGCCAACACCTACTTTGGCCGCCTTTCCTTCCAGCAAAAATCACTGAAGGTGGAGACTCACATCTCCCTCACTAGCTTTAAGCACCAGCTTTCAGAGCAGCTCACAGATCACTGCACATAGCCCATCTGTAAATAGCCAATCCAACTCATCCCCATACTGTATTTATTTATTGATCTTGCTCCTTTGCACCCCAGTATCTCTACTTGCACATTCATCTTCTGCACATCCACCATTCCAGTGTTTAATTGGTTTATTGTAATTACTTCGCCACCATGACCTATTTATTGCCTTACCTCCCTTATCCTACCTCATTTGCACACACTGTATGGATCCCGATGGATGTCAGAGCGCTGAATGGGCGCTCTAACGGCAGAGTCACCCACAATACGGTTTCTATTCCCCTGCAAGAGTCAGGCAACCACAGTGAGTCTATGCAGTTTCTGCTCCTGGAGTCTTCTCATATACCCATGGTTTTGGGGTTTTCATTGCTCCAGAGGCACAATCCCCTAATCGACTGGGCTACGGGTTCCATCATGGGTTGGAGTATGTTTTGCCAGGCACATTGTCTGAAGTCGGCGCAGCCTGCACCAGTACGTAAAGCCTCGGATCTCTCCGCCATTTGTACCAGGACTTACGGGAAGTTTTCAACTCTGCCCGCGCCACATCCCTTTCGCCAGATTGGCCCTACAACTGTGCTATCAACCTTCTCCCAGCCACCACACCGCCTCAGGGGTGACTTTATTCCCTGTCGGGTACGGAGACCAAAGCGATAGAAAGGTATATTGAGGAATCTCTCGCTGCAGGGATTATGCGTCTATCTTCCTCCCACGCCGGCGCAGGGTTCTTTGTGGAGAAAAAGGACAAGACCCTGTGTCCGTGTATCGTCAACCGGGGTCTTAATGACATTACGGTTAAAAAACGTTACCCGCTGCCACTCATCTCCTCAGCTTTTGATCCACTCCTCTCCAAGTTGAACCTTCGGAATGCCTACCATCTGGTTTGGAGTGTAAAACAGCCTTTAACATGGCTAGCGGGCACTACGAGTACCTGGTGATGCTGTTTGGAGCGACCAATGCTCCCGCTGTGTTCCAGGCCCTGGTCTACCTGGACGACATCTTCATTTATTCCCGGTCAGCTCAAGAGCACATCCTCCATGTTCGACAGGTCCTCCAGCGTCTCCTGGAGAACCAGCGTTTTGTCAAGGCGGAGAAATGTGAGTTCCATCGCTCCACCATCTCCTTCCTAGGATACGTCATCGCTGCAGGGAATATTCAGATGGACCCTGACAAGGTGAGAGCTGTGGTGGATTGTCCTCAACCCACATCCAGAGTGCAGCTGCAACGTTTCTTGGAGTTTGCTTATTTCTACCATTGTTTTAGCACCCTTGCTTTCCCCCTCTCTGCACTCACCTCTCCCAAGTTTCCGTTCATATGGTCTCCAGCAGCTGACCGAGCATTCTCAGACCTCAAGCAGCGATTCACTACAGCCCCCCATTTTAATCCATCCGGAACCGTCCCGTCAGTTCATTATGGAGGTCGATGCCTCGGACGTCAGATTGGAGGCTGTCCTGTCCCAGCGTTCCACCCAGGACCAGCTGCATCCCTGCACCTTGCATTCCCATCATCTTAACTCCACTGAGAAGAACTATGACATGGAAAATTGCAAATTACTCACTGTTAAGATGGCGTTGGAGGAGTGGAGGCACTGGTTAGTTGGGGAGGAACATCTATTCTTGGTGTAGACAGACCATAAGAACCTGGAATATCTCTGCACTGCCAAGCGCCTCATCTCCAGACAGATGAGATGGGCCCTGTTATTCACTCGGTCCAAGAGCGTGAAGCCTGACGCACTCAGGGGGCCTGGCTAACCAAATGTTTGTCCCGGACTCTGCCCGTGCTCTGGTTCTGGAATGGGCATATTCCTCGAGGCTCACCTGTCATCCTGGCTCCCATCGTACCTTGGCTTTCGTCCGACAACGTTTTTTGTGGCCCACAATGGTTCCTGACATCTCTGTTTTCGTTGCCGCCTGCACTGTGTGTGTGCAGAACAAGACTCCGCAGCAAGCTCCGGCTGGCCTCCTTCAACAACTCCCTGTCCCTCACCGCCCCTGGTCCCATATATCCTTGGACTTCGTCACGGGTCTCTCTCTGTCAGATGGCAACACCACCATTCTTACGGTGGTGGACAAGTTTTCCAAAGCCGCCCATTTTATCTCCCTTCCTAAGTTTCCCTCAGCTTAGGAGACGACCCAGCTCATTGTGCAGCACGTCTTCCGGATCCATGGATTTCCATTCGACATGGTCTCCAATCGCGGTTCCCAGTTCTCATCACGGTTCTGGAAGGCGTTCTGCACCCTCATTTTGTCGTCGATCAGCCTGTCTTCTGGTTTTCATCCCTAGTCTAACGGCCAGTCAGAGCGAGCGTTGTGTCATCTCCACCAATCCGACCACCTGGAGCCAGCAACTCGTGTGGGTGGAATGTGCCTGCAACACCCTTCTTTGTTCTGCTACAGGTCTCTCCCCTTTTGAGTGTTCCCTGCGATATCAGCGCCCTCTCTTCCCGGAGCAAGAGGAAGAGGTCAGTATACCTTCTGCCCAGATACTCGTCCGTCGCTGTCACCGTACCTGGAACAGAGGCCGGGCCACTCTTCTCAAGACCACCCCCAGGTATCGATGACAGGCGGACCGCCACCGGACCCCTGTTCCCCGCTACCGTCTTGGGCAGAGGGTATGGTTTTCCCACTCGGGATCAGCCCCTCCGGGTGGAGTCCAGACTACTGCCCCTTGTACTATAATAAACTCTGTGACTCATACTATCCGCCTCCTGTCTCTGCATCTGGGTCTTAGCCTGGGCTCAAGTTCATCTGCCACACCAGGCTCCCATATTGGTAGGATGTGTGTATAGACCTCCTAGCTCTAAGGTGTCCTGTCTCGATGACTTATGTACTTGGTTTGATCAGGCCACAGATAGTAACAGAGATGTATTTATCTTGGGTGATTTTAATAAAAATTGGAAGGATCATAATAATTCAAATAGAACTAAATTAATGAGATATGCCGAGAGCGGTGGTTTGAAACAAATGGTTAATGATACTACTAGATCTTCAACTAAGTTAGGTCACCGTTCAGACATGTGCATTGATCTGATCTTCTGTAATATACCATTGCAATGCTTAAAAGCCAGATCAATGCCAGTGGGCTGGACATACCATAATATTGTTACCATAACCATGAACACCAAAGTTCCAAAGAAACCCTCAAGGATTGTGGTCAAGAGAAATTTTAAAACATTTAATCATGAGCTATTTCAAAATGATTTGACTGCTGTACCCTGGGAGCTGATTTATCTAGAGGATGATTTAAATCACGCTACAGAATGTTTTATTGGTTTTCTCACTGAGGTAATGGACCATCATGCCCCAGTAAGAAAGAGTACAGTTGGGGCTCATCCATCTCCATGGATTGATGATGAACTGGGTGAGGCATTTTCTCAAAGAAATATGGCAAAAGTCTTAGCAACCAAATCTAAACTAGAAATTGATTAACAAAATAATAGAACACTACGTAATTATGCAGTTAAATTACATTGTAAGAAGAAAAAAACATACTTTACAAAAATGCTTTAATTGATTGTAAAAATGATTCAAAAAAGGTATGGAATACAGTTAAGGGCTTACTTGGTACATCTATCTCATCATGCCCATCTAGTGTGGAGGTTGACGTGAGAACAATAAAAGAACCAGCAGATATTGCCAATCATTTTGCTGATTTAAAAAAATATATATATTTACTGAGCAATAATGTAAACACCCATTCTTCCAAACAAGCTATTGTCCAATGAATTAAAAAATATATATTATTAAAACCTGCTCTTTTAGTCTACAAATGGTGTCAGTAGAGTTGGTGTTAAACCTATTGAAGTCATTACCCAATGGTAAATCTACAGGTTATGATCTTATGGAGAAAAACATTTACTTCGCTATGCTGCTCCCCAGATTGCAGCTCCACTGAAATACATATTTAATTGGTCACTGGAAAAGGGGACATTTCCAAATGTATGGAAGCATGCTAAACTATTTCCAATCCCGAAAGACAGCAAAGAACCCCTTACGGCGAACCCCGCCAATAGTCGACCAATTTGTCTATTCCCTTCACTCATTAAGATATTGGAGGGTATTGTGAGTAGACAAATATGGGAGTACATGGAAAATAATCATCTGATCACAGCCAATCGGCATGCTTATCGCAAAAACCAATCCACTACATTGTTTGACATGACTGACCAGTGGCTCAATGCTATGGATAATGGTAGGTTTGTGGGTGTAATATTTTTTAGATTTTAGCACAGCATTTGATTTAGTGGATCATTAAATCATTTTGACAAAATTATTGCATTATGTGTTTAAGGAGGCAGCATTAAATTGGGTACAGTCATATCTAACTGACAGGAAACAGTCCACCTATATCAAATGGGTTGTTTTCTTCCCCTCATGGTTCAAACTGTGGAATACCGCAGGGCAGCTGCCTGGGCCACTTCTTTATTTAATATATACCAACGACCTCCCTTATGCCTTATCTGAAACTCAAGCTACTATATTTGCAGATCACATTACAATTTATACAGCAAGACAATCGGTGCAACTGGTAGAGCAAGCTCTACAAGTAGATCTGGGTAATATCAGGGTGTGGGTTTGCCGGAACAAACTTGTTTTCAACACCAAGAACGCCAAGGTTATGTTGATTTGTTCCACCAGGAAAAGGCCAACACAACATGGGATAAAATTAAGTATGGGGGGGGGGGGGGGGTATAAATTGTGGTGGCAGACACCAAACTACTAGGGGTGCAGCTAGACAACTGCTTATCATGGTTGTCTTAAATTAGTTATTTATGTTTAAAAAAAAAAGAGAAAAAAAAGAACTGCATGCATGATCAGAAGGAAAGCTAAATATTTACCGGGAAAGATTCTTAAGCAAACAACCCAAGCGTTCATTGGGAGTCAGGTGATCTACTGTTCTGTGGTCTGGGGAAATGCATCAGCAAGTGAAATTAGGAGGCAGCAGATTGCACAGAACAAAGCAGCAAGGATTGTTTTAAGGTGGATATATGGTTATTCTGTAGTCATGCACAACGCTCTTGATTGGTCATCAATCAACAAGATAATAAAAACAGACTTTATTTCACTATGTACACCATTTAAAACAGCCAAACTCCATTCAAAACAGTATTCAGTTGGTAAAAGACAGACATTCAGGAAATACTTTCCAGAAACCTTTCAATATATAAATTCAAACAATAGAACCATTTAAATATAATAAACTGAAAGGTTGTGCAGGACTATGGTAAATGAAGGACTCAATCTATCTTTTCAGACTGTTAAAGTATTTATCTGGTCAATGTGTCAGTCTGTTTGTAACAGTGTGTTATGTGTGAAAATGTGACCGTATTATAAATTGCATTTTAATGTTTACGGACTCTTGGAAGATTAGTCCAAATAAGGACTAAAAGAGATCCTAATAAAATCAAATCTCCAGAGATGTACGATCGGGTTCAAATCCGGGCTCTGGCTGGGCCACTCAAGGACATTCAGAGACTTGTGCCGAAGCCACTCCTGCGTTCTCTTGGCTGTGTGCTTAGGGTCGTTGTCCTGTTGGAAGGTGAACCTTCGCCAAAGTCTGAGGTCTTGAGCGCTTTGGAGCAGGTTTTGATCAAGGATCTACTTTGCTCCGTTCATCTTTCCCTTGATCCTGACTAGTCTCCCAGTCCCTGCAGCTGAAACACATCCCCACAGCATGATGTTGCCACCACCCTGCTTCACCATAGGGATGGAGCCAGGTTTCCTCTAGACGTGAGTTTGGCCGAGTGGCCATCTCTAGGAAGAGTCTTGGTGGTTCCAAACTTTTTCCATTTAAGAATGGTGGAGGCCACTGTGTTCTTGGGAACCTTTAATGCTGCAGAAATCTACGGACAATTCCTTCGACCTCATGGCAGGATGCACCTGACCTCAATTTTGAGCCTCATAGCAAAGAGTCTGAATACTTATGTAAATAAGGTATTTCTGTTTCTAAAAACCTGTTTTAGTTTTGTCATTATGGTGTATTGTGCATAGATTGATGTGGGGGGAAAATAATGTCATCCATTTTAGAATAAGGCTGTAGCCTCCCGAGTGGCACAGTGGTCTAAGGCACTGCATCGCTGTGCCACTAGAGATTCTGGGTTCGAGTCCAGGCTCTGTCGCAGCCGGCCGCGACCCGGGAGACTCATGGGGCGGGGCATTGGCCCAGCATCGTCCGGGTTAGGGCAGGGTTTTGCCGGCAGGGATGTCCTTTGTCCCATCGCGCACTGGAAACTCCTGTGGCGGGCCGGACGCAGTGCATGCTGACACGGTCGCCAGGTGTACGGTGTTTCCTCCGACACATTGGTGCTGCTGGCTTCCTGGTTAAGTGGGCATTGTGTCAAGAAGCAGTGCGGCTTGGTTGGGTTGTGTTTAAGAGGACGCACGGCTCTCGGCCTTCGCCTCTCCTGAGTCCGTACGGAGGTTGCAGCGATAAGACAAGACTGTAACTACCATTTGGATACCATGAAATTGGGGAGAAAAAGGGGGTAAAAAAAAAAAATAAGGCTGTAATGTAACAAAATATTTAAAAAGTCAAGGGTTCTGAATACTTTCCAAATGGACACTGTTTAGTGCCAAAAAGAATGGGTTAAATACATGTACAAATAATGTTTCCCTATCTTTCTTATATCTCTCAGATATAGGACAGACACTTCAGAACATACTTTCTTTAAAACATTTATGGGACTATCTGTTGTTCCATGCATTTTTATGGGCTAATAGCACTAAGGCCAATTTTTTTCAAATCATTTTATTATATTCTTTCAGGATACTTCAAGGAGTCTTAAAATTCTAAATCAAATATCTGAATGATCCTTGATGTGACCTTCTTAAAGCAACTCTATAGTTTAGTAGAACCGCCCCCCCCCCCCCCCCCCCCCCCCCTCCCCTGGATTAGACAGGGCCAGAGTATGTGAGCGGAGCTGGAGTGGTGCGAGGAGCGGAGCAAGGAGTGGAGCGTGCCCGATTTGACTGGAGCGCGGAGCGAGATTCCCAAAAAGGCCTTCTCGCCCTCTCCAATTTCGCTTAGGGCATGCCCGGTCCAGCATGTATTTGTAGTCTACTTGTGTGCTGATATTGCCCCTTGCTTTAGCTACTGTCATGGATTTAGCTAAATATTTTCATAAAGAAACTGATAAAACACACAGGTGCTAAATCAAGGTGAGCAAGAGAGGGAGTGCGGTGATGTAGTGTCCACAACAAAATGATAATTTTGCCTAAAAACCTTTAGGCCTACCTAAAAAAATAATAATAATCTCCATCTCTGCCCAGCCTGGCAAGAGTGGCCAAAAGGGTGTTTATCATCCAAGTGTGGAGAGGAAGTTCTCCGGTGCTGGACTGCTCTCCAGGTACCATCGCATGAGCGTGAAGCCAGACTGGCCAAACTCATGTTTCTAAAAATGAATTCTAAAAAGGAATTCAAAGGCACCAATAAGTAATTTTTCATTTGATTTGTATTTCATTCTAAGTAAATCACAGGCTATATGCGCAATTTATAGACTATAATGATTTAATGCATGAAATGTTGTTTAAATGCTGAGTCCTTTACGTCCCTACCAGCCTATTGTGTTGCAGCTCGCAAATGCTTCGCAAATGCTTCGCAAATGCTTCGCAATGCATTTCTTTGTGGACTATAACCTTGAAATAATATATAATAAATAATGAATTTCCATTTCTGTCTCGCTCCTGACCTATTTAGAGTGTTTAAATGCTGTTTAATATGACATGTAGCCTATTTGAAATGATGTGCGCTTCTTGCATTCACCATTTCATTGTAATTCAAATACTTTCATTCAAATCCATATGGTTTGGTTTCAATACTTTAAATCCAAATGGTAGGTCCAGGTAGTCACAAAAATAGATGGGTGTTGGTTAAATTGTGCTTTAAATGAATGAAGCAAATTTGGATTGTCCGTTTTTTTTTTTATCCTGTGGGCGTGGAGTGTTTTTTTTTTGTTGCAGAAGGGTTGGAAAGGACATTGAGCGCCGGAGCTATGAGCGGGATTTCCAACCACTTAATTCCGCTCACACGCTCTGGACAGAGCTTAGACTCTTATGGGCTAAATAATGTAAACTACACTTCGGTCCTATTATTTCTCAGACAAATTATCTGGGCTCCCGAAAGGACTGATCTCTATAATATATAAACACATTTTGGAAAGCTATATTCTGAGCTACCATTAAAAAAGTAGGACCACAGATCTAAGTAAATCTGAACTGTTTAATTGGAACAGAACTTGGAAAAAATATGACCTTGGCATTCCGTAACCAAACCGCCAATTTATACATTTAAAATTTGTTCACAAACTGTATTTAACACCAAGGAAAGGTTTTACGATGAAATTGGCCCCAACTCTTCACCATGTCCCCTAAATCAGATAGCCACATTCCTTTATATGATGTGCCCTGCAGATAAATGCTACTGGGACAAAGTTAAGTTGGGGTGACTGACAAGCAACGCTAGTTGCTGGAGGGGTGGGAAGTGGGGAAAACATGGTTTCAGGGTGGGGGGCAGGAGGTGGGTGATTTGGATAGATGGAGACATGCTGGATGGGTGGGGTTGGGGGAATGGGATGGGAGGCTGTGGTGTTAATTTTTCCTTTACATATTCAACGTATTATTTTTTAACTCTTTAATATGATCATAACGATCAATACTTAACAAATGACAATTTGTAAAAATGTGGTCAAAAATAAATAAATACAAAAATGATTGTGTCCGAGTGAAAGGCTGCTCCGACATTTTGCATATCATAAAGAGATAGATACACGGACTGAGCAGGTGACATAGTCATAGACATAACCAACTGAACATCAATGAAGCCACATGATATAGAAACATCTTCTTTGTCAGACAGACACACATGGATTCAGGGGGGGGGGGGGGGGTCTTCATATGATACATAGAGGGTCACAGGGTGACTGAGTGATATGTTCAACATAGTCTAATCTATGGCGTCATCCTGAAGATGTCGCCCTATAAGTCTATGTACAGTATGTCTGTGTCCGAAAGGACATCCTATTCTCTTTATAGCGCACTACTTTTGACCAGGGCCCAGCCTGCACCCTATTCCATATAGTGCACTACTTTTGACCAGAGCCCTATGGGACACAGACTGTCTTACACGAGAGCATGGAAATCCGAGCAGGTGAAATCCAGCAGCCGATGGAAGGTTCAATGAGTTCCCTTTATAGGCCACAGGTTCAAAAAGGAAGGAACATATGGCTATAGCATGTATAAAGACACGTATAGGGCACATTCACACTGAAATCAGAGCCAGAATGAATGTATTAGCCCTGTGTTTGCTCAGAACCTGTATCTAGACATGACCTCAGACAGAAAACATGGAACATTTCAGAATTCAGACTGAGACTTCAAACTCATGACTGAGTTACTCATCAAGGGGTCAGCAATCTCGCTGTCGTGCAAAAGGAACATTGCAGACCATGACTACAGAGGGGGAGAGAGTCATGGAGAGTGTGTGTGTGTGTGTGTTTGTTTGCACGCACACTTGTGGCCATGTGTGTGTGAATGAGAGAGAGAAAGAGAGAGATAGAGGGAATATAGTTCAAATTAAATGAATTGTGCACCAGTTACACCCAGAGACCCGAAGTCAGTTGTTTGAAAGAGAAGGTTGATGTGCTCACTGATGTGTTCACTCTTATGAACCAGGCCAGACCTTATGAAAGCCCCACTGTGTTTGTGTCACATACAAAACACACACACGCACCCGTGAACGCACACACACTCATATCCCCTGGGGGGCTGGGACTTTTGCACTCAGTTGAACGATTGCTCCACTTCCTTAATGCATTTGGTCATGCGTACCGGGCACTCATTTTGGCATTTCAGCAGCAGAAAAAACACCAAGCATAGACAAGGACTGGAACTGGGGATTTTAGGGGGAGTTCATAAAAGATGTGTCCCGCCAGCTTTGCAGTATATTCCCAGATACAATTTTGTCAATATGTTAAGTTACGGAAAAAATGTATTAAGGTGCATGTATGACCTGTAGATGACTGACGCTCCCTAGGGAGCGAAAAGGTTTAAGTCAAGTAAGTCATATATGATGGTTCCTCAATAACTCAGAGACAGCATGCCATATTACAATTAGTAGGGGCATGTTAACAGTGTGGGTTTAGTGTCCTATTTCCCTCAATGTGACTCACCCCTCATGTCTCCTCTCACGAACAGGTGTTAGTGCTCTCTCTCTCTCTCGGGACCACAGAGGCTGTTGATAAGGTCAGAGGTCAGCTTGTGGAGAAGGTCAGGAGGGACTAACATGGATATAGAACACCAACAACCAGTACGGCCACCAGGGACCAATCAGAAGCCAAAACAGTGCTGTGGTGTAATATATATATCTTATGACCACTGGGATAGACGAGAGGAATGGCTCCTAGATTACCTGTTTTCGGACCCTAGTTATATAATAGGTTAAGCTATTCTACCCTGGTTATATTATACTTTTATACTATAGTAGAGGATTTCCACAAAAAAATATTTTAGGTTGGATTTAAGAGAGAAGCCTTTTATTTAAAAAAAAATCTGATGTGATGACATTCCATTTCTTCATTTCCTAAAATTTGGGAGTTTGGGACAGTGTCTGACAAAATGGGTATTGTACAAGCATCACACACACCAATAGCAGTCACCAGAGCAAAGGTTTCTTATGACAATGGTTTGATGAGGCAATGGCTTGAATAGAATGCCTTTCTCCCTCTCTGTTTCCAGAATAGGGAGAGAAGAACAAGGGGCTGGTGGAGTCCATAGGAGCTGTTGCGTGTGGTTTTCCACGATAAGTCATAAGCAATTATCATCTCCTCCAAGAAGGGCCACTCAGACAGTTTCCAGGCATGAGAATGCATGTATATACAGCATAACTGCCTGGCTACAGCTAGGGACAAAACAGAAACCGACCAACCCAGGTCTTTCTTCAAGAGAAGAGTTTACCCGTAGACTTTGTAGTTAGTCAAAAAGAGGTTTATACGGTAGGCGTCAAAAAGAGTACTATGTGCATTAACCAGCAGTAATAACACTTGTGTGACACCGTAACTGTGTGACAACCATTTACAGGCAATCTGATAATCAATATATTTATTTATTTAAATCATTTATTTCTAAAGGTACAGTTGAAGTCGGAAGTTTACATACACCTTAGCCAAATACATTTAAACTCAGTTTCACAATTCCTAACATTTAATCCTAGTAACTATTCCGTTTTAGGTCAGTTAGGATCACCACTTTATTTTAAGAATGTGAAATGTCTGAATAATAGTAGAGAGAATGATTAATTTCAACTTTTATTTATTTCATCACATTCCCAGTGGATCAGAAGTTTACATACACTCAATTAGTATTTGGTAGCATTTTCTTTAAGTTGTTTAACTTGGGTCAAACGTTTCAGGTAGCCTTCCACAAGCTTCTCACAATAAGTTGGGTAACATTTGGCCCATTCCTCCTGACAGAGCTGGTGTAACTGGAGTCAGGTTTGTAGGCCTCCTTGCTCGCACACACTTTTTCAGTTCTGCCCACAAATGTTCGATAGGATTGAGGTTAGGGCTTTGTGATGGCCACTCCAATACCTTGACTTATTTGTCCTTAAGCCATTTTGCCACAACTTTGGAAGAATGCTTGGGGTCATTGTCTATTTGGAAGACCCATTTGCGACCAAGCTGATGTCTTGAGATGTTGCTTCAATATATCCACATACATTTCCTGCCTCATGATGCCATATATTTTGAGAAGTGGACCAGTCCCTCCTGCAGAAAAGCATCCCCACAACATGATGCTGCCACCCCAATGCTTCATGGTTGGGATGGCATTCTTCGGCTTGCAAGCCTTCCCCCTTTTTCCTCCAAACATAACGATGGTCATTATGGCCAAACAGTTATATTTTTGTTTCATCAGACATTTCTCCAAAAAGTACAATCTTTGTCCCCATGTGCAGTTGCAAACCGTAGTCTGGCTTTTTTACGGCAGTTTTGGAGAAGTGGCTTCATCCTTGCTGAGCGGCCTTTCAGGTTATGTCGATATAGGACTCGTTTTACTGTGGATATAGATACTTTTGTACCCGCTTCCTCCAGCATCTTCACAAGGTCCTTTGCTGTTGTTCTGGGATTGATTTGCACTTTTCGCACCAAATTACGTTCATCTCTAGGAGACAGAACGCATCTCCTTCCTGAGTGGTATGATGGCTGCATGGTCCCATGGTGTTTCTAATTGCATACTATTGTTTGTACAGATGAATGTGGTACCTTCAGGCGTTTGGAAATTGCTCCCACAGGATGAACCAGACTTGGAGGGCTACAATTTTTTTTCTGATATCTTGGCTGATTTCTTTTGATTTTCCCATGATGTCAAGCAATGAGGCACCGAGTTTGAAGGTAGGCCTTGAAATACATCCACAGGTACACCTCCAATTGACGCTTCTAAAGCCATGACATTTTCTGGAATTTTCCAAGCTGTTTAAAAGGCACAGTCAACTTAGTGTATTTACATTTCTGACCCACTGGAATTGTGATACAGTGAATAAGTGAAATAATCTGTCTGTAAACAAAAAATTACTTGTCATGAAAATAGATGTCCTAACCGAGTTGCCAAAACTATAGTTTGTTAACAAGAAATTTGTGGAGTGGTTGAAAAACATGTTTTACTGACTCCAATATAAGTGTATGTAAACTTCCAACTTCAACTGTAGATTATTTTTGTTCAGTACTTTTTACCCCCTTTTTCGTGATATTCAAATCGGTAGTTAGTCTTGTCCCATCGCTGGAACTCCCATACAGACTCTAGAGAGGCGAAGGTCGAGAGCCATGCACCCTCCGAAACACAACCCAGCCAAGCCGCACTGCTTGACACACAGCTCGCTTAATCCGGAAACCAGCCGCACCAATGTGTTAGGAGGAAACACTGTACCGCTGGCACCCGAAGTCAGCATGCATGTCCCCGCGCCGTCGCTAGAGCGCGAGGGGACAAGGACATCCCAGCCGGCCAAACCCTCCCCTAACAAGGACGACTGAGCCAATTGTGCACAGCCTCATGGGTCTCCCATTCGCAGCGGGCTGCGACGCCTTAGACTGCTGTACCACTCGGGAGGCCCGCAGGTAGATTTTTACAAGCAAAAAATCCATCACTCTAGGTCTGAGGTCAGTATAGTTATTGATACATGTAGCACAATTCTCCTGGCTTTCATCAATATCAATCAACCATCCCACGCCATGGCAGTGTGACCTATAGAGGCATGCAATGTGCAACAAAATTGTCTGACTTCACTGTTGCTGCCTGACCCCTCCATAAGGAGCCATGACCAGAGACCTCATTCCCATTTAAACTGATGTAACTTTTTAGGATATAAATAAAATATACACAGAACATTCATCTGCAGAAAAAATGCAAATATATACACATTTTGCCAAAAATGATTGGTGTCCAGTGTCCATGGCAACCATCAACAATCATTACAACAGAGTGGACCCTTCATGGCGGTGGTCTGTCCTTTCTATCGTCCCTTAATTGCTCCCTGTGAGGTTGAATTCTCAGATGACGCACTCCCCCCTCTCTGCCTTCTCTCCCCAGAGCAGCTGCTCTGTGGTTTGGCTAACTAGCCTTGCCTAGTGCTCTGGGCTCTAGTTATGTAATGACTGCAGAGCAGATAGAAGCATAGAGCCACATCCCCTGGTCAACTGACAGCATCCCAAATGGCACCCTATTCCCTATAGTGCACTCCCAAAAGTAGTGCACTACATTGGGAATAGAGTGCCATTTGGGAATCACACACTGCATGCATGGCCATCGTTAAGGTGAGCTGCTACAACAGAATCATTACAAGCACTTACACTTACTAAAATTGGCATGGGGCCCAATGTGGGGCAAGCCCCTGAGATGTTAGACAAAGGCACAGTGCAAGAGCCCATGAGAATGACTGAATACTGAGAACAGTACATTATACGAGTAGCCTAAATAAAATACAAGATATAGGAGTGAGGTGTGGTGGGGGCTTTGGGGGTACCTGAGACCCAAGTGGAGGAAGATGATAGGCCACTTGTAATGCAGAGGAAATGCAGCACCTCCCAGCCAAGACGCTCTCTCCTCTCTGAGCTAACTGCAAAGTCTCTTATAGTTGATTGATGAGAGCGTTCGCAGCCAGATGAATGCAAAGTTGTGAACGAGCACTTAGCTGTGGCACCACACCAGGGTGGACAGACAGAAAAGAAGCCCCAGAATTTGTGGCCTCAGCTGGTTCCACTCTCTGGATGTGTGGGGGTGGCGTGGAAGAAAGCCTGAAGTGACCCCAACTCAAACCCATACACTTTCCCATCTCCAAGCCCTGGGCTCTTTTACCTAAGCTCGAGTAGTGTTACGAGGCAGATGCTTTCAGAGCCAATGTTGCCCTGCAAATACAAATGATGGCATTTATGCATGAGGAGTTCAACTAGGACAGTGTTAGAGAAAAAGGAGAGAAAATAAGGAGAAATGGACATAAAGGAAAATAGGACAAGACTGATTAATGCCTGAACATAATACCCCAAAGAAAAAAAACATTTGATTTGACTCGTCACTACTTTAAGACTATGCCCATTGAGATTAGAAAAATAATAGTTAAGGCCTCCTAAGTGGCACAGTGGTCTAAGGCTGTGCCACTAGAGATCCTGGTTCGAGTCCAGGCTCTGTCGCAGCCGGCCACGACCGGGAGACCCATGGGGCGGCGCACAATTGGCCCAGCGTCGTCCGGGTTAGGGGATGTTCTTGTCCCATCGCGCAATAGCAACTCCTGTGGCGGGCCGGGCGCAATGCACTCTGACACAGTCGCCAGGTGTACGGTGTTTCCTCAAACACATTGGTGGGGCTGGCTTCCAGGTTAAGTGGGCATTGTGTCAAGAAGCAGTGCGGGTTGGCTGGGTTGTGTTTGAGGAAGCACAGCTCTCGACCTTCGCCTCTCCCGAGTCCGTACGGGAGTTGTAGACTAACTACCAATTGGGAAGAAAAAAGGGGTTACATATTTATTTTTTAAAGTTAGGTAACACTTGCAATTCACACACACACAAATTCCTCTAGCCATATGAGCTCACTGAAATGAATGACTATATTCCCTAGGTGTGAATTACGATTCATTCAGGACACAAATATTGCTTTACCCAGAGTGTAAATATTGAATCACTCACACATTACATTGAAAACTAATATAAATCAAACTAAAGTGCCATGGGTGAAACAAAAACACTTAGGCTTCACAGATTAATTCATCACAAACAACTTCATTCATTTAGAGCTATTCAGCCACCCAATCAACAGTGTTTAATCAGTAACAAATGGTACAAAATATAGCAGCCACATTCACCATACCACAGAGACTACAAAAATGAATCAGGTACAACAGCACAAATTGAAACAACCAAGTCATTCACTTTACAGTACAGAGTATTTGATCATGTAACTTCCTGACTTTACATAGTACTGGCCATAAACCACAGTTAGTTGTTTAGGAACAGAAGGCTTCATCACAGGTTCTGATAACAAACATGAGTATGTGATGTAGTCCTTAATCATGATAAAGCTGGGCCCACTGTTCCCTGGCAGCCTGCGAACCCTTGGCCTGTGAAATTGAGCTTTGTTATCCTGCATCAAGAGGCTGGAGGGGTGTAAAGTAATCAGATTTGCGTTCCGCCTGTGTGTGTGTGATGGATAGGTGTGGAAGGAGCCACGGGTGTGTGCTCTCCCTCCCTCTATTTTACCTCAGGGACCCAAGGCTGCTTCCAACCAGGGATATAGCAGTTTACAAAAATTCTCATCCTCCCCCCCCCTCTGTATCGCTGCACTATCCTTTGCGTCTGTTGCCATGATGCTGCTCTTTGGCGTTGCCAAATGTTTTAGCAATTCCAACACGTCGCCTCCACCTAAATGCAGCTGGGTTCTCCATGAATCAGCGGAAGTTCAGTTGAGGCCACACCTGCCTCAGAGCATATTACCTCCTAGACTTAATACTGCAGCACACCCAACCTCCCTGTTCCCTACCAACTACCACAGTGAACACATGCTTCAATTTCTGCCTCAGCTTCTTTTAAAAACGACGGAGCAGCAGCATGCAGAGCAATTCAAAAATGTAGCCATAGCTTGAGTGCTCCCTGGTGGACAATCACAGAACTTGACACGTAATACACTGCAGTGCAATGAGAGAGGCCTGCCTCTTGAAGGGGGGAATGGTCATCATGGCTGCAACTACTGTATGCAGATAACCAAGAACATTCTAGACAAGAAAAATAATGTAGTTGGAACAACTGTCATGGAAGGGGAGAGAGTCTGATCTGATGACTGTATGAGGTGGTCATGCCTGCCGATCTGGCAATGGTAGAAGCTCTTCACACATTTTCAAAATGTTTGTTCTCGCCACTGTGCCCGGTGGCATTCCAGGAGCTTCCTCAAGGTCAGTCTTGGCTTTGCTGTCCACTTTCTCTTCTGAGCCTTCTTATATTTCTTAGCTGTTTAGGATTCCTCTTAGCCTTTTGAGCCTTAGCAGTTACTCCTTTTCGGGCTGCCTTACCGCAGTAGATGGAGGTATCTGGCAAAAGAGACAACAAATGGGTTAGACTACATAAGATGTCATACTGCCACTTTTCCACTATCAGAACCAGGGAAAACTAGACCTAAGGACAGCCAAGCATGTTGGTTCAAGGAAGTAAACATGTATTCTTAAACTAATTGTATATTTTGCCGCATAGTGCCAAGGCTGCAAATACTGATAATAAGTGGGGACATCTCTTAATCTCACACAACTGAAAGAAAGTAATACTCAAGAAAATAAAAGGTGCCACTGTGTAGCTTTACTTACAGCAAGGACTAAAGGCTCTAACAACAAAGCTCTTCACTTCCAGTAGCTCTCTATTCTCTGCCGAATCTTTCCTGGCCTGGAATGTTGAGAAGTGTATTGCTAGCCACCAGTCCTTTCTGTACCCCATCTCCACTGCAAAAGTCTTCAGCCATTGTTTTCTAAAGGAAAATATAAATCCGTGGAATTGGCACAAATTAAGCATGACATAAGGACTTGCCAATTCACCATGAGAAGAGATAAGCAATGTATGCCGAATTTAATTTCTTCAAAAGGGAGTGCATTTTCAATGTTTTTCAATTCATGCAGCCATCCTTACTTCATCTTCAGTCTCTTGATGATGTTCATCAAATGGTTCCAGACATCCAAGTTGCTCCTCCAACTGGAGTAGTCCAGGAGATCCAGAACCACACCTAGAGCCTTCTGAAGATCACCCTCTTTCTCTGGGAAAAAAAACCTCATCCTTTACTATGAACACCTTCATAGGACCAACATCGATGTGAAGAGCACATCCACCAAACACATTAATCTGAGTGCGTAAAAGCCACCGAGGACAGAAACACACACAACATTGAAAAATGACTAAAACATCAAGATAGACTTTAAAATGGCTCGTTTTCCCCTCATTTTACACCCCATTGTCCCTTTAAGACTCAAAATCAATATATTGTTATTATTATTCTATATTCACATACCCGACTGTACCAGAAGAGAACAGTATTCCGGCATCAACTCATGACTTGGGACCAATGTATGCAGGATCTAAGGCAAATGTAATCGAAAACATGGACTCATTAAACAGTACAGTACCAGTAGGCTATTGAGGGGCAGAGTGCAGGACTAACTGTAGCCTAGAGATTTCTGGGTAGCAATCAAGTACCTTACTGTGATTGTTTTAAAATGAAATGGTCAAAAAGAAACAAATTGCTTCTTAGCAAAGAACCATTTCTCAAGCAAGAATTTTGCTAGTACTGTCTGGGAGTGGCCTTTGTGGGGAGGGGAAATCCGAAAACTAGCTGTTATTGGCAGAGACGTTTGGAACGCTCTTTCTTATTGGTCTATTAACCAATTTACCACCTGGTGATGTCACCAAAACTCCACCCCAACAAAACAGGCGGACATTTCAGGCATCTCTTCAAACAACTCATAAACTAAAAGGACGTTATAATTTTCACAGTATTATTCAAACCTGTGGAAATGTATATAAAACACAGGAAAATCATTTTACTGCACTGGGCCTTCAATAATGATAATAGTGCCCAACATTTCAGCTAGATTCCCCTGTTAAGAACAGAAATGGCCTCAGTACTACCTTCAGCACTTTCAGAAGTTTCTTCAGTGGGTGGTTATGTTTCTTCATGTACCGGTATAGGTAGACATGGGCATTGGGGTTGGGGGGGAAACTGTTGTCATAGGCATAGTCATATAGAACCTTCACAGCTCCCTCGTGATCGTTGTAGAATTCCAGCATCTGCCATTGGCACACGCAAGTCAAAACATTAGATCATCATAGGTAGTCTGATAAGGGAAAGTAGTTCAATGATGGAAAAGTAATACAATGATGGAAAAAGAGGATGCCAGGGGCCATGTTTAGTAGGGCAAATTGTAGCAAATCGTTTTGAAACGGAAAAATGAAAACAAGTATTTTTACTGGACAAATTCAGGTAGTATGTTACCGTTCGATTTGGAAATTGTTCATGTTTCATGCATACTGAACACGAAGCAGTACTTACATCAATGTAACTCAGAACAAAAGGATCCCAGACACCAGGAAGCTTCATGATCTCCTTTAGGTTCACAGAAGATTGTCGGAAGTAGCTATGCATTTCTTGGTTGACAGCTGCATCATACTCATCTAAAATATGTCAAAGTCCATGTTAAGCTAAAGCACAACCACAGGTTATGGTTACCTTTTATTTGGCCATGCTTTTTGAAATGTATTGGTATTGTCCCTAAAGGCACAGTTACATTATCTGGCCAGTAGATGGTGACGTAACATAAGGATTTCTACTATCCCAATTAGAGGTCGACAGATTATGATTTTTCAACGCCAATACCGATTATTGGAGGACCCAAAAAAAGCCGATACCGATTAAATCGGACGATTTAAAATATATATATTTGTAATAATGACAATTACAACAATACTGAATGAACACTTATTTTAACTTAATATAATACATCAATAAAATCAATTTAGCCTCAAATAAATAATGAAACATGTTCAATTTGGTTTAAATAATGCAAAAACAAAGTGTTGGAGAAGAAAGTAAAAGTGCAATATGTGCCATGTAAAAAATCTAAAGTTTAAGTTCCTTGCTCAGAACATGAGAACATATGAAAGCTGGTGGTTCCTTTTAACATGAGTCTTCAATATTCCCAGTTAAGAAGTTTTAGGTTGTAGTTATTATAGGACTATTTCTCTCTATACGATTTGTATTTCATATACCTTTGACTATTGGATGTTCTCATAGGCACTTTAGTATTGCCAGTGTAACAGTATAGCTTCCGTCGTCCCTCTCCTCGCCCCTACCTGGGCTCGAACCAGGAACACATCGACAACAGCCACCCTCGAAGCAGCGTTACCCATGCAGAGCAAGGGGAACAACCACTCCAAGTCTCAGAGCGAATGACGTTTGAAACGCTATTAGCGCACACCCCGCTAACTAGCTAATTTCACATCGGTTACACCAGCCTAATCTCGAGAGTTGATAGGCTTGAAGTCGTAAATAGCTAAATTCTTGAAGCACAGCGAAGAGCTGCTGGCAAAACGCACGAAAGTGCAGTTTGAATGAATGCTTACGAGCCTGCTGGTGCCTACCACCGCTCAGTCAGACTGCTCTATCAAATTATAGACTTAATTATAACATAATAACACACAGAAATACGAGCCTTATGTCATTAATATGGTCAAATCCGGAAACTATCATCTCGAAAACAAGACGTTTATTCTTTCAGTGAAATACAGAACCGTTCCGTATTTTATCTAACGGTTGGCATCCCTAAGTCTAAATATTCCTGTTACATTGCACAACCATCAATGTTATGTCATAATTACATAAAATGCTGGCAAATTAGGCGGCCCAAAACTGTTGCATATACACTGACTCTGCGTGCAATGAACGCAAGAGAAGTGACACAATTTCACCTGGTTAAAATTGCCTGCTAACCTGGATTTCTTTTAGCTAAATATGCAGGTTTAAAAATATATACTTCTGTGTATCAATTTTAAGAAATGCATTGATGTTTATTGTTAGGTACAGTCGTGCAACGATTGCGATGCGCTTTTGTTAAATCATCCCACGTGTGGCGAAGTTGGCTAACTTTGTTAGGAAGAAATAATCTTCACAGTTCGCAACGAGTCATGTTAGCAGGCAATATTATCTAAATATGCAGGTTTAAAAATATATACTAGTGTATTGATTTTAAGAAAGGCGTTGATGTTTATGGTTAGGTACACACTGGAGCAACGACAGTCCTTTTTCGCGAATATGCACTGCATCGATTATATGCAACGCAGGACACGCTAGATAAACTAGTAATATCATCAACCATGTGTAGTTAACTAGTGATTATGATTGATTGTTTTTTATAAGATAAGTTTAATGCTAGCTAGCAACTTACCTTGGCTTCTACTGCATTCGCGTAACAGGCAGGCTCCTCGTGGAGTGCAATGTAATCAGGTGGTTAGAGCGTTGGACTAGTTAACTGTAAGGTTGCAAGATTGAATCCCCGAGCTGACAAGGTAAAAATCTGTCGATCTGCCCCTGAACGAGGCAGTTAACCCACCATTCCTAGGCCGTCATTGAAAATAAGAATGTGTTCTTAACTGACTTGCCTAGTTAAATAAAGGATAAATAAAGGTGTCAAAAATTACAGATTTCCGATTGTTATGAAAACTTGAAATCGGCCCTAATTAATCGGCCATTCCGATTAATCGGCCGACCTCTAATCCCAATGTCATTGAAACCAATGAATAATGGACACTTGGGGGTTGCCAGGTGTCCTCTTACCTGTGCTGGATGCAGTGGCTTTCTTGTCACACCAGATGAAGTAATCCAGGAAGCCACTATAGGCTTGGATCAGCCTAATCCTCTGGGACTGACCGGCTGACAGCTTGCCATACCTCCAGCTCTCAGCGATGGACAGCTGACGCTTGGCGTCCTCAAACTGCCCATTGACCAGGAGATGGAACGAGTGCTCCAGACAGACCTTCAGGACAAACCGATTCTTCAATGCACATTGGCATACATTTCCATTGCAAACACATTGTTTACACATTCCATCTATTTGTTTGTTTTTGAAGGTGTCATAATGGCTCATAACAAAAGTATAGACATGGTGACTGTCCTATATTAACTTTTTTTAACCCATTGACTTAGGGTCCTATAGTTGGGATGATAGTGTAGAGATCAAGAGGTCAATTAAGGAATATACCTTCAGGTAATGCTTTACTCCTGAGTGTTTCACTCGCTCATAGAAACTGTTGTAGTCTTCCAGCTTCGAGTCGGGATGGTGGTGTAGTATCTCTGTGCCTATCCTCCAAATTATCTGAAAGACAAAGTTTGAAGAAATCAAACTTTGCATTTATACAGTACTTCTTAGCTACTCTTTGTGAGAGTTCAGTCAGTGCAAAGATAGACCTACCTCAGCGTAGAGTTGTGGCATGTTTGCAGCGGTATCCTCCAGTGTCTGTGAGTAACTGGCCATGTACTCCGCGGCATCCTGCCATCTATGGTGCAGCAAGACCTCCCTGATGTGCTGGAGGCAGTTCCTTGTGGTCTTGTGAAAGCCAATCTCACGGGTTGTCTCTAATGAAACAACAGACATTGCTACTGGTTAATAAGAGCATCTTATGTATAGATGAAAACAATAAAATCGGGCATTAACATACACTACATGACCAAAGGTATGTGGACACCTGCACGTCAAACATCTCATTCCAAAATCATGGGCATTAAAATGGAGTTGTACCCCCCTTTGCTGACATAACAGCCTCCACTCTTCTGGGAAGGCTTTCCACTTGATGTTGGAACATTGCTGCGGGGACTTGCTTCCATTCAGCTACAAGAGCATTCGTGAGGTCGGGCACTGATGTTGGGCGATTTGGCCTGGCTGGCAGTCGGCGGTCCAATTCCTCCCGATGGGGTTGAGGTCAGGGCTCTGTGCTAGCCAGTCAAGTTCGTCCACATCGATCTCAACAAACCATTTCTGTATGGACTTTGTGCACAGGGGCATTGACATGCTGAAACAGGAAAGAGCCTTCCCCCAAAACTGTTGCCACAAAGTTTCAAGCACAGAATCGTCTAGAATGTCATTGTATGCTATAGCGCTAAGATCTCTTCACTGGAACTAAGGGGCCTACCCCAAACCATGAAAAACAGCCCCAGACCATTATTCCGCCTCCACTTTACAGTTGACACTATGCATTCGGGCAGGTAGTGTTCTCCTGGCATTCGCCAAACACAGATTCGTTCGGTGCTAGATGGTTAAAGCGTGATTCATCACTCCCGAGAATGCGTTTCCACTGCTCCAGAGTTCAATGACAGCGAGCTTTACACTACTCCCGCCGACGCTTGGAACCGCGCATGGGGATCTTAGGCTTGTGTGTGGCTGCTCAGCCACGGAAACCTATTTCATGAAGCTTCCGACGAACAGTTCTTGTGCTGAAGTTGCTTTCAGAGGCCGTTTGGAACTCGGTAGTGAGTGTTGCAACTGAGGATGATTTCTACGAGCTATGCGCTTCAGCACTCGGCAGTTGTTTGTGAGCTACCACTTCGCAGCTGAGCCGTTGTTGTTCCAATATGTTTCCACTTCACAATAACAGCACTTTCAGTTGGCAGCTCTAGCAGGGCAGAAACTTGACAAACTGACTTGTTGGAAAGGTGGCATCCTATGATGGTGCCACGTTGAAAGTCACTGAGCTCTTCAGTAAGGCCATTCTACTGCCAATGGTTGTCTATGGATATTGCATGGCTGTGTACTCGATTTTATACACCTGTCATCAACAGGTGTGGCTGAAATAGCCGAATTTACTAATGTGAAGGGGTGTCAACATACTTTTGTGTATATAGTACCAGTCAGTAAATAGCAGCTTGAACTAGCTAACTAGCTGGTTTAGCTTACTCAAGGGTTCACATATTCTACACACTCCATTTTATAAATTACCTTTAAATAAAGGAGGCGCCAGGGGAAGGTTTGGCTTCTTGATTCGTTTTCTGTTGATTGATTCATCGTCATCCGAAGACTCATTTTCGCCCTGTTCTTCTCCAGCCATCCTCAGTTCTGACTCCAGATCATCCATGACTCACCGTTCAAAGTTCGACCTATTTTCGTTAACAATCACGTGAAAGGCCACAACATATATTTGATGTAGGTTGTTTAGCAAAAACTGTGAATTTGCGCCAAACACCATGCACGATACAGGCGTCTTATCAGCGACACAAAAAAAGTACTTCCGGGTTACGGAAGTCGTTTTTCAAAATAAAAGTCGACCACGCAATAGTAGAAACGTGGCATTAATTATTCATGACAAAAATAATTGTCTTAACATTAACAATGATTCATATTTAAGTAATATTTGCATTCCATTTGGGGTTCAACACATGTTCCAAGGTCAAATAAAGGCCTCCAATACACTGTATATGAAATAGATATTGGTTTATAGGGAGAAAACTATTCTAGGTGCCAAAGTAAAAGTGGTGTTGGGATTACTCACTAGGGTCTGGTAGAATCTATATATGGTGTTATTTTATGGGGGACTGAGGTCTATGGCAACACTTTCTACTCCACCTAGTCCATAGCCCCAAATACAATACAGAGTACCACAGTATGAGTCATAATACCCATAAAATAAATTGTTCCAATCGTTTTTCCCTTACTGGATTATAGAAACACTTAAAATAAAGTCTGTGTTTCGTGTAGGCTTAGCTTTGAGTGACGTTTTGATAACCGTGTAAATCTCTCTAGGTCCAGGACAAGCTGACTTATCAATATATTCGCTTGTATTTACCCCTAAAAATGAAATGCTAATTATCTGCTAATGTGGCTATCATAAAGAACTAAAAATGCCATGAATGATCTGGATGAGACTGCCGAATCGAGACAAAGGTAAGAATCGCTTGATTAACTATATCTAATGTTAGCAAAATGTAGTAATGAATACATTTCTTTAAATTGACAATTCTGTGAACTGTTTTGTGCAAGTTTTAAATTGACACAATATACCTGTTTGCAAAGGTCAGCTAGAGATGACGTGCAGGAGCTTGCAGGGATTTGTAGTCTTGCATGTCTACTTTGACGCTAATTAGCATTTTAGAATCTGAGAGAAAATAGAGCATATATTGATGAAAGTCACCTTGTCCAAGAGTGATTTAAATGGTTATCAAAACGTCATGCCAGGGTAAGGCTACACGAAACACAGCCCTTAAGTGTTTCTAAAATTCCTTAAAGGGAAAAATGAATGGTGGAAAAACGATTGGAACCATTTCCCTGTTCGGGTATTATGACACCGCCACTTTGGGGCTCTATAGCTGGGATAGGCAACTCTGTTTCTTGAGTGCAGCAGGTACTACAGGATTTTGTTCCAACTAGGCACCACACCTGACCAACTGAGCTAATTGATCAATTGATCCAGGTTGGTAAATCAAAAACATGAAGGGTCTGCGGCACTCCAGGCCCATGGTTGCCTAGCCCTGCACTATAGGCCTATAAATTACATATTGGCTTAAATAGAAACAACTATTCTAGATGCTGAAATAAAGTGGGGTTGGGATTACTCACTAGGGTCTTCATTTTAATTTGACTTTATAACAAGAGGGCTTTGTGTTCGAGCCTATTTAAGAAATAAGAGGTAGGCCTACCTGTTTCACAGACAATTATAGGCTATACTATCCATAGATCTAACCTATATAATAATGATTTAACAACAATATACTGGAATAAAATATAATAAATTAGGGAAGGGAGTTCGTTGCAGAGGTCTGGTGTTGGTGGAAGAACTGGTAAAGGGTGGACCTAGTGCTAAAGTAGGAGTTGACTGTACTGATAGTGACGCTGTTGTCTGGGGTGATAAGCGTTAACTGTGGAGTTGACCGTACTGATAAATGCATAGATAAGAATAATTTGACACAACAGATGATAAATTAAAATAAGGCTCTTGAACCACCAAATCTGAAGCATAAATTGTATGAGGGTGGTATGGATGTTGTGAATGATCAGAAAGTTAAGACTCAAATTTTGTGTGGGGGGGGGACAAAAATGCATTTTGGGATTGTCATCATATTTCAATGGCAATACATTCCATTATGCAGCATAATGAAAAATGTGATTTCCAATTTTGTGAGGAAGTTGACAAAACCTTACAATGGCCAATTGGAAAACCAATTGTCACTAAACATAGTGTCAAAAATCTTAGGAATATGTGGGACAAGAATGGAGGTTTTGTTAATCAGCCTCAGCCTCAGTTTAGCCTCAGTTTTGTTAATCAGATTGAGGAATAGGTTGAGTTGACCAATCCGTTGGGCCGTCACCCATATGTAATGAAATAGGAGATGAGGATGACAGCACAAATTTAAGTCGGTGCAACAGTCCGACTAAACTAATTGATACAAAAACACCAAACACAGAGGGGGGAGGAGAAATGCAGTGAAAGGTAAATATGGTGAGGAATGTGTCACACAGCACAAGAAACCCCAAACACTTTTGTTTTTGTAAATCACCAAACTTTTGAATCTGCTACTTTTCTATGCAACTCAATCATGTTGAGTTCAAGTACAGCCATTGTAAAAATGGATTTAGTTTTAAAGGGGACTGTGACACAGCTATACAATCTATTGCTAGTGACAACAAAGTGAAATTAAATACAATGGTAAAACAGAGAATGTAAATGAGGCTCAGGCACAAAATCTTTGGTAGGCTCAGTGCCTCACTTCCCTAGAATAATGTAGGTAAGTAGGCCTCAAATAGTACTGGGGGAAATATTAATATTATTTATGGGGGGGGATTGAGATCATTTTAAACAATAAAGGCAATACTTGGGGAGATATTGAGAATAGGCAGAAAGGGCTCCCGAGTGGCGCAGCAGTCTAAGGCACTGCATCTCAGTACGAGCTGCATCACTAATCAAATCAAATGTATTGGTCACATACGTGTTCAGCAGATGTTATTGTGGGTGTAGCGAAATGCTTGTGCTTCTAGCTCCGGCAGTGCGGTAATATCTAACAAGTCATATCTAACAGTTTCATGACATATACCCAAAATATACGTAAATCTAAGTAAGGAATGGATATATACATATACACTACCGTTCAAAAGTTTGGGGTTACTTAGAAATTTCCTTGTTTTTGAAGAAAAAGCACATTTTTTGTCCATTAAAATAACATCAAATTGATCAGAAATAGGGTGTAGACATTGTTAATGTTGTAAATGACTATTGTAGCTGAAAATGGCAGATAGATTCTTAATGGAATATCTACATAGGCGTACAGAGGCCCATTATCAGCAACCAAACCCTTCTGCAATTATGTTAGCACAGCTGAAAACTGTTGTTCTGATTAAGGAAGCAATAGAACTGGCCTTCTTTAGACTAGTTGAGTATTTTTGAGCGTCAGACTGGCCAATAAAAATAAAAGATTAAGATTAAGACAATTAAAGTGACTAAGATACCTAGGAATGGTATAGAGTACAGTTTATACATATGAGATGAGTAATGCAAGACACGGAGACATTATTAAAGTGGCTAGTGTTTCATTTCCTTAAAGTGGCCAGTTATTCCTAATCTATGTCTATAGGCAGCAGCCTCTGATGTGCTGGAGATGGCTGTTTAACAGTCAGTAGTGTAGTATAGAATAAGGGTAGGTAACAACGCATCTGTCACACTGATCCTCAACACAGGAGCCCCTCAGGGGTTAGTGCTCAGTCCCATATGGGGGTGTCTCTGACAATTTTTAGGGCCTTCCTCTGACACCGCCTGGTATAGAGGTTCTGGATGGCAGAAAGCTTGGCCCCAGTGATGTACTGGGCCGTACGCACTACCCTCTGTAGGGTAGTGTAAATTATGAATACATAAAATAAAAATGTATACATAATAAACATTTACAGCCATGTTGGCAATTGGGCTGGCTGGTTCTGCTCGAGCATGAGCAGATGAAGCCTAAACGTCAGCAAATCCAAGGCTGGAACAATTCGCAGGATGTTGATCGTAGAGGCAAATATCAAAATCTGGGCAGACAATGTCAAAAATAAGAGCAAGGACATGAAACCAGAACGCAGAATAAAAACTTCTTATTGCGTCACAATATACGTTCTGATTCATTTTTTGATTTGACCTTTTGACCTTTATCTAGGCAAGTCAGTTAAAAATAATTTATTATTTACAATGACGGCCTAAACCCTAAACCCAGACAACGCTGGGACAATTGTGCGCTTCCCTATGGGACTCCCAATCACACCCCCATAAAAATTGTCAAAGACTCCAGCCACCCTAGTCATAGACTGTTCTCTCTGCTACCGGACGGCATGCGGTACCGGAGCGCCAAGTCTAGGTCCAAGTGGCTTCTAAACAGCTTCTAACCCCAAGCCATAAGTCTTCTGAACATCTAATCAAATGGCTACCCAGACTATTTGGATTGCCCCCCACCCCCTCTTTTACACCGCTGCTACTCTGATATTATCTATGCATAGTCACTTTAATAACTCTACCTACATGTACATATTACCTCGACTAACCAGTGCCCCCGCACATTGACTCAGTACCGTACCCCCTGTATATAGTCTCGCTATTGTAATTTTACTGCTGCTCTTTAATTACTTGTTCCTTTTATTTCTTATTCATATTTTTTCAACTGCATTGTTGGTTAATAAGGGCTTGTAAGTAAGCATTTCACTGTAAGGTCTACCTACACCTGTTGTATTCAGCGCATGTGACAAATAGAATTTGATTTGATTTATAGAATACAATACAGTATATACATATGAGATGGGTGATGCAATATGTAAACACAATTTAAAAGTGACTAAGATACAGTAGAATAGTGTGGAGTGCAGTTTATACATATTGTGACGACCCTCCTGCTCTGTCTGCCGTATTCTTTCGCTTTGCTCTTGTTTTCCTTATTAGGATGTTGGCGGGCGGGGCTGGGAGGGTCGTCAGCGACATGGGACACACCTGGGCCCGGGTGTGTCCCCGGATAAATGCACCAATTCCCCGTTCATTGGGGAGACTCTCTCCATGCAGACGCACTTATAGATTTCTGGTTGTGGCCGTTTGGTTGCTTTGGCACCTTTCAACACCCCTCATTATCACATTTATGCACACAAACACTCACACTACTGATTACACACACCATTGTTAATTGTATTTAGTTTACTTCAGTTAAGGAATAACAAAATATATTTATTATCTCCACAAGCCAGTTCGTGATGAGTAATGCTAGATACGGAAACATTATTAAAGTGGCTAGTGATCCATTTCTAAAATTGGCAGTGATTCAAAATCTTTGTCTATAGGCAGCCGCCTCTGATGTGCTAGTGATGTTTCGCAGTCTGATGGCCTTGAGATCGAGAGACTGAAAAACAGCTTCTGTCTACAGACCCTGGTTCGATTCCAGGCTGTATCACAACCAGCTGTGATTGGGAGTCCCATAGGGAAGCGCACAATTGTCCCAGCGTTGTCTGGGTTTAGGGTTTAGGCCGTCATTGTAAATAAGAAATTATCTTTAACTGACTTGCCTAGATAAAGGTCAAATCAAAAAAATGTAATAAAATAAATTGTCTTTGTTATAGGCCTGTAATTTGTTGCAATGCTTTTTTGTCATTTCATTGGCAATGACATGTGACTTGGATCATTACCGTCATTGAGTGTCCTCCCAAATGTGAGTAAAATGATGTCCTCTGTTTAATGGGGTGATTGTTGTCTAGTCGGATGGGAGTGGCTACTATTTTGATAACAGGTGAAACAAAAACAACTGGATCGCCAACCCTTAGCTTCGTCCAGCAACTACGCATTTGTATTAACATTTATTTGGTCAAATCTGACTTTTACAGGTTAATATAAATGTAGTTTATAGCCTATCCTGGAAATGTGAGTCCTATCCTCTCTGTTTGTTTTGGTACCCAGTGCCTGAAAAACAATGAACATGTGCTTTTGATGTATCATAATAAATCTGCGTTAGTCAGATAGTCCAATTGAATGGAGAAATCGAATGGGATATTGCGCTCACTTGTCAGTAAACTTGTGGACTGTTTAGTTCTATCCAACAAAGACGTGATAAACCCGAATCAGAACGTATATTGTGACGCAATAAGAAGTTTTTATTCTGCGTTCTGGTTTCATGTCCTTGCTCTTATTTTTGACATTGTCTGCCCAGATTTTGATGTTTGCCTCTACGATCAACATCCTGCGAATTGTTCCAGTTTTGGATTTGCTGACGTTTAGGCTCCATCTGCTCATGCTCGAGCAGAACCAGCCAGCCCAATTGCCAACATGGCTGTAAATGTTTATTATGTATACATTTTTATTTTATGTATTCATAATTTCATACCCAAAGCCGCAGTCGAAAGGATAGTCTCCGACTTCAAAAGATGTGCAGACGAGGAATGCAGTAGTAAGTACTTGGCGCTAAACTCAAGCGAACTTTCAGGATGCGTCCATCTTTCCATAGCTAGCTAGCTTGACCGGCGTTGTCATTTCAAAGGGATGAACTCGGCTAACCTAGCGCAACTGTCGTTAACGTTAGTTGTAAATACTGTAATGAAACAGTCAGGGAGCAGGTCTCGAACCCTCGACCTTCTAGCCCGAAGGGGTCGTTACACTACTCCCAACTTTCAAAGAGCGCGTCCTCGCGCTGGCTTGCGACTCTACGTCTTACAGGAACGCGCTCACCTGCCAAGCACACGCACTGTCGTGGATGCAAGGTCCGATCACTTCTGACACCAATATAATGAAACAGTAGGGAGCAGGTCTCGAACCCTCGACCTCCTAGCCCGAGGTCCGGCGCGCTATCGACTGAGCCGCAAAAGCATGGTCGTGCGGCAGAGTCGATTTCCGTGCTTATAAACCCAGGGTCGTTACACACCAACAATGCATAATAACCTAAGCTTGCTTAGTTGTAGCCGAAGCGAAGTCTCAGCCTGTGTTGGCTACTGCCTGACTAGTTGCCAAATTCTGGAACTAATAACTGTGCTTCTGTAGTAACTACGTTAGTAGCTTGCACCATGTAAACAAGCTTTCGGGCCTATATAGTTTCTTGAACCCAAAGGCAAAGCCACACAAGGGCCCATAGCTAATCCAAACTTGTGAACATTGACTAACTAACTACATGACAACTTGCCAATTGATCTGGCAGTCTTCTTAGTTAACTAACTAGTTAGCTACACACAATAATAGAGATGTGAGCTTAATTGTAATCAACTACTATAGTTACTTACTAAACTGACCATAAATATATCATACTTCTGCGTTGGCTTAGGAAGCAAATTGCAAGATGGTGTATAGGCCTGGTTAGCTATAAAGCTAGCTATTGTTGACATAAAATACTGGCATGTCATTAACCCCTCTGCTTGCAAGTTCTTCTCTTTTTACATCTACCTTATCAAGACAAAAACAATATTCTATTTACCCTTAATGCTTGGCTTTCCTTTTGGATACTCTGGCTCTGTAAAAAGAGAAGCAGATAAAACAAGGCTTACTTTAGTGATGTGTATTCTATTCACGCCCTGATTGTGCATGGGGCACATAGGGTGGACGCTGAGGTAATGGGCTGGAATCTTTGGTAGGCGTGAAACAACTGATCTTTGAATCATTCCTCTCCACAGTGCTCCTGTGCCGGGGGAAAGCTTTCAGCGATTTCACCGACCAGACTGTCGGTTTCTGTCATTTAAAAAAGGAGAGACTATATATGTCTACTATAAACTCTCAGGCCAAAGGACAAATATATGTGCAGTGAGTGTAAGTATGAGTTAATATTTAATTACAGTACCTGTCAAAAGTTTGGACACACCTACTCATTCAAGGGTTTTACTTCACTATTATTCTACAATGTAGAAAATATTAAAGACATCAAAACTTTGGAAAACACATGGAATCATGTAGCAACCAAAAAAGTGTTAAACAAATCAAATATATTTTAGATTCTTCAAAGTAGCCACCCATTGTCTTGATGACTGCTTTGCACAGACTTGGCATTCTGTCAACCAGCTTCATGAGGTAGTCACCTGGAATGCATTTCAATTAACAGGTGTGCCTTATTAAAATTGTATTTGTGGAATTTATTTCCTTCTTAATGCGTTTGATCCAGTTATGTTGTGACATGGTTGGGGTGGTATACAGAATATTTGGTAAAAGACCAAGTCCATATTATGGCAAGAACAGTGCAGTCGCAAAAACCATCAAGCACTATGATGAAACTGGCTCTTATGAGGACTGCCACACGAAAGGAAGACCCAGCGCTACCTCTGCTGCGAGTTAACTGCACCTCATATTGAAGCCCAAGAAAATGCTTCACAGAGTTCAAGTAACAGACATAGCCCAACATCCACTGATCAGAGGAGACTGCGTGAATCAGGCCTTCATTGTTGAATTGCTGCAAAGAAACCACTACTGAAGGACCCTAATATGAAGAAGAGACTTGCTTGGGCCTAGACATACGAGCAATGGACATTAGACTGGTGGAAATCTGTCCTTTGGTCTGATGAGTACAAATTTGAGAGTTTTGGTTCCAACCTTCGTGTCTTTCTGAGATGCAGAGTAGGTGAACGAATTATCTCCGCATGGGTGGTTCCCACCGTGAAGCATGGAAGAGGTGTGGGGGTGCTTTGCTGGTGACACTGTCTGTGATTTATTTAGAATTCAAGGCTCACTTAACCGGCATGGCTACCACAGCATTTTGCAGTGATATGCCATCCCATGTGGTTTGTGCTTAGTGGGACAATTATTTGTTTTTCAGCAGGACAATGACCCAACACACCTCCAGGCTGTGTAAGGGCTTTTTGACCACATTCACCCGACCTCAACCCAATTGAGATGGTTTGGGATGAATTGGACCACAGGGTGAAGGAAAAGCAGCCAACAAGAGCTCAACATATGTGGGAACTCCTTCAAGACTGTTGAAAAAGCATTCCTGTTTCAACAACACAACAAGCATTTTGCTACACCCGCAATTACATCTGCTAAACACGTGTATGTGACCAATAAAATTTGATTTGATTTGGGCTTCTTTGAAGAATATCAAATATATTTAGATATTTTTTGTACACTTTTTTGGGGTTACTACATGATTCCATATGTGTTATTTCATAGTTTTGATGTCTTCACTATTATTCTACAATGTAGAAAATAAAGAAAAACCCTTGAATGAGTAGGTGTGTCCAAACTTTTTACTGGTACTGTATGTGATAACATTGCAGTCTAGAATGAATGTTGAAGCTTTTTCTGTTTTGTTAACATGTTTCATTCTCTGTTTTGTTTCCATTTCTTACAATGGGTTGGTAACCGCTTTGGTTACTTCAATAAGGACCAACTCGTAATCAATCACATATACACTGAACAAGAATTGGAGATTCCTGCTGAGGTAAGTCAATAAATAGATGTTGGCCTAGTTCACTACTACCAATGCATCATCTCTTAAAACATTATCTGGAATGACTGAACTTCTTTCTGAAATAGGTAGTATGACTCAAACAATGTTTTCTTTTTCTTTTCAGGAAACCGACATTGTTTGCTTTGACACTGGACACGATAAGTTTGACAGTTATGACATTGATTCACTGTTAGGTTCCTCTTTATTGTTAACAGACAAGGAGGAATCTGTGCAAGTAACCACAGAGACTTTTTACCTAAACAAAAGTGCTGAGAGCACCACGGTGGAAGTGGATCTGAAGTGACACTGTTAGAAAATGATGAGATTGATAGGGATGTACCTGAGGACATTGATAAGGTTGTAGAGGTTCCACATAATGATGATCTGAGACATTTTGAGGCTTTAGAGTCCTCTCTGCCTCAGCCTGAAACTCTTGACACAAAGGGAGTGGAATCTAACACTGTACTTGAGACCACAGCTGAGAGGATCAAAGATTACCTTCAGAAAGATCTGCAGAGGACAGAGGACTCTGTGCTGTACAGTGTTGTTGAACCAGAGGAAGGTGAGATCAAAGAAACCCCCCCAGAACCTGAATCCAAAGATGATCCTGAGTTAGAAAATGCACCTGATGGTTTTTCAGAAGGCAGACCTATTCCTGAGTTAAACACCACACTTGGAATAACTTTTGATGCTGTCACTTCCAATGATGAGGACACTTGGAAGGTGACTCCATATGATGAGGAAAGTGACAAGACTGAATATCAGCAGGATGAGGAAAGTGATTATCATCTCAGGGAAACTCCATTGCTGGCTTTTTCTGAAGAAAGTTCTAATTTGGAACATGAGAACATTCCTGAATCTGATCAGACAGATGAGAAAGACAGTCTATCAGAGGTGCCTCATACACAGAAACAGGACTCCAAGGACAATAATATGTGGTCTGCATTTGGTGATACTGTTTTTTTGGTGACGAGGAGGATGATGACGAAGGTGAGATTACACCAGAGGAGCCTCCCAAAATTGAAGAACCCAAGGAGTCATTTGGCTGTTCTACTTCCTCTGAGCTAATCTTTGAGGAACCTGCGGACTCTAATTTCAGTGAGGATGTTGTCAAAGTACCTGATGAGGATTCTCAGACGTTGCAGTTTGAGGATGAATCTGAAGAAGGTGACATCAAACCTTCAACACCTCCTGCTGATGAGGCGAGTCCCTTTGAACACACTGAGGCTTTAGCAGAGAATCTTACAGAAGATGACAGCCCAGTCCCTAAATAGCTCTCACAGACAGACATGCTCTCAGACTTTGATAGTAAAATTAACGAATCAGAGCAGAAACAAGCTGTTGAAGAATTCCCCATACAAAAAGAGGAGTCAATAGATTTCTCACAAGTAGAGAATACATTTAAACAGGGTGGTACAGAGCTTTTCAGACTATTTCGAGAACCATACCAGAAGGTCCCAGATCCAAGTAAAAACACAATGGTGAAAGAGAGCCATCAAGAACTCCCCATAGAGGAGGAGGATTCAATACACCTAGAGGGGGAAGAGATTGAGGAAGAGTTGCTAGAGGATGAAAATGCAGTATTGTCTTCATCCAAAACTGAGCACACTGATGAAAATGACACAGAAAGTCTATCTGAATTTGGGTCAGAGCAACCCAATAATTATACACAAACCGATGTTGTATCCAGTGATGTGTTGGATGTGGTCCAACACGACGAGGCTATTGACATAGAACCTGAGGTGCATGAGACTGAAAATGATGCTGAAAGCCACACACCCTCACTTAAAGATAAAGTTCTGGATCCCCTTCCAAACAAAGAGGCGGAATACAGTGACAATGTGTTGAGGCTGACACTATTGCGAGACCGCTGCAAGGAGGAGGATATGGAGCGCCTCCAAAAGATTCTAGGTTTTCAGAACCTCATTAGGTTGGAGTTCCTGTTTTTTGACCTGGAGCTGAAGGCTGCCCGGCGGTCCCAGACAAACGTCAGTGAGGACATTGAAACGGTGCTGGAAGCCATTTTGGAAGCCTCTGAAACCCCAATCCTGGATGAGATTGAGAGGATGCTGGATGCCCATGAGAACACTGACCTGCAGCAGGAGGCTGGTGAGTTTCTTGAGGAAGCTTCCATCTTGGACGACTTCCAGGAATTGGTGTTCACCCTGCGTCAGAAGTACTCAACGGCCAGAAACAGTGCTCCCATGGCAGTGGGCAGTCAACTACACCCTGACACAGGTAATAATGCTTTTTTTCAGTTTATGTTCATGTCAGAGTATAGGAGGATTAAAACCTTTTGTTAAATAAATATTTGGAAAGTCTCATACATTGCTAATGACATGATAATAATGCCTGGAGATTTGGTTTGCAGAATAAGCTGTATTTAAGAAATGCCCAAGAAGTACAACAAAGTAAATAGTAATCTGTTGACAGAACAAATACACTTCCTGACAATGCCAGTTAGATTGCAATGCATGAACATTTACTCACTTTGAACCTCTCTGAATGTTTCAAAAGATGGGGATATGTCTGATGCGGAGGAAGAGAAGACATTCCCGCACTCTGTGGAGGACACAGACAAGGACAACCTCACTGTGACAGAATCGGGTGAAGAGACTAAGGCACCTGAGAAGCCTGCCCATGATGGTCACAAGATACCAGATATGGGCATTGAGGAGGATGGTGGGTACTTTAACAGAAACAAAGACAATCAGGCAAGCTCTAAAACTCCAGAAGAAATCCAGAGGGGTCCTCAAACTATTTTGGAAAATACCTTGGACATGGGACTTAGCGTAGACATAGATCACATGGATCACCCTCCCTCAAATTGTGGTGAGATGTAAACTGTATGCATTAACCTAATTTGCTTGTGCTGTATTTCCAGGATCTCTGGAGTCACCTCCTGTCACTGATTTCCATGAAGATGAGCAGAGTGTTTCATCATTCGTATCAGTGCTAATTTTATCTGGTCGTCTCGTCACCCTGTTTTATGAGTATCTTGGAATATATGGTGTTATGGTAAGTTACTTCATTTATTTCTCTCTTGTGAATGGGCTTTCCTTCCTATTGTAATTGACTAATTGCCTGCATGTAGTGCTTAGGACTCAAGTATTCATACTTATTTTATTATTGCTGGGACAATGCATGTATTATTTTTATTTGGGGGGCGGGATTTGCCATGCTGACAGCGTTACCCAACCCTTCACCTTTTTTCAACTGATAGTTGAGTACAGCACCGTTTCCGTTAAATGAAACGTTCCAGAACGTAAAAACATACTGAATCCAGCCCAGGTTCAGTGATCCTTTCCCATTTTTTTGTTGACTTGTTCTAGTGAAGTGTAGACTGAAGTTAAGTGTCTACAGCCGGTGTTTTGCTTATTGAGTGGGATATAAATGATACCCCCGCTCGTTTTACCAGGCTTTGTGCGTTTTGCTTAGAAAGTAATCACGTTCAGAACTCTAAAAGGAGGCTAGTAGACATGTTGTTGGCGAAGCAGAGCCAGCATTGGCAAGCTAACCTTCAAGCTTAGGTTATAGTAGCTAGAAAGATAGGTGCATATTGTCCTCTCCTGGGTAAAGAGAACCACGATGAAGGATCCTCTCCAGTAGTCGACTACGTTGATCAGTTGGTGAAATGAGGATTTTTGGGTTTACGCAAACGAGTTGCATTGCAAGTCACAAGCCAAACTAACTAGATAGCCAGCTCAACTATCAAAGTAACATACAGTAGTGATGGATTCGGAAGAAACAACCCCTTTGCCCCTGATGACAGAATCTGATCAACTGTCTGTCTTGTACTGTCTTTTGTACTTCGATATGTACGTAGTTGGCTACAATGTAGCTAGCTGGCTAGTCAAGTCTTAGGCCGCCATATGGCTGGCTGGCTAGCTACATTGAAACTGAATCTTGTTGGCAACTTCATTGTCTTGGGGAATGATTTTGTCCAACAATACCTAATGCATTTCCCAAATAGTTGCAGCCTAGAATGGATCACTTAATTGCTATTTTAGTGGAAGTGGAAGTTGCCTGTCCTCTTCCTCATTAAAATGTCTCACTTTCCAGACTAGCAGTATCCGTTCTTCCTATATCTGGGTCTCAGATCGAGAGGTGCCTTCAAGTTGTTGAATTTTGCTTTGACAGCTTCCCCTTACATAACTATCACTTGAGGTTACTTGCCATTAAAATCTACATGTGGCTCATGTCTAGTGATATGTTATGTAATCATCTGTTTTGTTTATTGGCCATTTTACAGGGTGAAAGGCTACATGATGCAATCTTTTGCACTCTAAATCCACATAGGCCTACGGCTTGTTAGTTAGATCCACTCTGTGGTGATTAATTTAGCTAATCCCTGAATTTCACTGAGCGACTGCGATGGAAGTTCTGTATTGTGGAAAGGTCACCATGGTTGGGCAGTGGTAGGGCCCCAGTCCAATCCAATCCCCATTAATTACATAAGGTCAAGGCAAATTTTCTCTATTGATTTTGATCAACAACTAGGTTATAGGCTACGTCTATTTCTAAACCCACCTTGATTTGATCTGAAGATATGCCTCTGCATTGACTGAGAGGGTGCTCAGTGGGATAACCATTAGCCATGCTTGTGAACAGGACACTGGAATGCCTGATGGTTTAGTTCAATGTTTTTAACATCACTTATTTTCTTCTGTCATCTCAGCCCAGCTATTACCCAACTTATTTGCTAAGCCTGACATGTGCTGTAGTAACACTGATTGGACCCGTCTCTCCCCAGATGGTCACCAGCCTGCCAGAGCACTGGAAGCCAGGTCCAGACTTCTACGGCATGTCCTGTGAACCCGTGCTGGTCACTGCAGGTGCCGGGGTCATCGGCTTCCTCTTCTGGAGGAGCATTCTATCAGTAAGTCGTTGTTGCACAGTTACTGCTTTCATAATTTCATCATCTGATTGCTTTATGTTATTCTATGATGTATTGTATGCTACCGTTGAGGAGGCTGTTTGCTGCCACTTTTCTTTTCCTTCTCACAGGTCAAAAGCAAGTCATATCTAAGTAAGTTCTTCTCTCTGGCTATTTAGGGTGCATAGTGAATCCTCATTCATATTGCTTACAGGCTGGTGTTCTTGTCATGTGTAAACCATGTCTGATTTCATACTCTTGTCATGGTTTTTATTCGCTACTGAAAAAGAAATGGTGGACAGGATGAAAAAGCTTGAACAAGAGAAGAAGGAGATACTCCAAAAGGTCGCTGAACTGCAGCAACAGGTAAGTTGCAGAGACTTTCACTGACTAAGATCCAGACTTTTGAGTTCAATGTGAATTAAGGGACATAATGTTTTGACACTATATTTCTACTGGGTTCCCCTCAGGGCGAAGAACTTAAAGAAAAGCAAAAGCTGTCTGAAAAATCTGCCACTTTATCTCTGGAGAAGATCCAGGAATTGGAGGTGAGTCTCTAAGAAATATTATCTTGATCACATGTCATTGTCATGCTGACAATTATTTGATTTATTATAATTTTTTTCTTCTCCATAGTGTTTAAATTGACTAAGCATTTTCTTTTTCTATCCAATAGAATATTGTGCAAGAGATGGAGAGACAAAATGAGCGCCTGGACGAGGAAAATAACTTACACGCCATATCCTTTGACAAAGAGCGGGCCAGTACTGCGAAACATGAAGATATGGTGAGTAGTATTGAGCGATTTAGCTGTAATTAAAATGTTTCAGAACAACCAATTCTCTGACATCGGTTCAATTATTTGAATTCCATTAAGTTAGTTTATTATGTGAGCTCAATGTGCCGTTTCTCTAGAGAGAAATCAAATCAAGCACATACTTCGGGACGTTGTAGTTTTCAACAGGCTATCCTAAATAGGATGGCTCGTTGATGAGCACAGAGAAAGATGGTTGTCATTATGCATATAATTATCTTTGCCCATAGATATCCGAAATGGACAAAACCATTGAGAAGAATACGACCCAGGACGCACTCTCAAAGGTATAGGTCATATAAGTGAACATGCCCAATGAAAATATGTCAAATATATTAACATTGCAACAATCAAATGTAAAGTGTTTATTTCCTTTTAATTATCCTTATCATTGAATCTGTAGTCTACCATTCTGATGGATGAAGCCAAGCTCCGCGAAGATGCCCGGAATGTCCAGCACCAGGTTCTGGAGAAGGATATTGCCACCCTGAAGGAGGAGAACCTCTCGGTGAGTACCAATATGGAACAACGATTCACACTTTAAGCCTCCTGACATTGTGTAGGACTCATTGGCCATGCAGGGCCTGCATAGCACCGTCCTTATGACCTAATTTCCTTGTTACAGCTGCACCATGCTGCCAAGTTGTGGGAGGAGAAGCACAGGGAGACAAGCGAGCAGATCAAAGTCTACCAGAAGTCCCAGAAAGACCTGGAGGATTCCCTCGTTCAAAAGGACCACACCGTTGAGGTTCTTTTTTACACGTTACGATATTGTTACACACATCAATTCCTGTTCACACCTTCTCAAATGCACCCTGATGACAAAGAAACATGTCACCTGTATTATGTTCCAAAAAAATACTTCTTGACTGATTCCAGGGGAAAAGTGTAGTGTATCAATTGGTGGTTCTCAACCTCTCTGGCAGGTTCTATCTGACCTGCTAGGAGACCTGGAGGCCTGCGATGACCTGAAAGGTGGAGTTGTGGCTAACGGGGAAGCCTCTAACGGTAAGTTACCTGACACGGTGTCCTAATCAGAGGAGGCTGGTGGGAGGAGCTATAGGAGGACGGGCTCCTTGTAATGGCTGGAATGGAATCAAATACATGGAAACAGTGTGCGTGCTTGACTCCGTTCCATTTATGCCGTTATAGTGAGCCAGTCCTCCTATAGCTCCTCCCACTAGCCTTCTTTGATTAGGATACTGTCATGTGATTTGGTCTTATGTAGCAAAATTTGAAATTGTGTTTTTTACATTGGATTAAAGTAGAGACTCGGAGCAACAAAATGGTATATCATACACTACAGTTGAGGAACAATGGGAAAGTAATTCTGCTTTGAAAGTTGATAAACTTGTTACCCATACTGGAGAGCTCTTCTTTGTCTATACCCATTCAGCATTGTTCACACTTAAACCTTAGCCCCACCCATCTCTTTAAGGATTCACATGTGAGGTCATGTATGGTAGTGTACTAAACAACCAAATATTTCAAGACTAAAGGCTGTTTTATACTACGTCTATCGACATGTCTGTAGACAGTTGTCGCAGTGACATCATGAACATTCTATTATGAAGAAAAAGTATAATCACAAAAACGACAGGCCACATGACATCAGCAGCCTGGTGGTCCAAAATAGCATAATTGGTGTATTTTAACACCAATAAACCCAACCATTTAAAAATTGAATTTTGTATATGGCAATCTAGCAAACCGAGAAAATGTGTTTCTAGCTTGTTAGTTGGCTAGCCAGTTCAAAGAATGACCATATCATATACCTGACAACGTCTTAACTTTAGTAATTAGTATTCATTATTACAGGAAAATAAACTCACAACAAAATCATTATTTACAAGTTAAGAAAATAGCTTACGGATGTTAGTGTGACGAAGTAAAAGCAGGGTATTCTACCGGAGAATTTTAGAACTTGGACAGTGTCTCGTTGGCCTAACGTTATATCCTAATTTTGACTTTGGTGCAGGTCATGTTCTTCACATTACCGTCTCTGGTGATCACACACATATCAAATAAAATCTGTTTATTTGTCGCATGCACAGGATACAGAAGGTGTAAACTGTACAGTGAAATGGTGACTTGCATAGTGGAGTCTTTTGTTTAGACTAGCTAGCTAAACAATTAACCATAATCCCAACTCATAACGTTACTACCTTGCATGAATCTCCTGGTAGCTAAAACTAACCAACTTGTTCAATGTTACCTAGCTAGCTAACATTAGGCTATAGCTAGAAATGCAAATGCCTCTGAGATATGAATAATATTACTACACAGATCATACACGTAACATTAGCTAGCGATCCAGCCAGCTAACGTTAGCTAGCTAACAATATGCTTAATTTTGCAATGAGAAAACAACTTTCTGACAAAATTAGAAACTTATATCTGAAAATGGTTTCCCTTAGTTTGAAGATGTATTCTGGAGACAGGTGTGTTATACAACAGCCTTCTATGTGTTCTATTTTCGACTGCCTCTGCATATTTGCAATCAAACCACACAATTTTCTCCATCTCCTTAGCTATCATACTCTGCTTCCACCGGACAGTCCACTGATTTCAAAACTTGGTCCTCCTAAAAGTGGAGAGCATCTTTCAAAAAAGCTGCGTTAGAAAGGGTTACTTACACATACTGAGAAGCTCATGTTATAGACAGAAGCGTGCTACATGGCAGACCAATCTGAACTCGTTTCATGGCGCGTCCAACTCATCCATTATCTCAGCCAATCATGACTAGAGGGAAGGTTCCTTCCTTTTTCCGTGGCTAAACTAACTCGGCTCGTAGTTTCCCATTTTTATTCATATTTACGGATGGCATACAAGTTTGTTATTAAGGCACATGGAAGTTCACATACCAGAAGGCATTTTGCAACAAAAGAAAACGCATTTTGATAGTTATACATTCAAATGTTTCTCCTGTGAAGTATTGACGCGCGACATACGCCTACTTTCCTGAAACGTGTCACTGTGTTTACAATTATTTGTTTCAGACAAGCAGACCATCATCCAAAACCGCATTAAGCAAATGATGGATGTCTCTCGGGTAAGAATGAGTTTTTTCTTGAACGGACCCAGATTTCTGTGTACCTGAAGGCAGGTAAAACTTGTGCTCAGAACCAAGAAGTGTGTCAACTCTTCCACTAACTATTGGCAGAACTTTCCACAGGTCCTGACCACTCTGTCTGTTGTGGAGGAAGAGCGCGATCGCTTCATGACCAAGCTGCTAAACGAAGAGAAGTCCAGGAAAGAGCTGGAAGGTATGTCCCAGCAACTAGAATTTGATATTGCATCACTGCCTTTTCTCTCTCAACACTATCAACTTGTTTTCACCACAGAGCAATTTCAGAAGCTGGAGCATGACATCTTGTTGGTGAAAAGTGACAAGAACCACCTGGAGAACCAGTACAAGACCCTGCAGCAGAAGATTGACATCATGACCGAGATGTACCAGCAGAAGGAGAACGCTTTGCAGCAGTAAGTGGAATCAGAAGCAGTGCAGTTCATGTGTTAATACCATAGTAGGGTTTGTTCTCCATGGTTCCACAGCATGTAAAAAAAACTACATTTTTCCTTGTCTTTTACTGTATTCTTTTACTGTGAGGTTTGAGGTTTTCAAATGGTCTTTAAATAGAGTTTGATTTAATTTGTGTCGCCGGAGTTTGATCCGCCGGAGTTTGTCGCCGGAGTTTAATTTGTGTCGCCGGAGTTTGAGCGCCCCAACAAGGAAGACCGGCTGACGGAGATGGACGGCAAGGCCCTAGAGGAGGAGGTCAAGGTGTGTAGGCAGCGTGTTACGGAGATCCAGGACGAGCTGAAACGGACCGTGAAGTCCTACAAAGCCCAGATCATTGAGCAGGAGCAGAAATCTCACGAGAACTGGGTTTGTACAATACAACTTTATTAGTCCATTTGTTAAAGAAACAACAAATGTTTCATTTCTCAACCCCCATCGATGGCACATACATTAGGATCAGGACATTTTTTTTAAGTCTTCTGTTTGGCCAGTCATTTGTAAGGTGAATTTAATCCAAAACAGGAGATTTTAAATGTCTCTTCCTTCTCTCTAGGAGATTGCACGCGCCGCAGAGCAAGCTCTGTTCGACGAGAAGAAGGAAACAACTAACCTTCATAACTTGTGAGTGCAACACTAATACAACAGACTCAATTGGGCTATAGCAATGCAGGGCTCAAGGCTTATTTAGTTGATGGAACCAGCACATGATTTGGTTGCATCAATTTTTCGCCACTGCACGGATATAATGACCTGACCTGTGTCCCATAATGTACCTGCATTCCATACAGAACCAGGCTAATAATGACTAGCCATCTTTTACATTAGCATGCCCTTGAGTTCTTACATTGATTTGGATAGATTTACTCAGGGTTCAATGTGAACTTTTTGTCTCCGTGGAAGTTTATATATCCATTGGGATGCATGCTTTCTCTCTCTATTCAGCTAGTAATAGGCTACATTTTGTTATTAATTAATGATATATTAAAAAGCTGTATGATATAATTTTGCGATATAAGACATTACTCTGTTTGTTAGAATTGCAGAAATGTATTTTCTAAAGTAAGCCTGTAAAAGATTATTTTACATCTCAAAATAGTATGTTGTCCCTTACGACAGACTGCTTTTTGAAGGAGAGATCAATATGTCTACAGTAGGCTAGCCAAGACGAATGCTAGTTGTCTTTGTAGCTTTCTTTCTGTACACTATCAACAGTAGGCAGTAGAATATTTTTTTCTCCAGTGACAAGAGAACTGAGATGATATTCTAGGATTCAAAAAGTAAGATATTTCATCTAACACATCCAGGGAATGCATGATTGGTATTTTGATGTGAAACCTGTCCAATTAGGATCCAAAATGATCCGATATGTCTGCCTACACACCTTGACCTAGGCTATATTATTCACCACCTGAGGAAGTGGAAACTCAAAACACGTATCTAGATTGCTAACTCTAAATATGTGAATGTTACTAGATAGCTAATTTATTAGCAAATGTAATGTCTTACAAAAGATTTCCAGCACTAGGCCTATACAGGCTACTGGATGTAGCCCTATTCACTGCAAATGGTGCGCTCCGCGGGCGCATCAAAACCATGTACTACATAGCCTACTCCGGTTAAGTGGTGCCATGAGCTCCATATTGAGAGCTGAGAAATGTCATTGTATACTCACAGAAAGCTGTGACTCGCCTCTCTGTAACTAGAACAACAGTAGCTGCTTTGCAAACTGCCTTTTTCTGAATGCACGTCTCACCTATTGCTCACTCAAAATGGAGACTGGCAGATCCTTTCATTTTGTTTATTTTTGGTCAATCTCACATTTACTTTTTGAATTAGTCATAATAGTAAAGTAAAAAGAGGCACATTGTGAACCAAAGGTTGCACTGCCAAGTCGAAGGGCCACAAATGCAAGTGTTTTGGTCACAGTTTTGCAATGCAGTAAGCTGTATTAGTCTAGATTTGGAGGTAGAGTATTGAGAATCTAAATGCCTGTTCTCTTTTTCACCCTAGACTGCCTGACATGTCCAGCAAGCTGAATGAGCTCCGTAGGCCTCTGTTCAAGCCCACCCCTGGGATGGCTCCCATGCCTCTCCGACGAGGTAAGAACCAATCCTCAGTTCACGTTATTTAGTGCTGGCGACTGGCACGTCTGGGGTGCATTCAGTAAGGCAAAATCGTCAGAACATAACTTGCAGGTAGAAATTAAATGAATAGGGCTGATATGACTCTTTTCTTGAGGACAGAGAATCATATTTCTATCTGAACGTTCTGTAACGTTCCTGAGCATTTCTACTGTCTTGTCGGTTGGATATCATCTGTGACTGCATTTCAAATTAGATCTTGGACTTTTTGACTGTCTGATACCCCATCTGCTGTTTGACGTCCACCCTCTGAAATGCATGTTTTCCTGAGGTTTTGATTTGAATTCCTTGTAGCATGTCCAATGTGGAGAGACTGACACTGAGTGTTTTGTTAAATGGTTTTGCTAAACAGGTGATTCGTACAGGCCCTCACCTGTGAGTGGAGGTGCCCCTTCCCCCCCTCTCATGATAGAAGTTCACGGATGCGAAGGAACAAGTTCACGGATACGAAGGAACAAGCCCTATCGTGAGTCTCCTGAACCCCCGCCCCGGACAGCCTTGGCCCTGCTGATTGGCCGAGCAGTACCATCCCTCAGCCAATCACCCCCCCCTTGTTCACCCTTGTATGCCCTGACTTCCCGCTTTTCACCTTTCCTTTTTCCCTGTCTTTACCTCCGCTGTGGTGTTTCAATAATTTCCCTTATTTTTCTTCCTACTGCTCTCATCCTGCTCCTAGTTGGTACCCACCTCTGACCTTTTCCACTTCCTAATGTTTGTCTTCTGATTGCGTCCTCTCTGGTTTTCAAAGACGTTCTTTCCTGTCTCTTTCACTGCCATCTTTTCTCCCTCTACTGCCATACCCATCTTTCTCACCTGTGTTTGCGTGTCCAGACGATCCAGAATGTTCCCATGCCTCCGTTTGCTTTCACAATTTGGAATAACCGCTCTTGCATCCCTCTTGCTCTTTCAGTACTATGGTGGTGTTTTTGTGTTCAGCTGTTGTGAGATCATATGTGTGTGGCAACTCGTTAGGTTACTAAAGCTTCAGCCTTTGCTTTCGCTTGTGGGATTACTGCATTCCATACATTTGTATATATATATATATATATATATATGTATATATATTTAAAATATACATTACCGTTCAAAAGTTTGGAGTCACTTAGAAATGTCCTTGTTTTTAAAATAAAAGCATTTATTTTTGTCCATTTAAAATAACATCAAATTGATCAGAAATACAGTGTATACATTAATGTTGTAAATGACTATTGTAGCTGGAAACGGCTTTTATTTTTTAATTAATAATAATGATTTTTTTTGAATATCTACACATGGGCGTACAGAGGCCCATTATCAGCAACCATCACTTGCTGATAATGGCACGTTGTGTTTGCTAATCCAAGTGTATAATTTTAAAAGGCTAATTGATCTTTAGAAAACCCTTTTGCAAGTATGTTAGCACAGCTGAAAACTGTCCTGATTTAAAGAAGCAATAAAATTGGCCACCTTTTAGACTAGTTAGGTATCTGGAGTATCAGCATTTGTGGGTTCGATTACAGGCTCAAAATGGCCAGAAACAAAGCACTTCTGAATCTCGTCAGTCTATTCTTGTTCTGAGAAATGAAAGCTATTCCTTGTGAGAAATTGTCAAGACACTGAATATCTCGCACAACGCTGTGTACTACTCTCTTCACAAAACAGCGCAAACTGGCTCTAACCAGAATAGAAAGAGGAGTGGGAGGCCCCGGTTCACAACTGAGCAAGAGGACAAGTACATTAGTGTCTAGTTTGAGAAACAGATGCCTCATATGTTGAGGAACTGGCAACTTCATTAAATAGTACCCGCAAAACACCAGTCTCAACGTCAACAGTGGAGAGGCGACTCCGAGATGCTGGCCTTTCAGAAGAAAAGTCTTTGTTTCTGGCCATTTTGAGCCTGTAATCGATCCACGCAGCCGTTATACTGCTCAGAAAGGAGACGCATTCTGTCTCCTAGAGATGAACGTAATCTTAACCGACTTGCCAAAACTATAGCTTGTAAACAAGAAATTTGTGGAGTGGTTGAAAAACTAGTTTTAATGACTCCAACCTAACTGTATGTAAACTTCCGACTTCAACTGTATATACACATACACACAGTACCAGTCAGAAGTTTGGGGACACCTACTCATTCTAGGGTTTTTCTTTATTTTTACTATTTTCTACATTGTAGAATCATAGTGAAGACATCAAAACTATGAAACAACACATATTGAATCATGTAATAACCAAAAGTGTTAAACAAATCAAAATATATTTGAGATTCTTTAAAGTAGCCTCCCTTTGACTTGATGACAGCTTTGCACACTCTTGGCATTCTCTCAACCAGCTTCACCTGAAATGCTTTTCCAACAGTCTTGAAGGAGTTCCCACATGCTGTGCTCTTGTTTGCTGCTTTTCCTACACTCTGGGGTCCAACTCATCCCAAACCATCTCAATTGGGTTGAGGTCAGGTGATTGTGGAGGCCAGGCCATCTGATGCAGCACTCATCACTGTCCTTGGTCAAATAGCCCTCACACAGCCTGGATGTGTGTTGGGTCATTGTCCTGTTGAAAAGCAAATGAAGTCCCACTAAGCGCAAACCAGATGGGATGGCGTATCACTGCAGAATGCTGTGGGAGCCATGCTGGTTAAGTGTCCCTTGAATTCTAAATAAATCACAGACAGTGTCACCAGCAAAGCACCATCACACCACACCACACCACCTCCATGCTCCACGGTGGGAACCACACATATGGAGATCATTCGTTCACCTACTCTGCGTCTCAGAAAGACACGAAGGTTGGAACCAAAACTCTCAAATTTGTACTCTTCAGACCAAAGGACAGATTTCCATCAGTCTCATCTCCATTGCTCTTGTTTATTGGCCCAAGCAAGTCTCTTCTTATGGGGGACCTTTTAGTAGTGGTTTCTTTGCAGCAATTCGACCATGAAGGCCTGATTTCACGTGGTCTCATCTGAACAGTTGATGTTGATGTGTCTGTTACTTGAACTCTGAAGCATTTATTTGGGCTGGTAACTAATGAACTTATCCTCTGCAGCAGAGGTAACTCTTGGTCTTTCCTGTGGCGTTTCTCATGAGAGCCAGTTTCATCATAGAGCTTGATGGTTTTTGCGACTGCACCCAAATTTCAAGAACTTTTAAAGTTTATTTTCCAGATTGACTGATCTTCATGTCATAAAGTAATGGACTGTCGTTTCTTTTTGCTTATTTGAGCTGTTCTTGCCATAATATGGACTTAGCCCTATTTGGTAAAAGACCATCTTCTTTATACCACCCCTACCTTGTCACAACACAACTGATTGGCTCAAACGCATTAAGAAGGAAAGAAATTCCACAAATTTACTTTTAACAAGGCACACCTGTTAATTGAAATGCATTCCAGGTGACTACCTCATGAAGCTGGTTGAGAGAATGCCAAAAGTGTGCAAAGCTGTCATCAAGGCAAAGGGTGGCTTCTTTGAAGAATCTCAAATATTCTGGTACTGGTACTTCTAGTTCTGGAAGAATAATATCCTACCATGACATGACCAAACATTTTCCTCGGACTGCAAATAGACAAGACTTTGCTATAAATAGATGGTAGCATGAACCAGGAACGTGGTCTAGAGTCAGGTGCCTAATGACAACCAGGAGAGCCATGGTTAGCATTCTAGAAGATTTGAGAATATTGCAGTGTTTTACGTTGATGTATCACCGTGTATTTATTGTCCAACAGGACCACGACCTCACCCTTACGGCCGTTACCCTCCTGACCACAAACACCCAGTGGCTGCTAGACCTGGTAGGGATTGTATTTTTTGTCAATGAGGGTTGATGTGGTATTATTCCCTAATCGAGCCCTTATCCTATATCTCCTCTAGTCATTCTTCCCTTTGTTCCTCCACAGACACCACGGCCCCACGTACATCCTCACCAAGCAATCTGGGCAGCTCGGTAAGTTTCAGTCAATTTGAGACAATGTACACAGGTTATTTATTTCCTTATTACGTAACAATGTCAGGAGGGAAAAAGTGACATGGAACTAGAGAAGGAAAGTTTCAATGAAACACCTTGAGTCCTTATGGTCTTATGTGCATCTCTCCCCCCTGTTCCTCCATCATGTGGGTGTGTTTGCACTAAACAGACCGCTCCACTAGAGTCACAGGCTGAGGCCCAGGCCTCCACAGAGAACCCAGAGGCAGTGAGTATTATGTTCGAGGCAGCGGTGGCAGGGATGCGGATGTGTGTGTGAGCATGCTTACCCCAGCCGTGGATCAGTGGCTGGAGTGGCAGTCAGCTGGGTAGTGGCGTCACATGGTTGTCAGACTTAACATTGCTGGCTGGATTCTGACATGTGTGGTTGCTTGTTTTAAGGCGCTTACAGACGGGCTACGGTAAACTGAACATTTCTGCCTACCATGTGTAGATGCCAGCGGTCCCGGTTGTCAGCTCGACGGTTGTGATTAAAACATTGGTTGGTTGGTTGGCGAGATGAACTCTGCTCATTGGTCAAACATGCATATTTTGAAGCCTTGAGCGTAGAGCCAGCGCCGCCGCTCACTGGAGTGAGTACCACAAACGGCGCCACTTGCGAAACTGCTTGCGTTTTGCCGCCCTACTCCCATTGAAGTCTGAAGACCTTTGCCGCTTCCCGTGGCCCGTCTGTAAGCTCCTTTTATATTTTCCCTATATTACAACACCCACCCTCCCTCTGACCCCCACTGAATGAATTGGTGACACTGTTCTACAAAGCCATAACTTCAGCACAACTACATGATGGATATCTCAAATGTGTTATCATTTAAAGCTGTGTGTGTTTGAGGTTAATGCTTTGTGGAAACGGTCCTGATTCTGAATCAGTGTGTGGAACTTGGTCGTGTGATTCTTGTGGGACTGTGTAACTTGACTTATTATTGTGGGATATTGTTGTCTTTCTCACCAGTGCATAATTGTTTTTGTTCTAACCTAACGAAACTGTTTGAATCAGATGAAAGGGTCTCTCATTGTTGGTGCCAGCAGCAGGGCTACAAGCACAATGGACCTATTGCTATTCTTTGTTTTAATATTTTTTGGTGTTGTTCCTCCAGAACTCTCGACCTCAGGGTCCTGGCTCCCTGCTGGTCTCTCCCATCAGCTCCCCCCCCTGACTCAAGTCTCAGATCAGTCATCAGCCATCCCTCCGGACTCTGCTACCGTCCCCTTCCCGGACCCCACCACATCCCTCCTCCCCCACCCTTCATGCCTCCCGTGTACCGACCAGACAACGGACACTCAGGCATGATGCCTCCTGGACCCCCACCGCCTAACGGACACCCGCCTAGTCCCATGATACCATCCGGACATCGGCCTCCACCTCCTGGTGCTTACGGTCCCCCTTCCCCACACAACCGGTACCTTCCTCCACCTTCTCACTATGGACCGGTGCCTCCCCTATTCGGTAGGTGGTGAATTCTGGCCCCCAGCTTTTATCTCAAGTTGAGTCTTTGCTATTAGTATTTCAGTTGTGGTTAGCAATGCTATTGTTATGTTGGTACTACAGTGTTATATTTGTATGTTCATTTTTCCTTATACCCTCCTATGGCCCGACCCATAGGACCCCCACATACCTACGTGCACTATGGACCACTTGATCACTCCATCCCACTCCGACACCTGCCCCCTGGGGTGGCCCCATTCCCTCCTCATGTCGGCCCCAAAGACTTCCCTGTGCAGCCACAGGTCCCAGATGGCCATGACTCTTCAGTGGGCCCCCAGCCCGGCGCTGGCCCCCAGGGCCAGGGGCAAGACTACAGCTCCCAGCAGGCAACAGCTGCCCCCCAGGACTCAGTCAGCTCTGCCATGGCAGAGCCTTAGACACCTACCAACCGTTAACGACCCAGCTACATTTAATCAACCACGATTCATCTCTTTATTTTTTCATTTTTGTTTTTAATTGGCTGAAAATAAATATCATATGATATACTTGCAAACAACAGAAGTATCTAAAAAGTTAGTGTTCCTATTAAAGCATCAGAAAATCAATGTCTTATGTTTTGTGTCTGAAATGTAATAATGACTTGAAGAGGAGTAGAACTGAGGCTTGTTACTCTGCAAGAAGTCCTATTGTGCAATAACAATTCTATTGTATGACTGAGGATTTTAAGTTTTTAAAAGGGTATTATGTTGATTTTGTATTAATTTCACAATGTTATCATGGTTTCCTGTGGAAATTATTAAAAATAAATGGACCCCAAGCTTTTGGGTTGCTTGATCGATCATTTCAGAAGTACCATATTATCTTAACTCTTCCCCAAACTCTCTTCAGAATGAACTGAAAAGGAAAGTTGTGTAAGTTGAAAGTCAAAGATGTATTTACTGTTCTTAGGATATTTTATTAATAAAACTGGTAAAAGGTACTGCAGTTGTCTATTGTTCATGTGAAGCATATGACAACTTTTGTGATCCATTTTAGTTTGAAAGGAAATGTCTGACAGTGCATTTTGTTTTGTATGGGTAGCTGTATCACATGTGAAAAGCCAGTAATCACCCACTAAATGAACACCTGTCATATTACCTTCACATTTGTATCTTTTTTTGTTCTTATGTTACATCAGGGATGCATCACATTTTTCTAATTATTTTCAATAAAAAGAAAATAACAAAAAAATGTTGCACGTGACTAAAGACTATTTGCATTAAATGTATATCATTGCATGCTTTGGTTAGAAATGTTTTACTCTCTGTAGGTCCCAGAACGTTTCTTTGTACCCGCCGACAATATTTACCGCTACCAAAACACTTGAGTGATTATTGGCATATCTGGAATGTTATGATGTACACTGTTATCGAGGCTGTCAAATTACTGTGTAGTGGGGCTCTGCTCTGCATGTCACCAACATACTGTACACTGAAAGTGGTGCTGAGTGAATGACATAGGGAAAAGTAAGGGCATACAAGGGATTGATGAGTCTTATGCTATAGTCCAGGATTTCCCAAACTCAGTCCTTTTGCCCTAGTGCTACACAGTTGATTCTATTAATCAACTCATCAAGCTTTGATTATTTGAATCAGCTGTGTTGTGCTAGGGCAAAACCCAAAATGTGCACCCGGAGGGGGCCACGACCGAGTTTGCGAAACCCTGCTCCAGTCTACAGTAACAGTGCAGGTAGAATGAACAGGGTTTGTCATCACGTTTTTCACATTCTTCCAGGTCTGAATTGACATTGTACATTTCTACAGTATGTGACGCCATAAATGGAGTTACTGAAGGTTAATCATGACGACTAAGTGGATTTTCTATCGACACCCAACACTTGAATTTGCTCTCTTTGTATATGCTAACAACTGCTACAGTAATACCCATCTGTTTATTCCTGATTTAAGTGGGTAATTCTGGTAATTACTATGGGCACTCCTGCAAAGCCTTCACTAGTCTATGTTAGTGAAAATCAAATATGTGATTCATTATGACTAACTGATCTGCGAATGAGTCGTTCATTTTATGATGCAAGGTCATTTGTATATCAGTCAGCAGTCACCTGCAATGTCAAACAAGCCCAGTAAAAATTTGACATGTTAGGTTTCGCTGCTTTAGTAAGTGTAAAGAAGGACCACTATTCAAACAGCATTTTGTTTATTAAAAATGAAAGCAGTGTAAATTGTCAGTCCAATGATAAATGTTCATTTTATCACAACCTGTTACCAAAAGCACAACACTGTATTGACAATCGTCAACCCTGTCGTACAGCACACACAATAATATGCACTGATTAGTGTCTCTTAATGCCGTGTTCAAAACAACTGGGAACTCAGAAATCTCCGACTTCAGTGTGTTCAAGACAACCGGGAACTCTGAAAAAAAACAAGCTCCGACTGGGAGAAATCTATTAAGTCATCCAACTCGGAATTCCAAGTCGGGAACTCTGGCACCTTTCTAGAGCTCTGACTTTCCGACCCGAAGATCACCGACGTCATGATTTGACCCAATTTTTTTTCCAGAGTTCCCAGTTGTCTTGAAAGCACCATAAGTGTATTCAGTTAGTGCCATTACAACAAAAAATATCAAAATATTTATAAAATGGAGACAATGTTTTAATAGTGGTTAGCCATTGTGGCCTTCATGGGAACAGCATTCAAAACAGAGGTAAAAGTCAACTTCAGTTACATGCAGCATCCTTTTCAACTCCCTTTATAACAGGATGACATCATAGCATCTCAGAATCCTTTTTGAATGCTAAAAAAATGCATCCTTCCTCCCATCCTTGAAGTAATCACACATCTAATGTGATAGGATAGATTAAAGCAAATATCCCAATATATTACTTTTACCTATTAAATAACGCCAGATCAGTGATAAGGATGTAAGTAAATGAACAGGGCAGTTATATATTTTCACTGTGGCAGTGTCAAATGGGCTCAATGAGATATTTTGAAATTGGCACCAGGATATGACATCATCAATACACCGCTTGAGCACCTATGACCATGTTGATCCTCTTTCATCCCCAAAGGGAAAGGCAGAGGAAGACTAAAGACGAGGCTGGTTGTTTGACATACAGTACCAATTACTAACTCAACTCTTCTTTTCCATTGAGCGTCATGCAGAGAGGAGAAAAAAAGTGATCGCTAATTGGCACCAGAGGGGTCAAATGCTGCGTTTTGTAACCAAGTGGGAATTTACCATTTGAAAGGCCCTCCAACTGGTAATTACTAGTGGGAAACTCATACATCATCCTGAGCTCCCACTTCTCCCACATGCTGACCTCTGACATCACCTACTTAGGAAATGACCTGGATAACAGCATTTTTCTGCAATTAAATGCAACAAAACATTATTTATAAAAATCAATCTATTAATATGTTTTTTAACACTCATTTGTTTACCAGCATGATAGCTTTTAGTTTATGGTTTAGGCAGCTTGTTGGCCATTAGCCAAATGATCTTTTCTCAACAAGTTCAAATCACGTGAATGCATCCAACTGGTATTTACGACTTCACAACTGGTAAATTCCCACCTCCCACTTGGTTACGAAGCAGCATTATACAGTAGTGTGTTGTCACCGCTGTAGTTAATATGTGTCATCCAGGGCCGTCCTATCACAGAGTTGAGGTTGTGGCATTTGGGCCTGCTGGGTTTAGTATTGCTGATGTGAGTGGAGGCGGATAGGGAGTCGGTACACCAAACTTTGCTGGATGTCTGATGACTACAGTGGAATTCTGTGGCGCTTCTGCTTTCTTGATGTGCTCTACTCTGTGACCTCGGTTATTAATCTTTGTGCAACGTCTGGTGGAGGTGGAGATAGAGTGGCTTCTTGGTCAGGAGCTGGAGCTTCTTCCTCTTGAAGTCAGTAGGCTTCTTGTACCTGACATCCGATAGCATAAATAAGTGATTAATTCAAGCAGTATATTCGAAGGGCAGTCTGAACCCGACCCCCCCCCCCCCCAGAAAAATAGCTGAAATCTGAGATTCTCAAAAGAAATAGTTATCAAATTTAATTTATTTTCATCTTAAAATAAAATAGTGAGTACATTTAAATAAAGTTAATCTGGAAAACACCAAATGTGTCACTCACAACTCGATCACAATGGGACCAGGTTTGATCTCATCCATTTCCATGAAGGCAAAACATTTTGTGCTGGTAAACCCCTTCTTGGGTTTATAGTGCTTGAACTCAAAGAAAATAGCTGCCCCTGGAACATGAACAAAATTCAGGATTAACGATTGTCTGCCCAATCCCTCTGCAAGGATTTGAACATATACTGACACTGTATTAGCTTAATATTACATGATACTGGCTAAATAGAGGCCCCACTACTAATTCAGTAGAAATAGAACGTTTGACTACCTTTTGGTAGTCTCTCGATATGTCTCTGGATCTCAATGTCTACGCTGAAGTGAATGTATGTGTCCTCCTTTCGGGTTGCCACAGGTGTGTCTTGCACTGGGTTCAAATCAATGCCACTCAAATCTGTTGGGAAACAAAACGTTCATATTCACTTGGGCTGTTCTGCAGGAATAAATTATATTTAAAAAAATGTACTGTCAAGTGTCAACTCAACAGAGATAATTATTTTAACATTTTTCTAGATTATCACTGTTTTAGACCTTACCATTTCAGATGTGAAGGTAAGCAACTCATCTCAGCAATGTAAACAATGTAGCCTACATTTAGTACCTTTCACACTAACTGTCATGTAGGGATCAATGCATTGCCCAGCATCTTTCAGCCCAATCTTGTCAATCTTTATTGTGAGCAGCGACATCTTGGGCTCTGAGGGTAACCGTGGCAACAATGTACCTGTTGGAGACATGAAAGCTGTAACTTTCTAAAGATACAATAATTGCAGAAAATATTCCCACGTTCCCAGAACTAATGCAGCTGAAATCAAGATAATGGTAAAGTCCCAAATGGAACCCTACTCCCTATATTATTATTTTATTATACCTTGATTTCAACAAGGAACACAGACTGAGACCAAGGTCTCTTTTACAGCTGGGCCCTGCATATACATGTTTACACATACAGTTTATGTACAATGATTAAGAAACTACACAAAACAAACAAAACGATCACACAAAAAAATACAGCAGCAGATTGTTACATTTACACACAGGTTATTCCCCTAACAGCACAAGAACTTGCATTACCCGAAGCAGTTACAAGCAATACAAAAATACAAATCCTACAATACATGTTTCAAATGGGCAACAGAGGGACAAGTGAACTACTATAGTGCACTACTTTTGACCAGTGCCCATATTGCACTGCATAGGGAATAGGGTGTCATTTGGGACGTAACCAGTGTTTATACTTACAGATCTTTGTTCAAGTCATTACTGTCAGCAGTATTTTACTTATACAATAATAGGCAGCAGAAGAAGTTGTAGACTGACTAACAGATAAAGCTAAGATGCCATACACGTTTTGGTGAACGCTTATAAAAATAAAAAAAAGACATTGAAAAGTAGATTCAACAACTAAAGCTATCTAGTAGTAGTAGGATAGGGTTTTTGATAATAACAAACTGTCCATTAGTAGGCAATCATATTCATGCTACGACAAAACTATAAAAAGACATAGACCCATGCCAGCCCCTTACTTCTCAACCAAACCATACCTTGCAAAACTGTGAATGGAGCAGGCAGTGAGGACAGAGCGACGAAGCCATGCAGAGAGACAGGGAACAGAGGAGACAGCAATCACAAAGGCACTCAAAACAGGGCCACAAAGCCAAAAAAAATACCCATGGCAAAATTACACAGTCAACAGATTCAGAATAGTGACCAATGATTATGAATGCTCTATATACACCATAGATTACAAATAAAACACAGTATTTGTTGAGTACTTTGCAAGTACTTTGTGAGTACTTACCTGGTACTCTGTTGGGAAAGGACTCTGGGGAGCCTGCTCCTGTAGCAGCATCCTCCTCTTCTTCCACCTCCAAGTTCTCCTCCTCCCCTGGGGCAAGGATTCTCCTGAATGTAAGATTTCATTCATTAGATTACTTGTTATGAATATTTACAGGCTCAGCATGATGTTAGGAGATTAGACAAAAAAAACTTCTGATTTTGTCTGTATTTACATTGGGTACGACAATAAGTGGCCTGCATTGTGATGGTTTATCCATCTTCATTTACCTCAAGGGCACTGGCTGCACATCAAAAGGAAAATCTTTGTTATACGTCAAAATACTCTTGATAACTGTTGAGAGAAAAGCACAATTAACAAATTACACTGCCAAAACATTCAACTAATGATGAATAAAGCATTCAGATGTTGACGATATCCTACTCTTCCTAGTATACATACTAATTTCCAGTTTCTTCAGATCTTCCAACTTGAACTCCTCCTGAGATTGTGTGCACTAAAGGAGCAAAAGAAGATGGAAAATATTGAAATGTTCAAGAATTTGCTGAAGACATGAATAGATTTTGGAGCCAATTGTAACAGCCTTGGAACATCTGACAAAATCTTCCTGTGATTCACTGACAAGGTTGTGTTACAGAGTTAAATGCATATCATAGAAGGTTAAGAATTAGAAATCATAAAAAAAACAGAATGAGTGTAACATCATGTAATCATACGTTAGTCATAACACAGACACTGGATTTTCATCAATATGATAATTGGCTGGCGAGCCGGAACATGTACACATACACACTTAATTAGATGAATACTCAAGACAAAGGAGATGAATGTGGACTACAGGAAAAGGAGGACCGAACACCCCCCCATTCTCATCGACGGGGCTGTAGTGGTGCAGGTTGAGAGCTTCAAGCTCCTTGGTGTCCACATCACCAACAAACTAACATGGTCCAAGCACACCAAGATAGTCGCGAAGAGGGCATGACAAAACCTATTCCCCCTCAGGAGACTGAAAAGATTTGGCATGGGTCCTCAGATCCTGAAAAGTTTTGACAGCTGCACCATCGAGAGCATCCTGACTGGTTGCATCACTGCCTTGTAAGGCAACAGCTCGGGCCCTCCGACCGCAAGGCACTATAGAGGGTAGTGCGTAAGGCCAAGCTTCCTGCCATCCAGGACCTCTTATACCAGGTGGTGTCAGAGGAAGGCCCTAAAAATTGTCAAAGACTCCAGCCACCCTAGTCATAGACTGTTCTCTCTGCTACCGCACGGCAGGCAGTACCGGAGCGCCAAGTTTAGGTCCAAGAGGCTTCTAAACAGCTTTTACCCCCAAGCCATAAGACTCCTGAACATCTAATCAAATGGCTACCCAGACTATTTGCATTGCCCCCACCCCTCTTTTACGCTGCTGCTACTCTCTGTTTATTATCTATGCATAGTCACTTTAATAACTCTACCTACATGTACATATTACCTCAACTAACCGGTGCCCCCGCACATTGACTCTGTACCGGTACTCCCTGTATATAGCCTCGCTATTGTTATTTCACTGCTGCTCTTTAATTATTTGTTACTTTTATTTCTTTTTTTTGTTGTATTTTGTTCTTAAAACTGCACTGTTGGTTAAGGGCTTGTAAGTAAGCATTTCACTGTAAGGTCTACCTACACCTGTTGTATTCGGGGCATGTGACAGATAAAATGTCATTTGATTTGACATCACAGATTGGTATTGGATGTATTCATCACCTCGCCTATAGACAGTTCAACACTGATGCATAGGTAGAAAGAGAGCATTCATTTAGTGGTCTTTTACTATAAAACAATAAGTATTATTGTATTAGAGGTACAAACCTGCAAGGCAGAGCTCCTCATCTCCAGGCATGTTGCAAACTTCCCTAATGTTTTCTAAAAAAAAAGAAAAAAATCAGGTTTCCTCACATAATTAGGGTACCACTGAATGTCAAACCTTTTTTCTGTCAATAAATATGTTGTGATGAAAAACTGTATCTTTCAGCTATAAAAAGAAGGCATATGAAAATCTGCATAGGCTATATGAGATAGAGGAAAGTGAGGTTGAGGTAGCGTAAGCCTATAAGTAGTCATTAATTCACCCAGTGTTGAATAGAAGTATTCATTAATTCACCTGGTGTTGAAATTAGTCTGAGAAAAGTGTGTACCTTCTGGTCCTCTGTGAAGTCAGACGGGTTTGTTGACTGTACTTCTTTCTGCAGCTGCCTTGCGAGTCTATATACATATAAATGAATAGAAACATCAGTTAAATGCATATTCTTAATCAAGTTAAACTAATAGTTCCCAAAATATGGAAACAATATGTTAACAAATATGCTGAGTAAAAATTGTTGTAACCTACAGCGCTAGTCATCGTTGAAGGCATCTAAGAATGGGTGTTGTGGCAATAAAATAATCAAATGCATTGTTCTCATGCCCCCTCCTGGGCCAAGAGAAGAGGTACAGTAGCCTCAAAATTATCATGATTGTCATTCCTGTGTAATACAGTATACTATTTTAAGAAACACTTATTTAATAATGTCTTGAATATATCCTCATTTGTTTTTGATCATCCGCAGCAGCCTATGATACATCCACAGATCAGAGCTCCACCCATAAGAATAGGAGGGTGTGGCAGATAATGTCCCTTTGCCCATATGAGTGTCTTGCTCTGTCATATAAATTGCATTTTCAGAATGCATCAACCCAAATTCTAATTGTGATTTATAAACTAAAATGATAGCAACACTGTAACAGACGCAAATTGACTTCCCATCTTTGTGACAATGTAACGCCAAGAGAAAATAGTTACAGTTACACCACATCAAAGATCATGCATGGCTTTCTATTGCTGATGGTTTTTAGATTTGCTGGCTTTCCTGATACTTCATGAAAACAATAATGATATATTTTACTACATATTTCGAGATGAGCAGTGTAAACATCATCTTGAATAGGTAGTAAGATGCAACCATCCTTTCTCATTCTTCTAACCACTGTGACAGGTGATGCAACTTACATTTGGTACTCATCTATGGCCTCTACTAATTGTCCCCACGAATCAAAGTCCGTGCCTTTTCTGAAACTCGCGTGCCATTTCTGGATAGTCTTGTTGACATCAGACATGTTCACCGGGTGGAGTTGCACAAGACGTTTCAGGTTAGCATCGCCGATATGGGCTACTATGTCCCTCGCCGCGTCATTGTATCCTAGTAGTTGTGCTACTGTACTGAGGCTTTCACATAAAACTGTGATAGGCCTACCAATAGTTGATACAGTAACGATCCCTTCTGCGTTCTCACCTAAACCTCTATCCGTAAACGAAGGGAAGTCCCGCCTCTCACAATATGCAGTAGAGTCACAGATAAAAGATTGAGACAGATATTTCACCGGATATATGAATGTGAAGCATCCGCTTGGCGTTTCCACTTACTAATATGGTAGTGACTGGAAGCCCACTGGCCGGCAGTAGGAGAAGATGTAACGAGATGGATTTTGGCCGACATTATGCACATTTCCTCATCGATTAAACATTTGATTTAAATACAGTTTTCTGTTCCCAAAACGAATATCTGTCATGAACAGAGTGGACCAAGTTTTGTAGACTGTACCCTTTGCAAAAGTGTTTAAAAATCGCGTTGTTTGAAATGAGTGCAAAGGCGAATTGAGTTATTGCACAGGCGCACTTCACAGAGTAGACGTTCCCTAACTGAAATATGCAGATAAATGCTAGCTCGTGCTTGGTTCTACCCACCTCCTTGCTTGTTCTGCCAACTGTGACTAATTTGTAAACGACATACTATTGTCTATCTTGGTTTATTTATAAAACATATTTGGTATATTCAGCAAGTGTAGGTATTTTTTATTTTTTTATTTTTTTATTATGGACAACAAATACAAAAAAAACTGAAATATACAGATAAGAGTACATAAACCTAACAGTATTACATATCAAGATTAATTTTCAATATGTTAAATACTTTTATGGTGCGTATTGCTTTTTTGTTTTTACATTTACTGATAATTTCAAAATAATATTTCAATTCTATCTTAAATAATGTGAAGAGGGGTTTGTTCTCTGCCCACTTCATTTTATGGACAAAGAATCTTCCATGAAAGATAAACAAATGAACAATGAAAGTTAAATCAGGGTCCATATCATTTGGTTCAAAATAAAAATAAAAATAAAACATAATATCAGAGTCTTTCAAATTAACATTAATTAATGGGATTTTACCCATATCAAAGTTGCATTTGAGTAAGAATTCTAGACCACCAATTTGTTGGAATATTAAATTATGGATGATATTCCAAATGCAATCCTTATTTCTTAAGTAGTTTTGTATCCATTTAATCTTAAATATTATATTAGAGGTTTTAAAATCCAGAGCATTCAACCCTCCCTCACCTTGGGTGCTACATATTACCGCTTTTCTTAAATAATGAGGTTTATTCCTCCATGTGAAGTTAAATAATTTAGTATCAACCATTTTAGTTACTGACAAAGGAACATCCAAGGCAAGGGAGGTATAAACTAATCTGGACAGACCTTCAGATTTTGATAAAAGTACACGTCCATATAAAGAAAGATCTCTTAATAACCAGGAGTTAAATCTCTTTCCAATTTGCTCTACAATAGGAGAGAAATGTAAGTTGGCCCTTTCTTTCTGATCTTTGCTAACTGTAATACCAAGATATGTGATCACATCTTTTACAGGGATATTACATACTGAGTTTAAGTCACATCTTTTCAAAGCAAATCATTCACATTTCCTAATATTCAGAGATAAACCTGATACATGTGTGAAGGCATTAATACACTCAATAGCTTTCCTGACTTCATTATGATCTTTTTTTTTAAATTGTGGTGTCGTCAGCCAATTGTGAACATTTTATCTCTTTGTCTTGTATCTAAATACCCCTAAAACTATCCTTATTTATATGAAGTGCCATAACTTGTGTGACCAATAAAAATAAGAAAGGAGAAACTGGGCATCCTTGTTTAATTCCACGTCTAATGTCGAATCTCTGTGAAGTTCAATGGGATAATTTAACAGAGATGTTACTATTATTGTAAAGTGTCTTAATTACACTTTGAAAATATTGACCAAAACCAAAATATCGAAGTCTCAAAAATAAAATAATTTTCAACTGTATCAAATGTCTTGTAAAAGTCTACAAATAATTTACAATTTAGAAAGAAAGAATTCTGAATTTACATCTATTCATAAGCTCAATATAGATGGCAAAGAAAATGAAAACCCCAAAGATATTTCAAAATATGTTTCAGAATTCTATGGTAACCTTTATACCAGTAATGCCTGTCCTACTAGTGACATATCTGCCTTTCTAGACTCTGTCAAAGACTGTGCAAAATTCATTGATGAAGACTTCCAAAAGTCTTGTGATGAAATTATTTCTATTAATGAAACAAAAAAATGTATCAGCAAGTTAAAAGAGAACAAATCTCCAGGGAATGATGGCATTATCAGTGAATTCTATAAATATTTTCAGGAGGATATTGATTTAGGGGTCCTGCCTGTTTCTATGACACAAGGCCTAATTTCTGTAATACCCAAACCAAACAAAGATTATATGATGTAAGAAAATTGGAGACCAATCACATTAATGAACAATGATGGAAAGATACTTGCATCCATCTTTGCAGAAAGACTTAATAAAGGTCATTGACGATACCCAGTCTGGTTTTATGAAGGGCAGACATATATGTAATAATATTCGACTAGTATTGGACTTGATAAACTACAATGAGCACATTATGGAAGTCAGCAAGTGTAGGTAGCTGCATCGCCAGAGTGACCCTTTCAATGGGCGTGTCGAGAGAATTGGGAGGATAGGGAGCACTGATGGGAGGATCAAGCTTTGGACGGTTTCTCTGTGATTGGTTACAGTTTTGAATGAGCTGTGTTCCTGAATGAGCGTGTTGCTGACCGTGTGTCACTTTCCGGCCAGCCTGGGAGGACGTTATCACAGATAGAACAATGAGACAGATATTTCACGAATGTATAAATGTGAAGCATCTGTTTGGCGTTTCCACCCACTACCAAATATGGTAGTGAGAGGAAGCCAAGTGTATTTGGCCCGATATTCTGCAAATGTTTATATCGATGAAACATTTCATCTCAATACAGTAGTCTGTTCCCTAAACTAGAATCTGTTACAAACAGAGTGGACAAATTTTGTAGACTTTACCCTTTACTAAAGGTTTTTAAAAAGTGCATTGTTTCGAAGGATTACAAATGCTAATTGAGTTATTGCACACTCGCACTTCACAGAGTAGGCGTTCCATAATGGAAATATGCAAATATATGCTACAACGCACCAATAGGATCTCAAATAAGATTTTATTGGTCACATACACATGGTTAGCATATGCTATTGTGAGTGTAGCGAAATGCTTGTGCTTCTAGTTCTGAAAGTGCAGCAATATCTAACATACAGTCGGAAGTTTACATACACCTTAGCCAAATACATTTCAACTCGGTTTTTCCCAATTCCTGATATTTAATCCTAGTAAAAATTCCCTGTTTTAGGTCAGTTAGGATCACCACTTTATTTGAAGAATGTGAAATGTCTGAATAATAGTATAGAGAGTTGAGAGAATGATTTATTTCAGCTTTTATTTCTTTCATCACATTCCCAGTGGGTCAGAAGTTTACATACACTCAATTAGTATTTGGTAGCATTGCCTTTAAATTGTTGAACTTGGGTCAAACGTTTCGGGTAGCCTTCCACAAGCTTCCCACAATAAGTTGGGTGAATTTTGGCCCATTCCTCCTGACAGAGCTGGTGTAATTGAGTCAGGTTTGTAGGCCTCCTTGCTCGCACACACATTTTCAGTTCTGCCCACACATTTTCTATAGGATTGAGGTCAGGGCTTGGTGATGGCCACTCCAATACCTTGACTTAGTTGTCCTTAAGCCATTTTGCCACAACTTTGGAAGTATGCTTGGGGTCATTGTCCATTTGGAAGACCCATTTGCGACCAAGCTTTAACTTCCAGACTGATGTCTTGAGATGTTGCTTCAATATATCCACAAAATGTCCCTACCTCATGATGACATCTATTGTGTGAAGTTTTGTGAAGTTGTGAAGTGCACCAGTCCCTCCTGCAGGAAAGCACCTCCACCACATGATGCTGCCACCCCCGTGCTTCACGGTTGGGATGTGTTCTTCTTGACTTGCAAGCCTTCCCCATTTTCCTCCAAACATAACAATGGTCATTTTGGCCAAACAGTTCTATTCTATGTTTCATCAGACCAGAGGACATTTCTCCAAAAAGTACGATCTTTGTCCTCACGTGCGGTTGCAAACCGTAGTCTGTTTTTTTTATGGCAGTTTTGGAGCAGTGGCTTCTACCTTGCTGTGAAGCCTTTCAGGTTATGTTGATATAGGACTCGTTTTACTGTGGATATAGATACTTTTGTGCATGTTTCCTCCAGCATCTTCACAAGGTCCTTTGCTGTTGTTCAGGGATTGGTTTGCACTTTTCGCACCAAAGTACGTTCATCTCTAGGACACAGAACATGTCTCCTTCCTGAGCGGTATGACGGCAGGTTGGTCCCAGGGTGTTTATACTTGCGTACTATTGTTTGTACAGATGAGCGTAGTACCTTCAGGCATTTGGAAATTGCTCCCAAGGATGAACCAGACTTGTGGAGGTCTGTCACGATCGTCGTTAGGTGAAAGAGAGGACCAAGGCACAGCGTCATATAAATACATCTTCTTTTTAATAGAAGAAGAAACGAACGCGAACACTAATACAAACTAGACAAAACAACAAACTGAAGCTACAAAACGAAAGTGCAGACACAAGCAACTAACGTCAAGGCATAGACAATTACCCACAACCTACCTAATGCCTATGGCTGCCTAAATATGGCTCTCAATCAGAGACAACGATAGACAGCTGTCTCTAATTGAGAACCAATCCAGGCAACCATAGACTTACATAAACGCCAGGTCAGCCAGGTCAGCGGAGTCAATCACCACCTTCCGGAGACACCTGAAACCCCACCTCTTTAAGGAATACCTAGGATAGGATAAAGTAATCCTTCTAACCCCCCCCCCCCCCCCCTTAAAAGATTTAGATGCACTATTGTAAAGTGGTTGTTCCACTGGATATCATAAGGTGAATGCACCAATTTGTAAGTTGCTCTGGATAAGAGCGTCTGCTAAATGACTTAAATGTAAATGTAAATAAACACCTACACTGAACACAACCCCATGAACTCTACAAAACCCCCTAGACAATACACACACCCTAGACTAGACAAAAAACACACAAACATCCCCCATGTCACACCCTGACCTAACTAAAATAATAAAGAAAACAAAGATAACTAAGGCCAGGGCGTGACAGTACCCCCCCCCCCCCCCCCCCCCAAAGGTGCGGACTCCGGCCGCAAAACCTGACACAGAAGGGGAGGGTCCGGGTGGGCCTTCTTACGGCGGCGGCTCGGGTGCGGGACGTGGACCCCACTCCACCATAGTCAATACCCGCTTTGGTGGCGCCTCTGGAGCGGCGACCCTTGCAGCGAGTCCCGGACTGAAGACCATCCTAAAGGGCGCCACTGGACGGAGGGGCAGCTCCGGACTGAGGGGCGGCTCCGGACTGAGGGGCGGCTCCGGACTGGCGGGCGGCTCATGACTGGCGGGCGGCTCTGGCTGCTCCTGACTGGCGGGCGGCTCTGGCTGCTCCTGACTGACGGACGGCTCTAGCGGCTCCTGACTGACGGACGGCTCTGAAGGTTCAGGACAGACGGGCGGCTCTGAAGGCTCAGGACAGACGGGCGGCTTTGAAGGCTCAGGACAGACGGGCAGCTCAGACGGTGCTGGGCAGACGGGCAGCGCAGGCGGCGCTGGGCAGACGGAAAGCTCAGACGGCGTTGGGCAGACGGGCAGTGCAGGCGACGCTGGGCAGACGGACAGCGCAGACGGCGCTGGGCAGACGGCAGACTCTGGCCGGCTGAGGCACACAGTAGGCCTGGTGCGTGGTGCCGGAACTGGTGGTACCGGGGATAAGGACACGCACCTCAAGGCTAGTGCGGGGAGCAGCAACAGAACGCACAGGGCTCTGGAGACGCACAGGAGGCTTGGTGCATGGTGCCGGAACTGGTGGTACCGGGCTGAAGACACGCACCATAGGGAGAGTGCGCGGAGGAGGAACAGGGCTCTGGAGACGCACTGGAAGCCTGGTGCGTGGTGTTGGCACTGGTGGTACTGGGCTGGGGCGGGGAGGTGGCGCCGGATATACCGGACCGTGCAGGCGTACTGGCTCCCTTGAGCACCGAGCCTGCCCAACCTTACCTGGTTGAATGCTCCCCGTAGCCCGACCAGTGCGGGGAGGTGGAATAACCCGCACTGGGCTGTGTTGGCGAACCGGGGACACCATGCGTAAGGCTGGTGCCATGTATGCCGGCCCGAGGAGAAGCACTGGAGACCAGACGCGTTGAGCCGGCTTCATGGCACCTGGCTCAATGCTCAATCTAGCCCGGCCGATACGTGGAGCTGGAATGTACCGCACCGGGCTAAGCACACATACAGGAGACACCGTGCGCTTTACCGCATAACACGGTGTCTGCCCGTACTCTCACTCTCCACGGTAAGCTCGGGGAGTTGGCGCAGGTCTCCTACCTGACTTCGCCACACTCCCTTGTAGCCACCCCCAAGACATTTTTGGGGCTGACTCTCAGGCTTCCAGCCTCGCTTCCGTGCTGCCTCCTCATACCGCCGCCTCTCGGCTTTAGCTGCCTCCAGCTCTTCACGAGGGCGGCGATATTCTCCCGGTTGTGCCCAGGGTCCTCCGCTGTCCAGAATTTCCTCCCAATTCCTATAGTCCTGCGTTCGCTGCTGCTGCCTTGTATCACGCTGCTTGGTCCTGGTATGGTGGGTAATTCTGTCACGATCGTCGTTAGGTGAAAGAGAGGACCAAGGCGCAGCGTGATATAAATACATCTTCTTTTTAATAGAAGAAGAAACGAACACGAACACTAATACAAACTAGACAAAACAACAAACGACCGTGAAGCTACAAAACGAAAGTGCAGACACAAGCAACTAACGTCAAGACATAGACAATTACCCACAACCTACCTAATACCTATGGCTGCCTAAATATGGCTCTCAATCAGAGACAACGATAGACAGCTGTCTCTAATTGAGAACCAATCCAGGCAACCATAGACTTACATAAACACCTACACTGAACACAACCCCATGAACTCTACAAAACCCCCTAGACAATACACACACCCTAGACTAGACAAAAAACACACAAACATCCCCCATGTCACACCCTGACCTAACTAAAATAATAAAGAAAACAAAGATAACTAAGGCCAGGGCGTGACAAGGTCGTCAAATCTTGGCTGATTTCTTTTGATTTTCCCATGATGTCAAGCAAAGAGGCATTGAGTTTGAAGGTAAGCCTTTTGGCTCAATAATCTATTCTTGTAGAATCTGGCAACAAACCATTTTAGAATGGGAACTGCTGGACTCTGTATTGTATTGTCATTCTATTCAATGACAAGCTCAACAACAAAATCCATCAATATGACTCCTACCAGAAATCCATTGTAAATCCACTGTAGGCAACATAACATATTATGAAAAGACTGTCAAATTAGCCTAATGACTTTTACATAAAGTTTGACTGAAACTGTAAAGTGTGTTAACATGCTCAAACATCTCGAAGAAAAATGTGGCCTTAATTGGCCACATGTACTCTTAAATCTCAACCAGGCACAGCCAAGAGGAATGGTCACTCCTCTCTAGGTTTTCCCATCGGCTCCTGCCTTTCTAGGCAGATTTCCCTAGCCACTACAGTATGCTTTGCTTGCTCTTGGGGGGTTTAGGCCAGGTACCTGTATAAGCACTTAATGACAACTCTTGATATAAAACGGACTTTAAAAAGAACATACGATTGATTGGGAGGTTTGTGCAGTGGTGTGATTACCACCACTTCATACATCAAGAAAATGTTTTTTTGACTTAAAATCCATTGGTGACTACTCACCTGTGGTGTGGTGCTACAGACAGTAATGTGGACTTTAATCAGGGTAGATGCAGGGTTTTTGGAGTTAAACCCAAGGTCATGCTCCTATTCTAACACTGTTATAGAGAGCTTTCTACTATATATGTAATTTTTGCCTGGTTTGTGAAATTTTCAGTTACTTTAAAATTACTATCCAGACATCAATTAATATGATGGGTGTGAACAAACAATCATGGGACAGCCAAATAAAATTGTCTCAGACCCTTCCTATGTACTCCACCCAAAGTTAAAACAGTTTGTCATTGTAAACTGAACAGATAGAAGCACTCCTTCCTCCCGTTAGTAATACTCCTAAACAGCAGTATGTAGGAGGAGACCATGTGCAATGTGATAAGAACATGTGCGGTATATACATATATATTTGATTTGGTGGGCTATATATGTTATGGACATATCTGGTGCAGTGTCACTTCTCACATTCTGATACTTTTTTTGTGATTTTTCCTGTCAAATAAACTTAATATCACCTATTCAGTTAAGCTAAACCACATATTTTACATGGAGTACAAGTACTGATGATGTGGTCATGTGGTGTATAACCAGGAGTCCCAAAGCAAGTGCGTGCAATTGAAAAGAATCAGGTTTTATTCTCTATTCTTTACAATTCTAAACGTTGGTGAAAGGTGAAGTCGAACAATAATAAAAATCAAAACACCATTTGCCTTCAGGGCTTGAATATCACCTATATGTGACATCTTCCTCTCGCTGGGGAGACTAAAAGCCTCCTCTACCAAATCCCACTTCTGCCTCTGAATCCTCACCATGTTCTCCTCTACGGAGTCCTTTACTATATAAACTTAATGATGACAATGTCCGTCTTCTGGCCAAAGTGGTTACAGCAGTCCTCTGTTGCTATATTCCAGACTTGATCCATGAGAAAGATGAGAGGCAGCTTGCTGTGAGGTTGACTTTAGGCCCACCCCTCCAGTTTTTAATGAAAGCTGCTTGTTCAACAGGCTGACGGGTGGGTCATTCTGGGGTACCTTTCTCTTCTTTCTTATAGAGCCGTCCAGAGGTACAAACTTGAAAGCCTCCTCCCTAGAGACCAACCAGACAGACACAGAGAGGGAGATATTTACAGACACAGAGGAAGAGCGAGAAAGGGAGGGAGAAAAAAAAGTTGAGAGATGTCCATATACAATATTATAAATGTTTTTTATGTGTATGTTACCTGAGTGGGACGTCCAGTAGAATGAGGACACGTGTGAACTGAGAAGCACAGAGGCTTGATGGTGCCGTCCTCACGGCGTAATCTGAGTCGCATGTGGCTCAGTTGGTAGAGCATTATGTTTGTAACAGAAATATTGCGGGTTTGATTCCACAAGGAAACCAGTACAAAATTATGTTCACTACTTGAAGTCGCTCTATATAAGAGTGTTTGCTAAATTACTTAAATTTTGTCTAGACAGAGTCAACATTGAACTGAAAAAAATAAGCAACAATTGTCTTTGTAATTATTTATTCAAGTGTCAAAATTCTAAAAGTGTAAATAGGTTGTGAGTCACGTCATCGACTGTGTCATTGACTGACAGATTTCTATACTAATAGGATTGTGTATATGACGTGTTATTGATGCATACTGTCAAACAAAAAGCTTTAAGCCAAGTAAACATCCTATTCCCACTGTTCTATATCCGCTCGGGTCTGTTAGGAGAGTCAGCATAGTGCTGCTGTGCTAAACTGACATGCCTCTGTATGCGGCTGTAGAGCCATTGAAGAAACAAGCTTCATTCAATTAAGTGTGGCTGCAGCAGGCAGTCGGGGAGAGGTACACAGGCTCCAGATGAGTGTTACTAACAGAAAATTAGGACCCGGAGCCCCCCTAGTGCTGCAGCTGATAAGACTCACTAGTACAACTCCAGGCATCCGTGGCTATTGTTTTAGGGCTAAGGATGGCTGATCAAGCTATTTGTGTGTGTGTCTAGACTACAATGTATTATTTATTCTGCAGGATCTGAATGTATACTAGTGTGACCTAAACATCTTATTACAATAGCTCCCCCGTTTTGGCTATTATTCAACTCTTCAGATAGGCTATACATTCATGGCTCAACATTTATCAGAATTATCAGGTTGTATGTTTGTGTACTAGCACATAATACTGATAAGATGTGTTATATTTTGGTGTGTGTGTGTGATAATTTTATTAAACAAATGAAAAATCCTCGCAGTGGCAAGACATGAATATGAGGTAATTCCAGCATGGTTTTAGAAGAGATAATCTGCTCCATTATTTAGATGCTTTGGGATGGATGATGGATCCTTTCCAAATGCATATTATCCAAAGGCCTCGTTCAATCTGCCAGCTTGGTCACATGGTCCCCACATTAGGATCATGGCACAGCTACACTGCATCTACAGTTCCGTGTGGACAGTATGTGCTGTGAATAGCATGCAGGCAGAGTTACTATGTCCACCCCACTCTGCAGTAACACTGTTCACACCCTGTCCCTTTTTCCTTCCCCAGTTGCCATGGTAAGGCAGCCTCTGAGTAAGACATTGATAAGATGTATTAAAGTCATACATTATGGCTTGGTGTGATGTAATCAAATAATTGTATATGATGAGCACTAGACCTACATTGGATAGTAATTTATCCAAACGAGTGCTTTGAGGGTAATTTGTGTAAACAAAGATGGCCAAGTAATTGTAATTACACGTTTATAGTCTTGTTGTGAGACAGGCCGTGACATCACTGTGGAGGTTTCCTGCAGGGATGTCCTTGAGCTGCCAGCGATGCTTCATCTGATCATAAATTAGGAAAAGGGTTTATGATATGAGAATCAGCTCTACTGGCTGAAATTGTGCTATTAGGCTTTAATACTTACTGATAGTGTCGACCCGTCATTCAGGGCAGGTGGGGCAGAACTTATATATATATATCAGCAAAAGAATAAACATCCTCTCACTGTCAACTGTTTATTTTCAGCAAACTTAACATGTGTAAATATTTGTATGAACATAAGATTCAACAACTAAGACATAAATTGATAAAGTTCAACAGACATGTGACTAACAGAAATGGAATAATGTGTCCCTGAACAAAAGGGGGGGTTCAAAATCAAAAGTAACAGTCAGTATCTGGTGTGGCCACCAGCTGCATTAAGTACTGCAGTGCATCTCCTCCTCATGAACTGCACCATATTTGCCAGTTCTTGCTGTGAGATGTTACCCCAATCTTCCACCAAGGCACCTGCAAGTTTCTGGACATTTCTGGGGGGGAATGGCCCTAGCCCTCACCCTCCGATCCAACAGGTCCCAGACGTGCTCGATGGGATTGAGATCCGGGCTCTTCGCTGGCCATGGCGAACACTGACTTTTATATATAAACTCAGCAAAAAAAGGAATGTCCCTTTTTCAGGACCCTGTCTTTCAAAGATATACAAATATTTACACATTAAGTTTGCTGAAAATAAACGCAGTTGACAGTGAGAGGACATTTCATTATGCTTTTTTGCAGACGTTTACTGACACCGGCCATATTTAACGGGTGTTGTACACACGTCACGTTAGCTAACGAGCAAGCCAGGTAACGTTTGCTAGTTAAACAACAATGAACAGTGCCAACAATGCCACAGTGCTGGGAGCTAACCAAACATGTTCAATATTAGCTAGCGAACATTAGGCTCTAACTAGAATGGCAAACGGCTCTGGGAAACGAATAACGTCAGCTACGGAGCCAGCCAGCTAACTTTAGCTAGCTAACAGTACACTTTAGCTTGAAATGAAACCACTTTCTATCATATTTAGAAAACGTATAATATCTGAAAATGTAGCTAGCTATCTTACCTGTATACGTCATGCATGATGGACGCGTCTCCCTGTCAGGAATGCCATGCCACGGTTGCCCTTAATTTGAAGATGTAATCCAGAGACAGGTGGTTTTCTCCATCTCTTTAGCTATCATTCTCTAATTCCACTGATTTCAAAACTTGATCCTCCAGAAAGTGGAGAGCAACAATTACTCCGCTCCACTACACAATAAATATTAAAAAAGCCGCGTTTGACAGGATTACCAACACAGACTGACGATCTCAAATAGACAGAAGCCTTCTATGGCAGACCAATCCGAATTCCTCTCTCAGCATGTCCAGCTCACTATCTCAGCCAATCATGGCTATTGGGAAGGTAGCTCCCTTTTTCTGTGGCTTAACCAACAAGGCTTGTGTAATTTAACAATTTTATTGGTTTTACAGATGGCATACAAGTTTATTATTAAAAATATGTTTTATGTTCAAACCGCTCTTCTGTGAAGCCGTGACTTGAAACATACGCCTAGTTTCCTGAATCGGGTCACATTTGTGGAATTTCTTTACTTAATGCGTTTGAGCCAATCCGTTGTGTGACAAGGTAGGGGTGGTATACAGAAGATAGCCCTATTTGGTAAAAGACCAAGTCCATATTATGGCAAGAACAGCTCAAATAAGCAAAGAGAAATGACACTCCATTACTTCAAGACATGGTAAGTCAATCCGGAAAATTTCAGTTTAAAGTTTCTTTAAGTGCAGTCGCAAAAACCATCAAGTGGTATAATGAAACTTGCTCTTATGAGGACCGCCACAGGAAAGGAAGACCCAGAGTTACCTTTGCTGCAGAGGATAGGTTCATTAAAGTTAACCACCTCAGATTGCAGCCCAAGTAACAGACACATCTCAACATCAACTGTTCAGAGGGGACTGCGTGAATCAGGCCTTCATGGTCGAATTGCTGCAAAGAAACCACTACTAAAGGACACCAATAAGAAGAAGAGACTTGCTTGGGCCAAGAAACATGAGCAATGGAAATCTGTCCTTTGGTCTGATGAGTCCAACCGCTGTGTCTTTGTGAGAAGCAGAGTAGGTGAACGGATGATCTCCACATGCCAAATCAAATTTTATTGGTCAATACACATGATTAGTAGATGTTAATGCGAGTGTAGTAAAATGCTTGTGCTTCTAGTTCCGACAGTGGAAAAACAAAAATACTGCATAGTTTCATAAGGACTCTTAGCGAGGTGACCATCTATGTCGGCGCCATCATGCTAACCGTGAAGCATGGAGGAGGAGGTGTGATGGGGGGGGGGGGGGGGGGGGGGGGTGCTTTGCTGGTGACACTGTCTGTGATTTATTTCGAATTCAAGGCACACTTAACCAGCATGGCTACCACAGCAATCTGCAGCAATACGCCATCCCATCTGGTTTGTGCTTATTTGTTTTCCAACAGGGTAATGACCCAAAACACACCTCCAGGCTATTTGACCAAGAAGGATGGTGCTGCATCATATGACCTGGCCTCCACAATCAACCAACCTCAACCCAATTGAGATGGTTTGGGATGGGTTGGACTGCAGAGTGAAGGTAAAGCATCCAACATGTGCTCAGCATATGTGGGAACTCCTTCAAGACTGTTGTAAAACATTCCAAGTGATGCTGGTTGAGAGATTGCCAAGAGGGGGCAAAGCTGTCAAGGCAAAGGGTGGCTACTTTGAAGAACCTTAAATATAAAATATATTTTGATTTGTTTAATACTTTTTTTTTGTTGGTTACTACATGTTTCATGTGTTATTCCTAGTTTTGATGTCTTCACTTATTCTACAATGTAGAAAAGAGTAAAAATAATGAAAAACCCTTGAATGAGTAGGTGTGTCCAAACTTTTCACTGGTACTGTATATAAAGTGTAATATTGTGATGCAAACTCAAAATTGAATACATTTCAACTCTATATCTGACATAGTAATTTGAGAAACAGAAGCTCCTCAACTGGCAGCTTCATTAAAATAGTTCCTGCAAAACACCAGTCTCAACATCAACAGTGAAGAGGCGACTCAGGGATGCTCGCCTTCTAGGCAGAGTTCCTCTGTCCGGTGTCTGTTCTTTTGCCCATCTTAATCTTTTTTTTTATTAGCCAGTCTGAGAGATGGCTTTTTCTTTGCAACTCTGCCTAGAAGGCCAGCATCCCGGAGTCGCCTCTTCACGGTTGACGTTGAGACTGGTGTTTTGTGGGTACTATTTAATGATGCTGTAAGTTGAGGACTTGGGGGTCTGTTTCTCAAACTAGACACTAATGTACTTGTCCTCTTGCTCAGTTGTGCACTGGGGCCTCCCACTCTTTCTATTCTGGTTAGAGCCAGTTTGTGCTGTTCTGTGAAGGGAGCAGTAAACAGCGTTGTACGAGATCTTCAGTTTCTGAAGAAAGGTCTTTGTTTCTGGCCATTTTGAGCCTGTAATCAAACCCACAAATGCTGATGCCCCAGATATCAACTAGTCTAAAGAAGGCCAGTTTCTTTAATCAGAACAACAGTTTTCAGCTGTGCTAACATAATGGCAAAAGGGTTTATTAATTATTCATTTGCCTTTTAAAATTATAAACTTGGATTAGCTAACACAACGTGCGATTGGAACACAGGAGTGATGGTTGCTGATAATGGGCCTCTGTACACCTATGTATATATTCCATAAAAAATCTACTGTTTCCAGCTACAATAATCATTTACAACATTAACAAATGTCTAAAGGACAAAAAATGAGCTTTTCTTTCAAAAACAAGGACATTTCTAAGTGACCCCAAACTTTTGAACGGTAGTGTACATCAAACACATGGTTTCCAGGTATTTTGATGCTATTCCATGTGCTCCGTTCTTGCCATTTTTATGAGCAGTTGTTCCCTCAGAAGCCTCTTGATCCACAGATATACATTTTAAATAAGCTAATGATCCAGCAGTTACCCCAGTTCTTGGGAAAACACATTTTCTGAAAACATGTCATGAACTAAAAAAGTGTCAACTGTAGACACTTTTTTGGCCTCATAGTTTGTTTGCCTAAGCATGACCATCATCCACATACCACATTTTTACCAAACTTAGCTTTTTTGTGTCAGTAATTGGGCATTGTTCTTGGGGGGGACTTTTACCCCACATTGCTCTATACATAGGATATGTCATAATTGGGGCAGTAGAATAGCTACTAATTTTGACTACGGTGTGTTTGCATACTCACCGTAGCATTACATTTCATTGAACCCATTCTTAGACGGTAGCTAACTACCTTTAGTGCCTATTGACGATAGTATCTTCTGGCTGGGAGAGTTTTCTTAAGAGCCTCGACACTCGTTCTGAACGTTAAAACGCATCGCTTGTTACAGTTTTGGAAACAAGAAATGTATCTTTCATATTAGCGAGAAATACAAAAACAAATTACACATACTGTGCATTCGGAAAGTATTCAGACCCCTAACCTTTTTTTCCATTTTTTGTTACGTTATAGCCTTATTCTAAAATGGATTAAATAAATGTTTTCCCTCAATCTACACACAAACCCATAATGATAAAGCGAAAATGTATCACTTAAAAAAAAAAAAAAAGACACCTTTTTTTAAATGAGAATTTAGACCCTTTGCTATGAGACTCGAAATTGAGCTCAGGTGCATCCTGTTTCCATTGATCATCCTTAAAATGTTTCTACAACTTCATTGGAGTCCACCTGTGGTAAATTCAATTGATTGGACATGATTTGGAAGGGCACACACCTGTCTATATGAGGTCCCACAGTTGACAGTGCATGTCAGAGCAAAAACCAAGCCATGAGCTTGAAGGAATTGTCCGTAGAGCTCTGAGATAGGATTGTGTCAAGGCACAGATCTGCGGAAGGGTACCAACAAAATTCTGCAGCATTGAAGGTCCCCAAGAACACAGTGGCCTCCATCATTCCTAAATGGATGAAGTTTGGAACAACCAAGACTCTTCCTAGAGCTGGCCGCCCGGCCAAACTGCGCAATCGGGGGAGAAGGTTCTTGGTCAGGGAGGTGACCAAGAACCCTAAGGTCACTCTGACAGAGCTCCATGGTTCCTCTGTGGAATTGGGAGAACCTTCCAGAAGTACAACCATACGATCTCTGCACAACTCCACCAATCAGGCCTTTATGGTAGTGGCCAGACGGAAGCCACTCCTCAGTCAAAGGCACATGACAACATGCTTGGAGTTTGCCAAAAGTCACCTAAAGGACTCTATGAGAAACAAGATTATCTGGTCTGATGAAACCAAGATTGAACTCTTTGGCCAAAATGCCAAGCATCAGGTCTGGAGGAAACCTGGCACCATCCTTACGGTGAAGCATGGTGGCAGCATCATCCTGTGGGGATCTTTTTCAGCAGCAGGGACTGAGAGACTGGTCAGGATTGAGGGAAAGATAAATGGTGCAAAGTAGAGTTCCTTGATGAAGACCTGCACCAGGGCGCTCAGGACCTCAGACTGGGGCAAAGGTTCACCTTCAAACAGGACAACGACCCTAAGCACACAGCCAAGACAACGCAGTAGTGGCTCCGGGACAAGTCTCAATGTCCTTGAGTGGCCCAGCCAGAGCCCGTACTTGAACCCGATCGAACATCTCTAGAGAGACCTGAAAATAGCTGTGCAGTGACGCTCCCAACCTGACAGCTTGATGATCTGCAGAGAAGAATGGGAGAAACTCTCCAAAAACAGGTGTGCCAAACTTGTAACGTCATACCCAAGAAGACTTGCGCTATAATCACTTCCTAAGGTGCTTCAACAAAGTACTGAGTAAAGGGTCTGAATACTTCTGTAAATGTGATATTTAAGTTTATTTTGAATACATTTGCCAACATTTTTACAAACCTTTTTTTGCTTTGTCATTACAGGGTTTTGTGTGTAGATTGAGGATTTATTTTTACAATGTACATTTTAGAATAAGGCTACTGTAACAAAATGTGGATAAAGTGAAGGAGTCTGAATACTTTCCGAATGCACTGTATTTCCATGTTACAGTGCTTGTTTACGGAAAACAGACAGAAGACAGTGATAATTAGCTATTTGCGTCTCCGAACACCTGTTTTGTAAATGGAAGATGGACACCACAAACATGTTGTCACTGAAAAATACTGTCGGCTACAACTGTTTTATAACCGGTTAACAGTGAGTATATTTAGCATTTGAAAAATTTGTTTGATATGAAAGTAGAGGGCTTTTTGTTTCTAGAACCGTTCTGCAATGGAGAATCGATTAATGTTTTTGGCGTTTTTGGCTGTCATAGCCAATTCACCTCTAAACAGAACATGTAAGGTCCTTGGACTATAAGTAACATTAGGCTCATTTAGTCCATTATTGAGCTACATTTCATATGCAGAACCTGTCCTCTGGTTAAATTCAGTAAAAAATGTTTCTCATATTGAACAGGTAATTCATAAATATCCCTAATATGACTGCAAATGTCAAAGTCCCCTTGGGCTGTAGATCCAAGGAACATGTGCAGGATCATTGCAAAAGATCCAGAGTTGTCCCTCGCAGTAGTGCCCCTTTTATCCAACCTCTGCCTGCAACACATGGTGAGAAACTTTGAAGGTATGTTTTGTTCTACATATTGTATGTCATTTATTCAGTCAATTGTCAGTCAATTAAATCAATTCAGTTTATTTGATCTGTTACAGAGGCTGCCCTAGTGGTACCTACGAGTATATCACTCCATCAGATTGGCCTTCAATATCAACCTAATATAATTGGACGTTTATCACTAATTTCAACCTGGTAGTGTTCAGCGATCTTCAACAGCTGTTCTTTAGTACATATTCTAACAGTTCCTCTGATGGAATGCGAATGAACTTGTCTACTTTAGACGCCATAGTCACAAGTAACTGCAAAAAAAAATCCCACTGCCCCTCTGCTGAGCACACCAGACCGGACCACAAGAGAAGCGCTGGGCACCGCAGGAGAGAGATGGAGCTTCACCAAATCCTACAAAAACTCAACCCTAGTCTTCGTGTGGATTCGCAGTGGGTAATTACACATAGTAGCCCACTGGCATGGAAGGAAAAAAAACAGCATGCTGGCGGATTCCCCCCCGAGCCACAGATGTGCCTCCGAGACAACTGCTTCGTCCAAACATAACAAACAAAATAACCATGCCCAACGCATTCCAAAGTGGAATGAGTCGCTAACCCTAACGGGAAAAGAAAGGCTGTAGCTACAGTTAGCAAATAGCACTACCCTACCCAAATCTCCCCACTGAGGTACACATCCGACCGTACTCACCACCACAGACCGATGTCCCAACAGCGAATAGAGCAAGAGTTTCCAGCCTGGGCAGGGGCCTTGAAACTAACCAATGTCACACTCTCCAACGTAGCACACAACCAACTATCCACCACAGTGGCAAGTTTACCAAACAAACTAACAAAGGGAACCAACACTGGGCCTACCAAACAGCACAACTAAAAAAATAACAAAAGATGCAAACTAAGCACCTACAGAGTTTATCAAACACTAACTCCACATTTTCTCCCAAACACAATACTCATACCAGTTAGCCTAACGACACTAGTATGAGGCCTACTGGCATACTTTTATGCAACGCACCTGTTTGATGACGTCACCGAACAACCAAAATCCGAGGCACTATGCCAAACACTTATAATCAGATATCAACCAAAGTGCATCCCAATTAGAATTAACCCATCAAAATGCAACAAAATACTATACGCCAACATTTTTAGGAACCAACCTTATAATCCCAGACGAGACCCCACTTGTTACGAACCGGCTCGTGACAACGCAGAGATAAAGAAAAAAACAAGACATATTTATTAAATAAAGTCAACTATAGCCAAGTAACTAGTGTGTGTGTGTGTAAGTGAGTGGATGCGTGCATAGATGGTGATAATGAGGGGTGTGGAGAGGTGCCAAAACAAATTAACACAAAGCAGACCCAAAATGCCACAACCAAAAACAACAGCATGTCAGATTGGAGAGTCGCTTCAATGTATGGGGGGGAAAGGTGTATTTATCCCTAGGACACACCCGAGCCCAGGTGTGTCCCATTTCGTAGACGACCTTCCCGGCTCCGCCCACCAACATCCTATTAAGGAAAACAAGAGCCGAGAGAGAGAATTCGGAAGACAGTGGGAGGGTCATCACAGATCACAACCTCTTTATACCTTTGTCACAGAGAGGCCCGTCCTCCAACTTCTTCACAGCCACCAAGACTATGTCCTGGAGAAGCTCTCTCCCTCCATGCCTCTGCAGGTGGCCGCCAACCTGATCCGCGACGACGGCTACTGCAAACGGCACAGGGGCCTGTGCGACTTCTCCTCATAGTTGCCACAGCTGGAAACGCATGTTCTTCGAGTCACCTGGAGAAGATCATTGAGCTCCTCATCCTCGACGTGACCGACCCTAAGACGGTGCTGGGCATGGTGCCTCTGTGCTGGCTGGATGTCTCGCAGCTGTTGCCGCCCATTAAGGACCTCCAGAAGTCAGAAGAGGACGACAGCCCAGACTCAGCCAGCAACATGGGCATGGACTTGCCATCCATGGACCACTTTGACTTTGGCATCCTGCTGGAGAAGCTGAGCCACCTGGAGGAGTTGCATGTGGTCTACCGGGTCAAGGGCTGTGGCATGAACTTTGAGAGGAACCTCTGAGTTAATCATCCGCGATACTCTCTTTCAGTGTTCACTGGCATGGTGCCTTTTAGCTTAGTCGCTCTACTTTCCTTTACAAGATGATTGTCTGAAGCACTTTTTTCTGCTCTGTGCCATGCACTTCCTCAGTAACAAAGATTCTGTTTCAAATGTGGTGAAACAAATGCCACAGCACAGGGATTCATTGATTATTGGCTAGATGGCATTTTATAATAAACCACATCACATATTTGTTGTATTAGAGGAAATAATTCAATTTGATTCCAGCTTGTTTTATTTTATATATTTTTAAACATCTGGGCAGGTTAAGCTAAAGCCACAGTATGCATTATTGCCACATAAACCTATCTGCCAAGCCTTCCTGCTCTTGAGACTGTTGAGACTGATTTTAATCCCATAATCTCCGCTATTGTCGCAGGTGCTGAGGATCCACCAAAGCAAAGTGGACGACAAGAAGTGTCGTCAACTGGTGAACACCCTCCTGAACCACCCTCAGGTAGCTCAACTTCCCCCACAACCTCAATGGGGGCCGTGGTGCCCGGGGAGGCTACTCAACAGGTGAGATTTTGTCAGGTTGCCGACCTCACCTGCACATGTGTACCCTTTTATCACGTTTTCTCTTGTCATTATTGTATATTCATTATGTTTTAATGAAACTAAACAGGAGCAAGCTGGAGAGCCTCACTGTCTACGACAACAACATTCTGGGGTCGGGGCCCAGGATATAGCCTATGTCCTGGCAAAGAACTCCAGCCTGCCCTTCAACATGCGTCAAAACCGGCTGGGGGACGAGGCGGCTAGTATCAAAAGTACAATAGTTTTTAACATTGTCAATGTTTTAGATAATTCGGATTCAGTGAAACATAAACATTTCACTAGTTTGTCAATAGTCAGGTTGTAATGTGGTAGGCAGTATGTAAGCATCCATGTTTAATCTGTTGCAAACAATGGTACTGTATTTCAACAACTACAAATAACTGATCAAACGTTAAACAAAGAGAGGGTGTTTTATATATATTTGGTTCTAATGGTAAAGTAAACAGACAAATGTTAGCTCGACAAAAAAAGCTAGCTCTACAATCCAAGCTGTTTGCATCTTCAATTATTCATATGCATGTCAGAAATACACAACAATAGAAAGTTGATTAGGAGTTATTTTCCTATGGGTGGATTTTTCCCTCGCTCTCGTGCAGCTTTGCCTTTCAGGTGTCAGTTTTATCCCAGTTTTATCCCTTTATCCCATCTTTCTAAATAAGTCTCTAAGAGCTTTCCACACCTGGATTGTGCCACATTTGCCCATTATCCTTTTCAAAATCCTTCAAGCTCTATCAAATTGGTTGTTGATCATAGCTTGACAGCCATTTTCAAGTCTTGCCGTAGATTTGAAGTCAAAACCCTAACTCTGCCATTCAGCAACTGTCACTGTGTCACGCCCTGACCATAGTAAGCTGTTTATTATCTGTGTTGGTTGGGGCGTGATAGTAACTTGGGTGGGTCATCTAGGTGTTTTATATTTCTATGGTGGCCTGATATGGTTCCCAATCAGAGGCAGCTGTTTATCGTTGTCTCTGATTGGAGATCATATTTAGGTAGCCATTTCCTCATTTGTGTTTGTGGGATCTTGTCTATGTTTAGTTGCCTGTCAGCGCTAGTTGTATAGCTTCACGTTTCGTTTGGTTGTTCGTTTTGTTGTTTTTGTTTGGCGTTCATTTATTAAAGAATAATGTACGCCTACCACGCTGCACCTTGGTCTCCTTCCGACGACGGACGTGACACACTGTCTTATTGTAAATTTGTCCTTGTTTTAGGTTATTGTTCTGCTGAAAGTTGAATTAATCTCCCAGTGTATAGTGGAAAGCAGACTGAACTAGGTTTTCCTCTAGGATTTTGCCTGAGCTAAGCTCCATTCTAAGACTTTGTTCTTAACTGACTTGCCTAGTTAAATAAAGGTTCAAATCAATTTTTTATCTTTGTAGTGACTGGGTGTATTGGTACACCATCCAAAGTGTATTTAACAACTTCACCATGCTCAAAGGAATATTCAATGTCTGCTTTTTTTACCAATAGGTGCCCTTCTTTGCGAGCCATTGGAAAACCTCCCTAGTCTTTGTGGTGGAATCACTGCTCCACTGAGGGATCTTACAGATAATTGTATGTTTTAAGATGGCGCCGAAGAACATGGCTGACGTTTTACATTCTCCCAATCAATTGTGCAATTTTGTTATTTTTCTTGTGTTTTGTGTACTTATTGTGTACATAATGTTGCTGCTACCATCTCTTATGATTGAAAATAACTTCTGAACATCAGAAAAGCGATTACTCACCACGGACTGGAAGAAACGTTCTCCTTTAACGAGTCCGACGAGATGGATATCCTGCTTTCACTGGAACGGGCCCAGATCCACACCTTTTGCGTGAAGAACAGACGCCGGAAAAGGGGACGCAGATCGGGGATCCTTCTGAGAAGCCGGAGGCGAGCGAGTGAACTCCCAATGCCTTCCATTCTCCTTTCTAACGTTCAATTGTTAGAAAATAAAATTGATGACCTATTATTAAGATTATCCTACCAACGGGACATTAAAAACTGTAACATCCTATGTTTCACCGAGACGTGGCTGACCGAAGAAATGGACAATATAGAGCTGGCGGGATTTTCCATGCACCGGCAGAACAGAGACGTAAGACGTCTGGTAAGACGAGGAGTGGGGGGTGTGTCTTTTTGTCAATAACAGCTGGTGCGCGATGTCTAATATTAAAGAAGTCTCGAGGTATTGCTCGCCTGAGGTAGAGTACCTTATAAGTTGTTGACCAAGCTATCTACCAAGAGAGTTCTCATCTGTATTATTCGTAGCCATCTATTTACCACCACAAAGTGATGCTGGCACTAAGACCGCTCTCAACCAACTCTATGCAGCCATAAGCAAAGAAGAAAATGCTCACCCAGAAGTGGTGCTCCTAGTGCCCGGGGACTTTAATGCAGGCAAACTTAAATCAGTTTTACAAAAATTTTACCAGCATGTCACATGTGCAACCAGGGGGGAAAGAATCCTAGACCACCTTTACTCCAAACACAGAGATGCATACAAAGCTCTCCCCTGCCCTCCATTTGGCAAATCTGACCACAATTCTATCCTCCTGATTCCTACTTACAAGCAAAAACTAAAGCAGTACCAGTGACTCGATGTGACTGGATGCTACACTACAGGACTGTTTTGCTAGCACAGACTGGAATATGTTCCGGGATTCATCCAATGGCATTGAGGAATACACCACCTAAGTCATTGGCTTCATCAATAAGTGCATCGATGACGTCGTCCCCACCATGACTGTACGTACATATCCCAACCAGAAGCCATGGATTACAGGCAACATCTGCATCGAGCTAAAGGCTAGAGCTGCCGCTTCAAGGAGCGGGAGTCTAAACCGGATGCTTATAAGAACTCCCGCTATGCCCTCAGACGAACCATCAAACATCAAAGCGTCAATACAGGATTAAGATTGAATCCTACTACACCGGCTCTGACACTCGTCGGATGTGGCAGGGCTTGAAAACTATTAGGACTACAAAGGGAAACCCAGATGCGAGCTGCCCAGTGACGCGAGCCTACCAGACAAGCTAAATGCCTTTTATGCTCGCTTCGAGGCAAGCAACACTGAAGCATGCACGAGAGCACCAGCTGTTCTGGATGACTGTGTGATAACACTCTCGGTAGCCGATGTGAACAAAACCTTTAAACAGGTCAACATTCACAGCTGCTGGGCCAGACAGATTACCAGGACATGTACTCAAAGCATGCGCGGACCAACTGTCAAGTGTCTTCACTGACATTTTCAAACTCTCCCTGACCGAGTCTGTAATACCTACATGTTTCAAGCAGTCCACCATAATCCCTGTGCCCAAGGAAGCGAAGGTAACCTGCCTAAATGTGGCACTCACGTCGGTAGCCATGAAGTATTTTGAAAGGCTGGTCATGGCTCACATCAACAGCCTCCTCCCGGACAGCCTAGACCCACTCGAATTCACATACCGCCCCAACAGATCCACAGATGACGCAATCTCAATCGCACTCCACACCGCCCTTTCTCACCTGGACAAAAGGAACACCTATGTGAGAACGCTGTTCATCGACTACAGCTCAGCATTCAACACCATTGGGCCCACGAAGCTCATCACTGAGCTAAGGACTCTGGGACTAAACACCACCTTCTGCAACTGGATCCTGGACTTCCTGACGGGCCGCCCCCAGGTGGTAAGAGTAGGCAACAATAGGTCTGCTACGCTGATCCTTAACACTGGGGCCCCTCAGGGGTGTGTACTTAGTCCCCTCCTGTATTCTCTGTTCACCCACGACTGCGTGGCCGAACACGACTCCAACACCAAGTTTGCTGACGACACAACAGTGGTAGGCCTGATCACCGACAACGATGAGACGGCCTATAGGGAGGAGGTCAGAGAACTGGCAGTGTGGTGCCAGGACAACAACCTCTCCCTCAATGTGAGCAAGACAAAGGAGCTGATCGTGGACGACAGGAAAAGGCGGGACGAACAGGCCCCCATTAACATCGACGGGGCTGTAGTGGAACAGGTTGAAAGCTTAAAGTTCCCAGTGTCCACATCACGAACAAACTATCATGGTCCAAACAACATACCAAGACAGTCGTGAAGAGGACACGACAAAACCTTTTCCCCCTCAGGAGACTGAAAAGATTTGGCATGGGCCCCCAGATCCTCAAAAGGTTCTACAGCTGCAACATTGAGAGCATCCTGACCGGTTGCATCACTGCCTGGTATGGCAACTGCTCGGCATCTGACCGTAAGGTGCTACAGAGAGCAGTGCGAACGGCCCAGTACATCACTGGAGCCAAGCTTCCTGCCATCGAGGACCTATATAATAGGCAGTGTCAGAGGAAAGCCCATAAAATTTTCAGACTCCAGTCACCCAAGTTATAGACGGTTTTCTCTGCTACCGCACGGCAAACGGTACCGGAGCGCCAAGTCTAGGACCAAAAGGCTTCTCAACAGCTTCTACCCCCAAGCCATTAGACTGCTGAACAATTCATAAATATCGCTACTTATTTACTCAAGACATTTCAGCTTTTAATTTTAAGTTAATTTGTCAAAAAGTCGAAAAACATAATTCCACTTTGGGATATTGTGTGTAGGCCAGTGTCAAAAATCTAAATTTACTCAATTTGATATTCAGGTGGTGTGAATACTTGCGGAAGGCACTGCACGTAGCCTTGATCCCAGCTGTTCTAGGTTTCTTCAGAGCAGATTACGGTGTGATGTCAGGCAGTGTGAGACGTAGGAGTCTAATTTCCACTTGGTCACGCATTGATGTCAATAGGAGACTGTGAAAATTTTACTTGAATGGAAGTTAGGATTCGTCGCTATATCAAGTGTTTGTGCTGTATTAAAAAATCTAATGTTATTTGTCACATGCTTCATAAACAACAGGTGTAGACAAACAGTCCAGGCTTACTTACGGGTCATTTTCCAACAATGGAGTGTTAAAGATAAAAAGTTATGAAATAGTGACACTAGTAACAGCAGCGTGTGTGTGTGGCATCAGTGTGTGTGTGTGTGTCAGTGTAAGTATGTGTACACTACATGGTCGAACAGCTCATTCCAAAATCATGGGCATTAATGTGGAGTTGGTCCCTCCTTTGCTGCTATAACAGCCTCCACTCTACTGGGAAGGCTTTTCACGAGATGTTGGAACAATTCTGACAGGACTTGCTTCCATTCAGCCACAGGAGCATTAGTGAGGTCGGGCACTGATGTTGGCCGATTTATGCCTGGCTCTCAGTTGGCGTTCCAAATCATCCCAAAGGTGTTCGATGGGGTAGAGGTCAGGGCTCTGCAGGCCAGTCAAGTTCTTCTACACAAATCTCGACAAGCCATTTCTGTATGGACCTCGCTTTGTGCACAGGGGCATTGTCATGCTGAAACAGAAAAGGGCATTCCCTAAACTTTTACTACAAAGTTGGAAGTACAGAATCGTCTAGAATGTCATTGTATGCTGTAGCTTTAAGATTTCCTTTCACTGGAACTAAGAGGCCTACTCCAAACCATGAAAAACAGCCCCAGACCATTATTCCTCCTCCACCAAACTTTACAGTTGGCTATATTCGGGCATGTAGGGTTTTTCCGGCTAGCCAAACAAAGATTAGTTTGTCGGACTGCCAGATGGTGAATCGTGATTCATCTCTCCAGAGAACGCCTTTCCACTGCTCCAGAGTCCAATGGCAGCGAGCTTTACACCACTCCAACTGAGGCTTGGCATTGCACATGGTGATCTTAGGCTTGTGTGCGCTGCTCAGCCATGGAACACAATTTCATGAAGCTCCCGACGAGCAGTTCTTATGCTGATGTTGCTTCCTGAGGCAGTTTGGAACTCTGTAGTGAGTGTTGCAACCGAGGACAGATGATTTTTACACGCTACAAACTTCAGCACTCGGCGGTCCCGTTCTCTGAGCTTACTTGGTCTGGGCGCTTGACCCTGGTTGCTCCTGTGGGTCGCTCTGGATGGGAGTGTCTGGAGTAAATGCACAATGTGGATGTGTTATAAATTAGCATAACAATGAGCACAATTGGATAGTTGGATTTATTCTTAAACATAGGCTTCATATTCTTCTACCACTTGAGTTTCAAAGTGTATACAGTTTATAGGAAGTATGTAAAAACACAAATTATGTTTCAACAATTTCATTAACTGTTTTATTGAGTTAGCCTTTTCCCCCTTTTGATACACAGATTTGGTTTGTGGTCATTGTAACTGTATTATGCAACATGAAGGCAACATTGTGTTCGTGTCAATATACATACAGATTTGCAGTTGTAACTTATATTTATTGTTTAGCAGTCACACATCCAACCTCTGATCCACCTTACCTAGGCAGTACAAAACATGTTAGTATATTACATGTTTCCTGACTGTTGATCTTGCTGCAAAGGACCAGCAGTTTATGACATTGAGAGAGTAAGTAAAATGCAGGCAGAGCAATGTTCTCAGTACGATCAGGCTGGACTAATTTAATAAAGCAGTTGTCTGAATGGCAAGCCAAGAGTGGAATATTGATCAAACAGGAAAGCGGTTGGCTTCGTCGTGTAAACAGTTTTCTGTCCTCAAATCTGTGTATATAACCTCCATACAAAATATGTAATCTCCCTACTCTTCCTCTATGAAGAAAGCAACTAAAAACGTACAAAAAGTTGAAAAGAAAGAAACAACAGTGCTCTGCCATTGCAAAGTGAGTGTATAGCTCATACAGGATAAATCCACTTGAATTCAATCACTTTTTTGACAGCATTCCTTTTGTTTTAAACATTTTCATACATGTTTGTCCATGGAAGAAGTTGTCAGAAAGTGACTTTTTGGACCTGAATGCCAAAACATTCAGGAGATAAAGGTACTCAAAGTTGACCCATTTTGCATACCCCACCTTACCATGAGACATCCATGTCTTCATCACTGGAAAAGATAAACGATTGAGCTTGATATCATTTAAAAGTTTACGAACAAGGTTATCAAACTATTTCATAATTTCTTTAAAATACGTGTTTAATATTAAAATGGTGTAATTTTTTACCTTTTACCACCAATTATATAAAAACGCGTAAACGTATTCGCGTATGTTGTAGCTTAGACCCTGTTTTACATAATCTGAGGTTTTTGTGTTGTGTCCACCATCGGTTGAGACACCACATCCTCTTGAATACAGAGTGGGTGTCATTTCAATCATAGAAATACAATTCATAGAATGGACCTATCCCTTCAGACACCTGCAATTTATCTGGTACACCATTTACTACCACAAAGATGACTGCCAGATCACCCTCTGAATGTCAACTTAAATGGTCATGTCTATTCTATTATCAATATTTCAATAAGTTTCATTTAACATTTAGCAGACACTCTTATCCAGAGCTACTTATTAAAGCAGGAATTAGGGTTAAGTGCATTGCTCAAGGCCACTTCAACAGATTTTTTACCTAGTCGGCTCAGGTATTCAAACCAGCGACCTTTCGTTTACTGGCCCAACACTCAACCGCTAGGCTACCTGCCGCCTCTGTGGAGGGTTAACAGTATAATTTTTTTTTAAACAGACATTCCCATTCAAGTCAATATTCTCTGATGTCTGGACCTCCAACCGTCTTTGTGGTACCATTTGAAAGTTTAAATTAAAATTGTATTTGTCATTTTACATTTATCAGCCAAAACATGACACCCACCCTGTAATCAAGATCATGTTGCCTCTCAACCATTTCCTTTGAAGAAATTATAAATAGTTTGACAAGCCTGTTTGTCTTTTCTAGTGATGGGTGGGGTATGCTAAAGGGGTCAACTTTTGAGGACTTTTATCTCTTGAGTGTTTTGGTGTCAAAGTGATTGAATTCAAATGGATTTACCCTACAGCATCAGATAAGCTGCATGGTCTGCAATTGAAACTGTAGTGTATTTACAATATTCATTTTCCTTGTACAACACCATTTTATATACAGTACCAGTCAAAAGTTTGGACACACCTACTCATTCCAGGGTTTTTCTTTATTTTTAATATGTTCTACATTTGTAGAATAATAATGAAGACATCCAAACTATGAAATAACACACATGGAATCCTGTAGTAACCAAAAAGGTGTTAAACAAATCAAAATATATTTTAGATTCTTCAAAGTAGCCACCCTTTGCCTTAAGGACAGCTTTGCACACTCTTGGTATTCTCTCAACCAGCTTCATGAGGTGCATTTCAATTAACAGGTGTGCCTTATTAAAAGTTATTTTGTGGCATTTATTTCCTTCTTAATGTGTTTGAGCCAATCAGTTATCTTGTGACAAGGTTGGAGCATGAGTAGGAGGTGTGATGGTGTGTGGGTGCTTTGCTGGTGACACTGTCAGTGATTTATTTAGAATTCAAGGCACACTTAACCAGCATGGCTACCACAACATTCTGCAGCAATACGCCATCCCACCTGGTTTGCGCTTAGTCCCACTATCATTAGTTTTTCAACAGGACAATAACCCAACACACCTCCAGGCTGTGTAAGTGCTATTTCACCAAGAAGGAGAGTGATGGAGTACTCCATCAGATAACCTGGCCTCCACAATCACCTAACCTCAACCCAATTGAGATGGTTTGGGATGAGTTGGACCGCAGAGTGAAGGAAAATCAGCCAACAAGTGCTCAGCATATGTGGGAACTTCAAGACTATTGGAAAAGCATTCCAGGTGAAGCTGGTTGAGAGAATTCCAAGACTGTGCAAAGCTGTTATTCAGGCGAAGGGTGGCTAATTTGAAGAATCTCAAATATATTTTGATTTGTTTAACACTTTTTTAGTTACTATATGATTTCATATGTGTTATTTCATAGTATTGATGTCTTCACTATTAACCTACAGTATAGAAAATAGTAAAAAATTAAGAAAAACCCTTGAATGAGTAGGTGTGTCCAAACATTTGACTGGTACTGTAGAAATGGATCGATTTTCGATCTGCAAACCAAAACACTATCCTGTTGTCAAGTACATTTTATGTTAGCACCCCGACAGTCCTTCTAACCTAGTATCTCTATATTATTTACAGTACAAAATATGTATTCCGCAACACTCTTTTTAAGTCACAACATTTTGTACACATTATAAGAAGATGAGCCCCAAAAACGTTCTGGTTGTAAGAGTACATACGGTAATATTACTTATTATTCCACTTTGTACACATGATAATGAGTTTCATGTATGGTTGCAAAATTCCGGTAACTTTCCCAGAAATCCTGGTTGGAGGATTTTTATTTATTTATTTTTTACCTTTATTTAACTAGGCAAGTCAGTTAAGAACAAATTCTTATTTCCAATGACGGCCTTGTTCAGGGGCAGAATGACAGATTTTTACCTTGTCAGCTCGGGGCTTCGATCTGGCAACCTTTCAGTTACTAGTCCAACACTCTAACCACTAGGCTACCTGCCGCCCTGGATTCTGGATTTCCTGTTTATGGGAATCTTCCAACTGGGATTTCTGAAAACCTGGGGAATTTTAGGAAAGTTTCCGGAATTTTGCAAGCCTAGTTCCATATTAACAGTCTGTGGTGGAGAAACATTATTCAGGATTCAGAATTTTCCTGTCACCTTCACTTTTTTTAGCTGTATCCTATTTATTGTTGTATGGTCAGTAAACATAGCACTGGTAAACACTTATTTGTACACAATAATGTATCACAGTGAAGCCATCAGATATGTAAATTATCTGAACTTTTTCTTTTATTGATGAGAGGTTGGTCAGTGAGCATTGGACTATTGAGTCGGTAATGTCAGTAATGTAATCATATTCACCATTATTGAAATCTAAAACTCTGGCGCTCTCTACCTGCTGTTTCCGAACTTCAAACGATCTCAGACATAATAGGAGTGGATCTAAAAAAAGAACTAATCAAAACTCTTAAAGACTGCTAATGAGAAAGATCACTTTCTGTGAGTGAGTGAACTCTGCCTCCCATGATGTGTGACTTCCAGCTAGACTGCTATAGGAGCATCAGTATGGTTACAGTGTTAAACTGACCAAGACACACCTCCAACAACACATAAAACCTCACATAATTCTGCCCAAAAACAAGGACAATTTCTCTCAACCAGTGGCATATGGGATTTTTAGGTGAGTGCTGATGCTGCCCTGTGATAAGCAGTGCCCACTTTGTCGAAGGCAGGGGCGCAATATATTTCGCTTGTCCACTCCCAGTGCGCCTCTCCAGGGTGCTGTTGGAGAGACGCATCGCTGCGGTGTTCCACCAACATTCTGTAAAAACAGTACCTAACATAAATCATGTAGCAGATTTTGGGTATCTGACATTCAGAACTGACATTCAGAACTTAAATAGCCAAATTGATTAGTGAGAGGAATAAGGTAGGCCTACCACATGGATGGGCATTCATAAAATTCCATTGTGGGCTGACACTGTAAGCTACACCCCAGTAAGCACAAACAGACACTAAAGTCTTTGGTTCAGATTTGGTTTATCCTGAACCAGCCTTGATTTGGCCAAAACGTAGACCTCAATGTTTGGTTCAGATTTGGTCCAGTCTGGACTGGCCTTGATTTGGTACAAAAATAGACGTCTACTTTCATTCAGAACCGAAAATGAACCTGATATCAATGTCCGGAGAAGACATATTTTAAACGTCCGGAAAATACATATTTTCACCTTTCATTCAGAACCTAAAATGAACCTAACTTCAACGTCTGGAAAATACCTATTTTAGATGTCTTTTCAATGAAATGTTGCTTACTGGGACTATTCTAGATTTGCAGGGTATAGGAGGGCCAATTTTTCTTTTGCCTCACCTAGGGCTGAAAAACAGCCGGGACCGGTCCTGTGCTTCTCCATATGCCATGATTTAAAAACCCATAAAGGGCTAAATTATTTTCAGCTGACACACATGTTCAAAGTCTCCAACTCAAGGAACTTCAGAGCACACCTAGACGTGTATTCAAAAAGCTTCTCAGAGTAGGAGTGCTGATCTAGGATCAGGTCCCCCTTGACCATATAATCTTATTCATTATGATCTAAAAGGCTAAACTGATTCTAGATCAGCACTCCTACTCTGAGAAGCTTTTTGAATACAAATTATAGTGGAAATTAGACATTCGTACATAGAAAATGAGATCAGTTGTGATTATGCTTATTCTCAGATCTTCAAAAATCCTCATGGTTTATTATTAGAGCTGACATTATCCGTGTTTGAACACAGGCCATAATCTATTTTAGATCTCTGTGATGGCTGATAGGCATCAGCATGTGGTCCAGCTTGTTAGCCTGCTTTTTCTAACAATAGACAAAGCACATCTTGAATAATTGGTGCCAGCCTCACTTAGATGTCCTGTCTCATCAGAAGCCACTGACAACTAGAAGTAAAATACAGTATACAGTATATTGCTATCAACAGTGAATGTTGAGTTGATCTGTTACTAAGTTTATTTCTGGTTGGTTGGTTGGTTTGTTGGATGTATGAATGGGTAGGAGAGATACAGTACCAGTCAAAAGTTTGGACACAACTACTCATTCAAGGGTTTTTCTTTATTTGTACTATTTTCTACATTGTAGAGTAATAGTGAAGACATCAAAACTATGAAATAACACATATGGAGTCACGTAGTAACCAAAAAAGTGTTAAACAAATCAAAATATATTTTATATTTGAGATTCTTCAAAGTAGCCACCCTTTGCCTTAATGACAGCTTTGCACACTCTTGGCAATCTCTCAACCAACAATCTTGAAGGAATTCCCACATATACTGAGCACTTGTTGGCTGCTTTTCCTTCACTCTGCGGTCTAACTCATCCCAAACCATCTCAATTCTTCTCTTACACAGCCTGGAGGTGTGTTTTGGGTCATTGTCCTGTTGAAAAACAAACGATAGTCCCACTAAGCGCAAACCAGATGGGATGGTGTATGGCCGCACCCCGACACGTCACGGCTCCTCCTCCATGCTTCACGGTGGGAACCACACATGTGGAGATCATCCGTTCACCTACTTTGCATCTCACAAAGACACGGCGGTTGGAACCAAAAATCTCAAATTTGGATTTATCAGACCAAAGGACAGATTTCCACCGGTCTAATGTCCATTGCTCGTGTTTCTTGGCCCAAGCAAGTCTCTTCTTATTATTTATATTTTTTTATTGAACCTTTATTGAACTTATTGTTGTCCTTTTAGTAGTGGTTTCTTTGCAGCAATTCGACCATGAAGGCCTGATTCACACAGTCTCCTCTGAACAGTTGATGTTGAGATGTGTCTATTACTTGAACTCTGTGAAACATTTATTGGGCTGCAATCTGAGGTGTAGCTAACTCTAATGAACTTATCCTCTACAGCAGAGGTAACTCTGGGCCTTCCTTTCCTGTGGCGGTCCTCATGAGAGCCAGTTTCATCATAACGCTTGATGGTTTTTGCAACTGCACTTGAAGAAACATTAAAAGTTCTTGACATTTTCCAGATTGACTGGCCTTTACTCTTAAAGTAATGATGGACTGTCGTTACTCTTTGCTTATTTGAGCTGTTCTTGCCATAATATGGACTTGGTCTTTTACCAAATAGGGATATCTTCTGTATACCACCCCAACCATGTCACAACACAACTGGCTCAAACACATTAAGAAGGAAAGAAATTCCTCAAATTAACTTTTAACAAGGCACACCTGTTAATTGAAATGCATTCCAGGTGACTACCTCATGAAGCTGGTTGGGAGAAATCCAAGAGTGTGCAAAGCTGTCATCAAGGCAAAGGGTGGCTACTCAAACATAATATATATTTTGATTTGTTTAACACTTTTTTGGTTACCACATGATTCCATATGTGTTATTTCATAGGTCTGATCTATTCACTATTGTAATAAAAGAAAGAAAGAAAGAAAAGCCCTTGAATGAGTAGGTGTGTCCAAACTTTTGACTGGTATTGTATGTTGTTTAGGTGTTTTTTCAAGCCAAACTTAAGGTTTAAAGGACCCACAGTCAGGCACTTAAATCCCTAAACAAATAAGAGGTAGTTTGAAGCAAATTATTGTATGCATAATAAAAATAATTTTGAGAAAGAATAGTAATTGAAAATAGGGGACATGCTGAGGTTATTATTGACAGCTGATGTATTATTTAATCAGAAATATATTAAAATTAAGTGAAGAGTGACACAGTAATATTAAGAGTAAGGAACATGATGTGATGAAAGACTTCTCTCATGGATTCAGTTTGAAGTCCTTGTGTCCTTTAGTCCTCCTGTACTAAATTATTAATGGCTCTGACTATGTTGCTATATTTAGAGGGTCAGGAAGTGGGAATATCATTGCATCCTGTGATATTTTACTCCTGTTGCTAATTAAGTGAATGTTGTATCTACTGTATCTCTCATCATCATGAAAGAGCATTAATTCCAGACAAACTCGTTGACCTCGAAACAAACAAATACACCATTCCATAGCCCATTCCAATGCGTTTAGATTTTAATGTTTGAATTGAGAACCATGAGCTCGAGGGAAAATTAATTATAGACTGTCTGAATTTACTTTGATACATGCAGCAACATTTTTAAAATGGCCAGAAATGCATTTACGGGGGAGGAAAGGTCTGATTGTTTTCAACATTTCCTGCTTGCAATAATTTGTGTGGTGTGATGGTTTTCCTTGCCATCTCCAAATTGCTCTCTAAGGCTTGAATAAATATTGTTTATGTTCCTTAAGTTCACGCCCCACTTATGAGTCAACTCCAATGGAGGCCTCTACTGTTGAGCTGTGTCGGGATTTTCAGTCACAAGATATCCCTTCTAAGCCTCTCACAAAATAACCAATTTCCTCAATTTAATCCAACATCACAAACAGATGTTCTCATTAAAGTTGCACAAAATGCACTATGATTTAAGTTGGAGTTTTTTCTTAGGCCAAATGTCTGTTAGTGTACCTTGCTTACACATCTTCTCTATTTATAGGTAATGTGGAAGCTAGCATGAACTGATATGAACAGAGCATTGTGATTGGTCCAGAATGGTGGTGCTATGCAACATCATTCTCAGAACACTAAGTCCATTTGTCTCAGACTGACTATGCTTGTGAATGTCATTTTTTCAAACAATCTTTGAGATAGTTACATTGTCTATTACTTACTACGATGAACATATCATTGGAGGACACCTCATTTGAGATGGGCTGGGCTACAAGGGAAGGTATTGGAAAGGTGGAGTGAGCATCCAAAAGGTGCATTTAATCCAGTACTGTGTGGAGTTTGTCTTTGACAAACTGTGTTGAAAGAGGTCTGGAAGGGGTCCGGAATGCCTGTGGTGTGTCGTTCTGTGGTCTAATTGGGGGGGGGGGGGGGGGGGGAATAGATCCATATAAGCCTTCCCTGGAAGGGAAAAGAAGATATATTATTCAGTCATCAACCTCCAGCAGAAAGGACAGTGACATTACATTCCTTGTTCAGGTCTAGACTAGGTGGGAGTCATAGGGTGGTCTCCACGCAGGATCCGTTCATGTGCAGTGAATGGTTCAGGCAGCCCTCGTTGCGGTGCACAATGAGCACGGGGAAGTAGAGTGCGTCCTGGTAGTCCGGCGGGTTCTCCTCACTAGTTGGCTGGTCCGACGATGTCAGGCAGCGCGTGCTCTCTGTGGGGCACGACGTCTCGTTGAGGCTGCCGCTGCTCTGCCACAAGCAGCTGCGCCGCGAGCCGTAGAGCCGCGACAATGAGAAACGGCTGGCGCTGAAGGGGATGTGTGGGCTAGTCCCGTTGCAGATGCTCAGAGCACTGCGCGAGAAGATGGATGAGCTGCTGATGGTGCGGGGGCAGCGCTCGCAGTTTTGCCGGTAGCTGCCGCACACCGAGTAGGTGTTGGCATTGCTGTCGCCACCTGAGGAGAGCTGAGCAAGGTCCATGAGAACAGCCTCGGAATAGCTGGGCACCAGTTGCTGGTTGGAGCGGATGTGCCACTCCAGCTCGGTGCAATCGATGGTGTTGACCCTAGGGATGTGGTGGCAGTATGGTCGCTCCTCGGACGGTGTGACAGGGACATAGTCGAAGCCGAACAGCTTCTCCACATGGTAGTGGAGGTAGGCTGTGCGGTACTCGGTCAGCACACGCAGCGGCCAGGAGAAGGTGAAGGCAGCGGCTGCCCAGAACACGTAGTTGGACACGTACCAGGGCAGGTGGTCCAGGTCCGAAAAGGCAATCATATACTCCTTAAAGTCTACATTCTTCAGGTGCATGCCCTCGCGGGCCTCCATGTAGTCGTCCAGGCCCTCGTTCTCGGTGAAGAAGCGGGCCCGCTGGGTTAGGTAGGAGTTCTCCGACTCCACATTGGCAAAGCTAAAGCACTTGGTGAACCTCAGCTTGGTGACGGGGAAGCTGTCCAGGCCCTGCAGCTGCTTGGAGATGTCCTTCACGCCGCAGTTGCCGTAGTTAAACTCTGCCTCGGCCACGTGCGTGTTGACACGCTGATGATACACTTGTGTGGTGGTGTAGGCATCGCCGTTACGGTAGCGCGTCACTTGCCGCGTGCGCCGCACGTAATGGTAGCTGATGGCCTTCCACCAGATGCAGGGTGTGGCCTGCTGCATGCGCCCGATGCGCTCACCCACACTCTCCAAGTCCACCTTGTACAGCAGTGCGTTGTGGGTGTGGCAGTGCCAGCACTCCACCAGGTAGACCACGTATAGCATGACCATGAAGGCCACAGGAATGTAGATGTATCCGTTGGAGCAAGGGCTTTCGTGATACATCATTGACTTGACCTTGTAGGCACTGTCGAAGGAAAGCCGCGTCACCTTGGTCACGTGGCACCAGGTCATGGCCCCCACGCAGCCGTACATGAGTAGGGACAGGAGCAGGCATTTCCAGTGGCTATCCCTGCACAGGGACTTACTGAGGGACTGCTTCAGGGACCGCTGCTGCACAGGGGGAAATGGAGAGAGAAAATACCAATGAGTCTGGGAAAACATACCTGTAAGCATTGTTGTGCTAACCATTATACATACAGTGAGAAAATACATATCAAATGCACAATGAGAATGATGAATTGATGGATATTTGAAGCAATAGCAGAAACAGTAAACTTTAAAGAATTTGAGCCAAAAACAACTACTCTTTGCAACACATGAAAAATTCAGCTTTCTAAGTGCTTTGACATATCTTATGCATGAGCAAAGAGCTGCTTGCTCATGTCTTTGCTTGTTATGATCAAACAGTTCAGACTTTATCTGAACTTTCACATGATCAACCTCCCCACGAGAATCTTTTTGTTTCCATTTCTTTTTTTAATTTATACTATTCAATTTTTCATATTTTTTCCAACACTAGGTACAAACATACACATGCGAACATTGATTTACAGATGCACACAAACAACGACTACATCTCATCAGCCCAGATCCGCATGCTCACACTCCCTTCCCTAGTGCCTGCATTATTGTTTGCCACATGGCCTTAAATTGTACAGATTTGTTTTTCTCAGTCGCCTATGTATACATTTTTTCAAGATGAGTGATGAGAAGAGAATCAGCCCATTGGGTATCTCACTATACCCCCATATGCCATGTCTTGAAATTTGCAGACAGACAGATTAAAAGTACATTTACATTGTAATACTTCTGACAGCCAACTTTGTAGCTCTGCCCATTATTTTGGACTTCATAGCATTCCTAGAAAGCATGGATTATTGAGTCATTGTTAGTTTTACACTTAAGATATGACTCTGCCATTGTGCTGTAGAATTTTTATTTTGTCTCTTGTATAATACATTAATTCTATACAATAGTTTATACTGGATTAAGTTTACATTTTCGTTAACTGTAATTTCATTAGTTATGCTCCAACATTCCCTCAATCTTGTGCCAACATCAGTTATTTTTAAGTCTTGGTTCCAATAGTTTATATTTTTTCTAATTAATTGGATATGCTCTCTGTAAGATTTTGTATGTCTTACCTATCATGTGAACATCTCTTTCTGACTCAAATAAGATTCCCTCAAGGTTGCTCTGATGTCCAAAAGATTTCAAATAAAAAATGTTGTGATATGTAACTTGTAAGTTGCATCGATTTGAAAATATCTACATTGGTCAGACCAAAATAGATTTTTTATTCTATCATGGAAATAAATGTATTTCCTGTTACCAAGTCATTTACGGTATCTATGCCTTTAGTTTTCCATGTGGACCAATTTATTGGTGAATTCTGAAAAGCTATCCAAGGATTGTTCCATAGGGTTGTGTTTTTAGGGAGTGATATTTGTTCTTGTAGAATAAGTGTATTTTTCTTCCATATTGTTATAGTGTTCTTAACTATGAAGTTGTTAACGTTCTTAGCTTTATCCTTTGAAAATAAAAAGATTCTGGGGATGAGCATGAGCATCTTCAACATGTATCGATTGTTCCCCTTTAGTGCATTTAACTATATGTCACAAGTAAAAGCCTTGGGTAGTGAGTTGATACAATTCCAAGTCTGGAAGGTTAAAAACTCCCTCACACTTAGGAAGATGTAAAACTTTCTTTTTTATTCTATGACCAGGTATACTTTTTTAAAGAATATCTTCGGTGGGGTAATTGGTATTACCAAAAATAAATACATTCCATTACATTCTGAAGAGGCTTATACTTACCTGTAAGATTTATGGGAAGATTGTACCATTTAATTAAATCTGCTTTCATATGTGACTCGTTTCAGGAAACTGGGGTAGGAGAGCCATTTGAACGTAAACATTTGTTTTATCAAAATGCGTATTTTTTGGGGCAGAAATGCCTTCTGGAACATATGAACTTTCATGTCCCTTAATTACAAACTTGTATGCTATCTGGAAATATGAATAAAAATAGTTAAATTATGAGCCTAGTTAGTTTAGCTACGGAAAAAGTGAGGAACATTCCCGCTAGCCATGATTGGCTGAGATAATGGGGGGCTGGACATGCCGAGAGATGAGATCGGATTAGTCTTGCAGGTTGCACGCGTCTGTCTATAACATGAGCTGGTCAGTATATGTAGGTAATCCTTTCTAACGCTGCGTTTTTTAAAGGTATCACATAGTAGAACTGCAAAACTGTTGCTCTCCACTTTCTGGAGGACCGAGATTTTAAATCAGTGGAATACCGGATGGAATTAGAGAATGATAGGAGATGGAGATAATTCTGGCATTTGATTGCAAATATGTAGAGGAAGTCAAAAAGAGAACACACAGAAGGCTGTTGTATAAAACACCTGTCTCCGGATTACTTCAAATTTAGGGCAACCATGGCATCCGTGACAGAGAGGGAGAAGCGTCCACCCATGTATACGGACGGGTAAGATAGTCTAAGCTACATTTTCAGATATTACACGTTTCTAATTTTGTCAAAAAGTTGTTTTCATTTCAAGTTAAAGCATACTAGCTAGCTAACGTTATGTGTATGATCTGTGTAGTAATATTATTCGTATCTCCGAGCCATTTGCATTGCTAGCTATAGCCTAAAGTTAGCTAGCTAGCTACCATTGAACCTGGTTGGTTAGCTACCTGAAGATTCATGCAGGGTAGTAATGTTAAGAGTTGAGATTATGGTTCATTGTTTAGCTAGCTAGCTACATGACTAAACAAAAGACTCCACTACTATGCAAGTAACCATTTCAATAGAATGTTCATGATGTCACTGCAACAACTGTCGATAGACATAGATGGTAAATTCGCTCTGGCAATTTACTCCGATTGCAGAGCACTCTCATCTGTGTGTGCCAGAGTGCAGAATAACTGACAAATTTACGAACGCTCAACACCCGTTGAATATGGCCGGTGTCAGTAAACGTCAACAAAAAAGCGTAATTAAATTGTTGCCAGCAGCACAGTTACAGTCACCAACGCTCTAGATAACATAAAAACAGCCTAACCAGCTCTGCCAGGGTGAGTAAAATGGTCAGAGTGAGCTGTTCTCTCATTTGTCTCTGGAAGTAGCTCGCCAATGTTAGCCAGTTAGTTTGTGTGCTTCACTGCTGTTGTTAGGTCAGAACGCTTGGAACAACCTTACTTCTCGGCCAGAGTGTCCAGTGTGCGCTCTGAACGCTCCGAGAGCGAAATGCTCTGAATTTATGAATGCACTCTGAGCACAGTCCAGATTGAATTTACGAACACACCCATAGTTTAAACCAGCCTTTAGTCTAGAAATCTTTGGTTTGTTAGTACGTGGCCTCACATGTGAATCCTTAAAGAGATGGGTGGGGCTAACGTTTAAGAGGGTGTGAGCGATGCTGAATGGGTGTAGACAAAGAAGAGCTCTCCAGTAGGTTTACCAAAACATTCAAGGGCCATTTTTCTCAAAAGTGAGGTTACAAGTTTAGCAACTTTCAAAGCAGAATTACTTTCTCATTGTTCCTCAGCTGTAGTGTATGATATACAATTTTCTAGCTCTGAACCGCAGTCCCTTGGCAGGTTATTAAAAACAATTACAATATAAACAATCATTGAGCAGTGAGCACGCACAGAGCAACATAGGACAAGCAAGACATAGCATACAGACAGAGCAACATAGGACAAGCAAGACGTAGCATACAGACAGAGCAACATAGAACAAAAAGCATTAAGAGAAAATTCATAAAAGCAACAAAGTGTTTCCACACCTCACAAGCTACAGACAACAGACAACATGGAAAGCGGCAATACACAGCTAGGGATTATGTTCACAAATCTGATTGACCTTTAGCCATGTCTTCATGTTTTTTGTGAAAGTGTGATAGCTGGTGCAGTTATGTGTGTCTTATGGCAGTGTATTCCAGACATGGGAAGCTCTCACAGAGAAAGCAGATTGACTAAAGGTGCTTTTCCTTAAGGGAACTATACAGTCACCTCTCATGGCAGACCTTGTGGATCTACTGCCATATGTTTGGGTTTTCTGTTTAACAAAAATACTGAGTGGAGGGGGAGCCAGGCCATTTAGGATCTTGAATACAAGACATGCGTCGGTGTATTGCACAAGATTTTCCCAACTCAGGAGCTCATGCTTTCTGAGGATGTAACAGTGCTGATGGCTATTGGGCTTCCTATCAAGCACTTTGAGAGCCTGTTTCTAAACAGACTGAATAGGTTTTAATGTTGTACAACAAGCTTGGGCCCAACTAGTCAAGCAGTATGTTAAGTGGGGGAGTATCATAGATTTGAAGTACAGTTTTGCTACCTCTGTAGTCAAACAATTTCGTATAAATCGGAAATTAGCTAGGTTGAATTTGATTATCTGAATTACCTTTTTCACATGCTTTTTAAAAGAGAGGTTGGAATCAAGTATGATGCCAAGGTACTTAAAATCAGATACCACCTGGAGCTTCTCCCCTGACACATAGACATCTGGCTCAGTAGCATCTGTTGCCCTCTTTGTGAAGAACATGCAAACAGTTTTTTTCACATTGAGATGCAAACACGAGTCACTGAGCCACTTTGTAACCTGGACCATTACAGTAGTGAGTTCTTGTGCAGCTTGTTGTTTGCTCTTTGCATGCACATATATCACTGTATCATCTGCATATATTTGAACTTCAGACCCGGTACAGACAGAAGGCAGATCATTAATGTACAGGCTGAACAGGAGGGGCCCCAGGATTGACCCTTGGGGCACGCCCACATCATCGCTAAGAGTGGGTGACAGCTCCTTGCTCACTCTGACACACTGAGTTCTGCCTTCAAGGTATGATTTCATCCATCTCAAGGCATCGGGGGAAAAGTTGAACTTGGACAATTTTGAAATGAGAATCTCATGGTTAACAGTATCAAAAGCCTTCCTTAGGTCCAGAAACACAGCCCCAACAACGCCCCCATTGTCCATCTTGGACTTCACATTTTCCAGAAGAAAGCAGTTGGCCGTTTCTGTGGAGTGTTTCGCTCTGAAGCCAAACTGCATGGAGTGTAATGTGAAGGGGCTGTTGTTGAGGTGGGCAATCAGTTGTTCTGCTACACACTTTTCAACAACCTTTGACACCACAGGTAGTATACTAATGGGCCTGTAGTTACTCACGTCAGCAGGGTTGCCCGATTTAAAGATGGCCTTTATTATGGCCGACTTCCATACCCTTGGAAACACCCAGAGACCAATAGATGTGTTGGTGACCTTAGTAATGGGGCCAATGAGTGACTCTTTGTAGTTTTTAAGAAAGGTAGAGTCCAGCCCAAACACATCTTTGGCTTTAGAGTTCTTTAGTGAGCTAATCACCTTGTTCACCTTTGACTCAGAAACCTCCCTTATGATGAAGACAGGTTGAGTGTCATTTACTAGCACTGATTCCAAGAAACCAGTCGAGGGGTTCTGTGTCAGTACCCTGACAGAGTCAATAAAGTAGGAATTGAAGGCTATTGCTATTTCGACTGCATCCTGTGTTAGATTGTTATTCACCATGATTTCTAGTCTTTTTGCAGTGTTACTATCTTTCCCTTTTTTAGATTCTCCCAGATCAATTTAGAATTTCCATTTGCTTCACCAATTATGTTAATAAAAAAGTTTGCCTTGGCCTGTCTGATTTCTTTCATCACCTTATTTCTCAACATGGTAAACCTACGTCTGTCATGCTCTAATTTGGATCTTAGGGCTATTTTTAGAGTATAATCTCGTTCTTTCATCAATTTCCAGATTTCTCAATTTAGCCAAGGAAGAGTGCTCTTTTGGCCAGGTTTGGATTTGATTTTCTTTAGGAAACCATTTATTGTAGCCTGGATTGTGGATAGAAAAACCTGACTATCAGCTTCCACGTCTGTATAGGACAAGAGATCATTCCAGTTAATTCCCTTAATTGTGTTTTCAAAATAGTTTAATTCACTCTTAGGTATTCTTAGTTGATTCGGCTTTCTAACAGTAGAGAGGTTAAACCTGCTCTAAGACAGCTTTCTGGCCATAAGTGTCAGATTATGATCAGATAGCCCAGTAACCATATTGAATGATTTAGTCACTCTCTCTGGTATATTACTGAACACCGAATCAATCTGTGTTTTAGAGCAACAAGTCACCCTGGTTGGCACTTTAACTAGCTGTGTAAGGTCAAAGGAATTAGTGATCCGTTTGAGGGTTTTCCTACAAGTTTAGTGTCTGCAACTGACAGAACTTTTCACTTTTTCATTTTGTTACTTTGTTCGAGTGTTTTTGATATTAAATGAAATCATGAACACTTACCACGCTGCGCTTTGGTCCACTCCTTCTGACGACGAGCGTTACACAGTGACATTCTATTAAAATTGACACTTGCATAGTAGAGTCTTTTGTTAAGACATGTAGCTAGCTAGCTAGCTAAACAATGAACCATAATCACAACTCATGATGTTACTACCTTGCATGAATCTGCAGGTAGCTAACCAACCAGGTTCAATGTTAGCTAGCTAACATTAGGCCATGACTAGCCAAGCGAATGGCTCTGAGATACAAATATTAAGATCATACACATAACATTAGCTAGCGAGCCAGCCAGCTAACATTAGCTAGCTAGCTAACAGTTGAAATGAAAACGACTGTCAAAATTAGAAACGTGTAATAATTGAAAATGTAGCTAGCTGGGCTAGCTAGCTAAACCATAAATCCAACTCATGACGTTACTACCCTGAATGAATCTGCAGGTAGCTAACCAACCAGGTTCAATGTTAGCTAGCTAACATTAGGCTATAACTAGCCAAGCTAATGGCTCTGAGATACGAATAAGATCATACACGTAACGTTAGCTAGCCAGCCAGCTAACATTAGTTAGTTAGCTAACAGTACACTTTAACTTGAGTGGCATGTCCAGCCCACTCATTATCTCAGCCACTCATGGCTAGCGGGAAGGTTGCTGACTTTTTCTGTGGCTAAACCAACTACGCTCGTAATTTAACTATTTTATTCGTATTTTCAGATGGCATACAAGTTTGTTATTAAGGCACATGAAAGTTCACATGTTCCAGAAGGTATTTTTGCCAAAAAACAACACATTTTAATTAAAAAAACAAGATATTATGGCTCTCGTGTGAAGTAGTGACCCACACATACACCTAGTTTATCACATTTGTTATTATTTTATTGTCCCAGTTCATTAAACTTATGGGTCTATAATCAGTAGGGAACTCCAGATTTTCCTGCTTTTAATATAACTGAAATAACTGTTTGATACATGGTATCAACAAAAAAAAAAGGAAGTACTGAATACTGAATTGAGTGCCATGTTTGTTTTCATGTGTAAATAGGGGCGCTATTTTGTGTAAATAGGGGCGCTCATTTTGTCCGAAAATGCTAAATAGAATTATATGGGAAAGCCTTCCATTCCTGGTGCTTTAATCCACGTGAATGTTTTAACAGTATATACTATTTATTTTTGGGTGATCTCTGTTTTTAGCGAAAAAAAATAATAATATATTATTTATATATATATTTTCTGCTGTTTATCACTTCAGGGTTGTTGAGTCTAAGAAGTCTATAGGATCTGTCCAACTGTTGTTTAATTCTGATTTATATACATTTTCATAGACGCTTTCTAAAATGTAATTAATCACGTTATTTCCAATTTATGCATTTGTATGTTTATCTTTTTAAATTATAACTGGTATTCTTTTTGCTTGAGCTGTGAGATATTTACCAGGTCTATTTGCCATTAAGTAATATGCTTTATTTGACTTTAAGATGTAATTGTTGGCTCTCTTCGAAAGTAAAAGATCGTATTCCTGCTTAATTTCACGTTTTATTTTCTTCTCTACGCCATCATCCAAGATGGCGTAGCAGTGCAGACGTGTTTTGTTCGTCCTCTCGTGTACTTTTGTATTTTTTCGTCTTTTTTGTATATATTTCAATTTTATTTTCAATCTCTTCTCCATTTTTGTTAAATTATACCTTCCGGTAACCTGCCTCACCCAATGTGATACGGAACCGCTATTATTTAAAAATGTTTAGACCTTATAGCAAGAACCACCTAGCCATCAGAAGCTAACCAGCTAATTAGCTACAAGCTATTTAGTCATTGTTAGTCACTGCTAGCGGCCTTTACCTTCTGCACAGGTACCAGCCCTTTTTATATATATATATATATATATATATTGCCTGGAAAATACTCGCCAGGCTACCAGTAACGGACTGTCTCTCCACTACAATGTCGGATTCCTGCCGTAATCCCTGGACCATTACTCCTGATCTTCACAGCTAGCTAGCACCCACCGAGTTACCCAGTACCGAAGCTATCCCTGAGGCCCACCTCCCAGCCTACTCAGTTGTTCACCCGGACTCCACCCAAACACGGCTAGAACACACTACTCCACCGGATCCTTGCCGTAAGCTCTGCACCTTGGCACCGGTTCACCGCTGCTACCGAGTGGCTATAGTGGCTAACGCCCCTGCCCCGAAGCTAGCACCAGTTAGCCGTGAGCCAGGCGCATCTCCCAGCTAGAAAATTGAATTACTACAACTACAATACCTCTTTCGCCATCTGGCTTGAATCCTTAGTCGACACGGCGCCGCGCCCCGCCGCACCACCACGACTGGTCTGCCGACGAATACTCCATCCACTTTGCCTTCAACCGGCCTCCGTCGGACGTCAGAGCAGACGCTTCTACTAGCCCCGAGCTACTAACTTTACTACTAAAATTAAACGCTGTGTCGCCCGCGTGCTAGCATAGTAGCGACTACTCCGTGGCTTCCCTGTTCCTTCTATTGCTGCCCCCTGGACCCTATGATCACTTGGATACATAGCTGATGCCTGCTGGACTGTCCATTAATCACAGTACTCCATTCTGTTAATTTTTTTTTGTTTATCTGTCGCCCAGCCACGAAGTCAGGCCCTGTGTGTAGTTAACCGACCCTCTCTGCCCATTCATCGCCATTTTACCTGTTGTTGTTTTAGCTGATTAGCTGTTGTTGTCTCACCCGTTGTTGTCTTAGCTAGCTCTCCAAATCAACACCTGTGATTACTTTATGCCTCGCTGTATGTCTCTCTCATATGTCAATATGCCTTGTATACTGTTGTTTAGGTTAGTTATCATTGTTTTAGTTTACAATGGAGCCCCTAGTTCCACTCATTATACCTTTGATACCTCCTTTGTCCCACCTCCCACACATGCGGTGACCTCACCCATTATAACCAGCTTATCCAGAGATACAACCTCTCTTATCATCACTCAGTGCCTGGGCTTACCTCCGCTGTACCCGCACCCCACCATACCCCTGGCTCCACATTATGCCCTGAATCTATTCTACCACGACAAGAAATCTGCTTCTTTTATTCTTTGTCCCCAATGCTCTAGGCGACCAGTTTTGATAGCCTTTAGCCGTACCCTCATCCTACTCCTCCTCTGTTCCTCGGGTGATGTGGAGGTAAACCCAGGCCCTGCGTGTCCCCAGGCACCCTCATTTGTTGACTTCTGTGATCGAAAAAGCCTTGGTTTCATGCATGTCAACATCAGAAGCCTCCTCCCTAAGTTTGTTTTACTCACTGCTTTAGCACACTCCGCCAACCCTGATTTCCTTGCCGTGTCTGAATCCTGGCTTAGGAAGGCCACCAACAATTCTGAGATTTCCATACCCAACTACAACATTTTCCGTCAAGATAGAACTGCCAAAGTGTGAGGAGTTGCAATCTACTGCAAAGATAGCCTGCAAAGGTCTGTCATGCTTTCCAGGTCTATACCCAAACAGTTTGAACTTCTAATTTAAAAAATGAACCTCTCCAGAAATAAGTCTCTCACTGTTGCCGCCTGCTATCGACCCCCCTCCGCTCCCAGCTGTGCCCTGGACACAATTTGTGAATTGATCGCCCCCCATCTAGCTTCAGAGTTCGTTCTGTTAGGTGACCTAAACTGGGATATGCTTAACACCCCGGCAGTCCTACAATCTAAGCTATATGCCCTCAATCTCACACAAATCATCAAAGAACCCACCAGGTACAACCCTAAATCCGTAAATATGGGCACCCTCATAGACATTATCCTGACCAACTTGCCCTCCAAATACACCTCCGCTGTTTTCAATCAGGATCTCAGCGATCACTGCCTCATTGCCTGTATCCGTTATGGGTCCGCGGTCAAACGACCACCCCTCATCACTGTCAAACGCTCCCTAAAACGCTTCTGCGAGCAGGCCTTTCTAATCGACCTGGCCCGGGTATCCTGGAAGGATATTGACCTCATCCAGTCAGTCGAGGATGCCTGGTCATTCTTTAAAAGTAATTTCCTCACCATCTTAGATAAGCATGCTCCGTTCACAAAATGCAGAACTAAGAACAGCTTTAGCCCATGGTTTACTCCAGACCTGACTGCCCTTGACCAGCACATTAACATCCTGTGGCGGACTGCAATAGCATCGAATAGTCCCCGCGATATGCAACTGTTCAGGGAAGTCAGGAACCAATACACACAGTCAGTCAGGAAAGCAAAGGATAGCTTTTTCAAGCAGAAATTCGCATCCTGTAGCTCTAACTCCAAAATGTTTTGGGACACTGTAAAGTCCATGGAGAACAAGATCACCTCCTCCCAGCTGCCCACTGCACTGAGGCTAGGTACCACGGTCACCACTGATAAATCCATGATAATCGAATATTTCAATAAGCATTTCTCAACGGCTGGCCATGCCTTCCTCCTGGCTACTCCAACCCCGGCCAACAGCTCCGCCCCCTCCGCAGCTACTCGCCCAAACCTCCCCAGCTTCTCCTTCACCCAAATCCAGATAGCAGATGTTCTGAAAGAGCTGCAAAACCTGGACCCGTACAAATCAACTGGGATAGACAATCTGGACCCTCTCTTTCTAAAACTATCCGCCGCCATTGTTGCAACCCCTATTACCAGCCTGTTCAACCTCTCTTTCGTATCGTCCGAGATCCCTAAAGATTGGAAAGCTGCCACGGTCATCCCCCACTTCAAAGGGGGTGACACCCTAGACCCAAACTGTTACAGACCTATATCCATCCTGCCCTGCCTATCTAAGTTAATAAACAGATCACTGACCATTTCGAATCCCACCGTACCTTCTCTGCTGTGCAATCTGGCTTCCGAGCCGGTCACGGGTGCACCTCAGCCAAGCACAAGTACTAAACGATATCATAACCGCCATCGATAAAAGACAGTACTGTGCAGCTGTCTTCATCGACCTGGCCAAGGCTTTCGATTCTGTCAATCACCGTATTCTTATCGGCAGACTCAATAGCCTTGGTTTTTCTAATGACTGCCTCGCCTGGTTCACCAACTACTTTGCTGACTGAGTTCAGTGTGTCAAATTGGAGGGCATGTTGTCTGGACCTCTGGCAGTCTCTATGGGGGTACCACAGGGTTCAATTCTCGGGCCGACTCTTTTCTCTGTATATATCAAAGATGTTGCTCTTGCTGCGGGCGATTCCCTGATCCACCTCTACGCAGACGACACCATTCTGTATACTTTTGGCCCTTCCTTGGACACTGTGCTAACTAGCCCTCAAACGAGCTTCAATGCCATACAACACTCCTTCCGTGGCCTCCAACTGCTCTTAAACGCTAGTAAAAATCAAATGCATGCTTTTCAACCGTTCGCTGCCCGCACCCGCCCGCCCGACTAGCATCACCACCCTTGACGGTTCCGACCTAGAATATGTGGACAACTATAAATACCTAGGTGTCTGGCTAGACTGTAAACTCTCCTTCCAGACTCATATTAAGCATCTCCAATCCAAAATCAAATCTAGAATCGGCTTCCTTTTTCGCAACAAAGCCTCCTTCACTCACGCCGCCAAACTTACCCTAGTAAAACTGACTATCATACCGATTCTCGACTTTGGCGATGTCATCTACAAAATTGCTTCCAATACTCTACTCAGCAAACTGGATGCAGTCTATCACAGTGCCATCCGTTTTGTTACCAAATCACCTTATACCACCCACCACTGCGACCTGTATGCTCTAGTCGGCTGGCCCTCGCTACATATTCATCGCCAGACCCACTGGCTCCAGGTCATCTATAAGTCTATGCTAGGTAAAGCTCCGCCTTATCTCAGTTCACTGGTCACGATAACAACACCCACCCGTAGCACACGTTCCAGCAGGTATATCTCACTGGTCATCCCCAAAGCCAACACCTCATTTGGCTGCCTTTCCTTCCAGTTCTCTGCTGCCAGTGACTGAAACGAATTGCAAAAATCGCTGAAGTTTGAGACTTTTATTTCCCTCACCAACTTTAAACATCAACTGTCTGAGCAGCTAACCGATCGCTGCAGCTGTACATAGTCCATCTGTAAATAGCCCACCCAATCTACCTACCTCACCCCCATACTGTTTTTATTTCATTTACTTTTCTGCTCTTTTGCACACCAGTATTTCTACTTGCACATCATCATCTGCTCATTTATCACTCCAGTGTTAATCTGCTAAATTGTAATTATTCGCTCCTATGGCCTATTTATTGCCTACCTCCTCATGCCTTGTGCACACTTTCTTTTTTCTACTGTGTCATTGACTTGTTTATTGTGTTATTGGCTTGTTTATTGTTTACTCCATGTGTAACTCTGTGTTGTTGTCTGTGTCACACTGCTTTGCTTTATATTGGCCAGGTCGCAGTTGCAAATGAGAACTTGTTCTCAACTAGCCTACCTGGTTGAATGAAGGTAAAATAAAGATAAAATAAATTAAATGACCTTCTAATGATTTTTATAGAATTTTGTAAGAGATTTATTTTTATTTGATGTTAATTTCTAAATCAGATGTATCTTTTGCTGAGAATGAGATTATCATTTTTTTATGTATGATTTAGGTCACCTGCTAAAATAATTATTCCTGTCTGGATTTGATCTAATATAGCTGGAATACTATCTAAAAAAAATATTTTCTCTTGGTGGGATATACAATGAAATCAATGTATAGTTTTCACCATGTAAGGTACAATTCAACATTAGAAAACGGTCGTATTGTGTCCATGTGCTGGGATATAAGGGTAAATGTTGGGGGTGCTGAGAATCTGTAGTGCGGGAGAAAAATAAAATCACGCACTATAGACGGCTACATCGGTCCGCTAGTACAGGACTACTAAAGAAGTTCCAGTGCACTACTTTTGTGAAAAAACTAAATATAAAAAAAAAAAATACAAAAAATTGCCCGAGCATCAGACGGCTATATCGCTCCCCTAATACAGGAATAAGTAAAGGCCCAGTGTACTACTTTTGTGAGAAAAAACTAAATTTATTAAGAAATATAGATATTCTTTTACAGATTTTTTTCAGATTTTTCAGGGGGTGCTGCAGCACCCTCGGCACCCCTACTTCCCGCGGCTATACATAGAAGTGTCTGAAGCCCTCCTAGTCACTCCATCCTCACCAATCCTCACCCTCCTCACTCGCTTCTCACCAATAACCACCATTGAATCTTAGTTATAATGACAAACAAGGAATACAAATTATTTGACATTCGCCAAAGAGCTGCTTGCTCATGTCTTTAGTTTGTTATGATCAAACGGCTCACACACTTCATCTGAACTTTCACATGATCAACCTCTTCAAGAGAATCTTCCCATTTCAGGTCATTGAGAAAACACTGAATGTCGCCATGACATACAAGAACCTCACATACTACCAGTAACTTCAAGTGAATGTGAAACCCTCCCGGTTAATGGCGTATGTGGATATAGGGGTCTTCTGATCAAATATACAGTAAAGACTACCATAATAAAAGTGAAATGAGCTGTACTAGCTACATAATTATATTTCATAATATAAATGGTATGTATTCAAATGGATATCTAAAACACTTAAAGGATTGGAATAGTATTCCAAAATTGTGAACTGTTAAAAGAGCAAACCATCCCAATTACATCCTGCAGTAATTTCATCCAGACACCATGAAGCTGGTGGCATCTTTTCCACCCAAGGGCACTGCAAGCCCGAGTGCCTGCATCAGAAGCTGGTCACGCCTTATGGGATGGAAAAAGCCCCAGGATGGATGGATTATAGCGCAGTTCATTCATACATTTGCTTATCAGTCATCACACAAGGGGCAAAGATTGATTGACCTAATCGTGTATAGTACAGGAGGCTCGCTGGACATCGTCGCCAACATGGTGGGGAAAGATGGTGGTACTTTTGGCAGGGGATGAATTCATTAGAACTGAAAGGTCCTACTAATCACTGCAAACAAACCCAAACAACCCAGAGTCAGTTAGAGGGGACCTAAGCTAGACCAGGGCTACTAGCTATGTCATGGGCCAGAGCTAGTGTGGACCAGGAGACATCTGCAGCTGGATGCTTCTCGTTGTTTAGGGTACCTGTTTCGGGTTGTGTGTAGTTGTTTAGGGTACCTGTTTGAGGTACCTCTTTGGGGTTGTTTGTGGGTCTTTGGGGTACCTGTTTGGGGTTGTTTGTGGTTGTTTGGGGTACCTGTTTGGGGTTGTTTGTGTTTGCGCTTTGAGGTTCACAGACCAGGCGGCATCAGCATGCATAATCTACAGCTGGATGCTTCTTGTTGTTTGGGTTTGTTTGGGATTGTTTGTGGTCGTGTTGGGTATCTGCTTTGGGTTGTTTGGGGTTGTTTGGGTTACTTGTTTGGGGTATCTGTTTGGGGTACCTGTTTGTGGTTGCGCTTTGAGGTTTGCAGACCAGGCGGCATCATCACGCATAATCTACAGCTGGATGCTTCTCGTTATTTGGGTTTGTTTGGGGTACCAGTTTGGGGTTGTTTGCGGTACCTGTCTGGGGTTATTTGGGGTTGTTTGGGGTACCTGTTTGGGGTTGTTTGGGGTACCTGTTGGGGTTGTTTGGCGTACCTGTTTGGGGTACCTGTTTGGGGTTGTTTGTGGTTGCGCTTTGAGGTTTGCAGACCAGGCGGCTGGATGCTTCTCATTGTTTGGGGTTGCTTGTGATTGTATGGGGGTTGTTTAAGGTTGTTTGCGATACCTATTTGGGGTTTTGGGATACCTCTTTGGGGTACCTGTTTGGGGTTGTTCGTGGTTGTTTGGGGTACCTGTTTGGTTGTTTCGGGTACCTGTTTGGGGTTGCTTGTGGTTGTTTGTGGATTATTTAAGTTTGTTTGAGGTACCTGTTTGGGGTACTTGTTTGGGTTTGTTTGGGGTTGTTTTTAGTTGTTTGGAGTACCTTTTTGGGGTTGTTTGTAGTTCTTTGGGGTTGTCTGGGGTACCTGTTTGGGGCACCTGTTTGGAGTTGTTTGTGGGGTTGTTTGGGGTACCTGTTTGGGGTTGTTTGTGGTTGCGTTCTGAGGTTCGCAGACCAGGGGGCTGGATGCTTCTTGTTGTTTGGGGGTTGTTTAAGGTTGTATGGGGTACCTGTTTGGCGTACCTGTTTGGGGTTGTTTGTAGTTGTTTGGGATACCTGTTTGTGGTTGTTTGGGGTACTTGTTTGGGGGTACCTGTTAGGAGTTGTTTGTGGTTGTTTGGGGTACCTGTTTAGGGTTGTTTGTGGGTCTTTGGGGTACCTGTTTGGGGTTATTTGGGACACCTGTTTATGGTTGTTTGGGGTGATTAGAAGGATCTGAACTGAACAGTACCGTACACAAGGAGGGCAGGACACTGCAAACAGCTAGGAAGAGGAGGCATTGTGTTCACTTTATATAATTCTTTCCATGGTTCTATTGCATGTCAATAATACTGTATAGACAACCTTTTTGGGGATTTAAATACAGGTTTCACCAAACTCTATTTCAGGTTTTTACAACACCTGACAGCACTCCATAATTATCCTCCCCTTACCTTGTCACGTGACATGGTCCCCTGTCAACAAAACACCCCACAGGGCAGAGGGCTTAGCACTGAATTTCCCCCTTCTGCTGATAACGCTACCACAATGGAATATTAGTTATTCACTGGCCAGCCCCTGTTGCATTCCAGCCCCTGTTGTGCCCTCTTTCTGAATTGACAATAAAATAATATGCACTAAAGCAGCATGGCATGAGATAATAATTGATTGTAGTGGGTGTGGTGTCCCTAGGCCTACTCATCTAATATTAGCATTTGAAGGGTCCTTGTTGTGTTATACATCTATTTGAACACAGTGGATATTACACTACATTTTCTTTTTAGTAAGACTTTTAATTTGCAACACTCACTACTGTGTTTCAAACTGCCTCTGGAAGCAACTTCAGCACAGGAACTGTTCGTCGGGAGCTTCATGAAATGGGTTTCCATGCGTTGGCTGGAGTGGTATAAAGCTTGCCGCCATTGGACTCTGGAGCGTTTCCGTTCTCTGGGGTGATGAATTCCGCTTCACCATCTGGCAGTCCGACGGACGAATCTGGGTTTGACGGATGCCAGGAGAATGCTACCTGCCTGAATGCATAGTGCCAGTTTGGTGGAGGAGGAATAATGGTCTGGGGCTGTTTTTCATGGTTTAGGCTCCTTGGTTCTAGTGAAGGGAAATCTTAACGCTACAGCATACAATGACATTCTAGACGATTCTATGCTTCCAACTTTGTGGCAACAGTTTGGGGAAGGCCCTTTCCTGTTTCAGCATGACAATGCCCCTGTGCACAAAGTGAGGTCCATACAGAAATGGTTTGTTGAGATCGGTGTGGAAGAACTTGACTGCCCGCACAGAGCCCTGACCTCAACCACATCGAACACCTTTGGGATTAATTGGAATGCTTACTGCGAGCCAGGCCTAATTTCCCAACACCAGTGCCCAACCGCGTTTGATTATCTATTTTGGTCTGATGTATATCATGGATCGCAAAAATCAATATATTGTATATTCTCCATGACCACTTGCCTCAACAACACAGTTTTAAAAAGGGTTTGGGAAACCCTAGAGGAAAGCAGAATAGCAAGTACAGCCATTGTTGAGTCAATTCTAAAAGTAACTTGATTAATATTTTTTATTAAGAACGCATTTTGCAGTCACTGCTTCTGAAATTTTAAGATGAATTTGAGAAAAGCTGATTGAAAAAGCAGAGGGAATCTTAATATTTAAATGGTGAAACTAAGTTAAACACCAAGCAATTAAATATCATCAATGTGGAGGCAGCTGGAATCATGAATTAATGATATCAAAAATGTTAAATGATTTTCTTTCACATGCAGTGTGGGTGGTTTTAATGCCTTCTTGCTGGATATTAGGAGGTAATGTAATATCATTCAAAAAATGTAACAACGCATATTTGTAGCCGTTACAGCAATTAAGCATGACAGACAAAAACCTCCCTGATGAATTCTGCATAGGAGCTCCAAACAGCCACAATGATGATCCTCTCAGGTGATCTAATTTTCACCAGAGGTGTGTTCAACAAATGGTGTTGATGAAGCACAAAGTGAGGATGTTAGATAAGTCAGCGATTATTTTAGGGTTTATTTGGGTTCACAGGCTTTCATTCACACTTCCTGTTACATGGCATTTCATTTAAATTACTTATTTTTATTGGCTACAATACCCTACATTGTATTTCAACGATTTCGAGCAATGGCTTATTAGTGTGTTCTATCTATTGCCTCCAACTGAGTTCCTTTCAAGCTGACACTTCTATATTGTTAAGACTGGTTCTGCGTTACATGAAAAAAATGTTTTGTGTAATAGAAGGGCTAATTGAAGAGATATTGCTTGCCCAACTTCCATGTTGATGGTTAGAAGTCATAATTGGGCCAATGTAGGCTAATGTAAAGTAAAAACAAAAGTTTGACTCAACATCAGCACCTCTCAAGACTTAAACCTTGATTGGAAATGTAAATTCTTCAGTCCTAGGTTTAATTCAGAAGTGTGATAATAGGAACTGTGAGTGTGAGGTAATGAATACTCACACATTAAAATGGTTAGTGACACATCCTATCTACTGATAATAAACCCTTCTACTAAATCATCATCCAATCCTTGGCTATACAAAGCAGATCGGAATATAACCAGCCAGCAGTTAAACATTTGTATACAACTGAGTGTTTCCTGATGTAAACCTATTCAGAATGACAGTAAAAACAAGAGGGCCTGATTGTAACAATTATAAATAATACTTTTTTGTGAAATTCCCCTAAATGTTAAAATGGGTGTGTAAATGAACATTAAAAAGGCTTTCATAATCCCTTGCCTTGGAAGACCATGACAGGAATAGCATATAGCCTGTCATATCTCCTCAGACAGGGGGCTGTCAATAATTTTGATACGCACCAGAGAGGGACCATTTCATGGGGACATGACCATTTCGTTGACTGGAAGGGAGAGAAAAACAAGCACACACTCACGTAGTTTACCTACGCTCACGCGCAAACACACACGCACAGAAACTTGCACAGTCAAACTACACCACATATTTGATAATATGGTCAAAACCATATACGATTTACAGTGATAAACGGTAGCCTAAGAAACGTATTCAAAACAAGATTGGTGCAGATGTGCTGATGCAGCGCATAATGCGTTCATTTTAAGTGGGTAATTGAACCGATATCTCAGAATCGGAATAGGGCTCAGGTTACGTGGGATTTAGCTATGATATGAATATGAACCATTTTCTAAATGCACGATTCGCTTAGCAGCTCTCGTACAGCCGCAAGCTAAACAAAGCTTTTCTCTTCTCTCACCTCCTCGCGGGGGCTCTCTTCTGTGTCCTCCTCTGGAACGGTAGCGGTGCTGCTCTCACTGGCCGTTGCAGCCGATGCTGGGGACATGTTGACAATAGCAAAAACACAGGGGCATGGATCACCTTAGTAAAACCGAGGTCCAAATCACAGTGCAACATAAACTAGCCAGCAAGCCTACCCCAGGCTACATAATCCAACCAATATAGCGGGAGGAAACCCCTACATCATGCTCCCATTGTAAAGCAGCATCTTCTCCCCCACAGCATGAGGTGCCACTGCATGGCTACAGCAGCCTATATACAAAGCAAAATGTAATGGGTTCATATGTCCACGGTAGAAAAAATGGGCTCCTTTGCGCCTTGATGCAGGTGCTTCCGGAATACTCTTGCGATAGATTAAGGCACTGTTTCCCAACAAGAGGTACTAGGACAAAAAAACTACTAGGCTGTAGGACAAAGGCAAGTAGGCTTGTCTGTAGACTAGGCTACATGTGCTTCCCCCTGAGACGGGCACAGGCAGAATGTATAAGAGCACACCTGGTGATGTGTGGTGATTGCAATCCTCTCCAGGTACTTATGATGAGAAGGCATTTGCATTCTCATTTCAACGCCAACCTCACCACTGATGCGCATGGCCAAAGAGCTCTATGTTCAGGTCATTTTATCAAAGCACCGGTTCCAATCCCGTTTATCAAACTCCAGGCGTTTACATTTGTTGGATGACATGAAAATAGAGCTCCAGTGGTGGGTTTGGTGTCGAAATGACAATGCATGAGCAGAAAAGAACCTCAAACCTACTGTAAAATACGGTGGTTGATCTTTGATGTTATGGGGATATTTTGCTACCACTGGTCCTCAGGCCCTTGACTTCATCACCCTCCCGGATCCGGGATCCTCCTCATCAAAAAAAGCTGACTAGCATAGCCTAGCCTAACGGGACAGGGATATCATATAATATAATTTTCATGAAATCACAAGTCCAATACAGCAAATGAAAGATAAACATCTTGTGAATCCAGCCATCATTTCCGATTTTTAAAATATTTTACAGCGAAAACACAATATGTATTTCTATTAGCTAACCACAATAGCCAAACACACAACCGCATATTTTCACCATGTTTCCACCGCATAGGTAGCTTTCACAAAACCCACAAATAGAGATAAAATGAATCACTAACCTTGAACAACTTCATCAGATGACAGTCTTATAACATGTTATACAATACATTTATGTTTTGTTCGAAAATGTGCATATTTGAGGTATAAATCATAGTTTTACATTGCAGCCACCATCAAAAATAGCACCAAAGCAGCCAGAATAATTACAGAGAGCAACGTGAAATACATAAATACTCATCATAAAACATTTATGAAAAATACATGGTGTACCGCAAATGAAAGATAAACATCTTGTGAATCCAGGCAATATTTCCGATTTTTTAAGTGTTTTACAGCGAAAACACAATATAGAATTATATTAGCTTACCACAATAGCCAAACACACAAAGGCATTTATTCACCGCAAAGGTAGCTTTCGCAAAAACCAGCAATAGATATAAAATTAATCACTAACCTTTGGACAACTTCATCAGATGACAGTCTTATAACATCATGTTATACAAAACATTTATGTTTTGTTCGAAAATGTGCATATTTAGAGCTGCAAATCGTGGTTATACATTGTGAATACGTAGCAACATTTCCCCAGAATGTCCGGAGATATTTTGGACACTCACCTAATCTGACCAAAGAACTCATCATAAACTTTACATAAAAATACTTGTTGTATGGCAAATGAAAGATACACTGGTTCTTAATGCAACCGCTGTGTTAGATTTTTAAAAATAACTTGACCACAACATACAGCTTGGGTTATTGTGAGACAGCGCTCACCAACACAGCGGAGAATAGGCATCAACATATTACACAGAAATACGAAATAACATCATAAATGTTTTCTTACTTTTGCTGAGCTTCCATCAGAATGTTGTACAAGGAGTCCTATTTCCAGAATAAATCGTTGTTTGGTTTTAGAATGTCCATTTCTTCTGTCGAATTAGCAACCTTGGCTAGTATTGTGGCGCGAACATTCCCATCCTCTCTTGGCGCAAAGAACGGAAAATTCCAAAAGTCCCATTAGACGTTGAATAAACTGATAAAACTCGGTTGAAAAAAACTACTTTATGATGTTTTTCTCATATGTATCAAATAAAATCAGAGCCGGAGATATTCGCCGTGTATACCGAACGCTTTTCAGAAGACTATGTCGAGCTCCCCCGCGCGCCGTCGAAGACAAAGAAAATACCGGACCTGTCACTCCAAAAGCTCTTATTCGGCCTCAGATCAAGCTAGACACCCCATTCAACCTTCCACTGCCTGTTGACATCTAGTGGAAGGCGTATGAAGTGCATACATATCGATAAATAAAAGCCAGTTGGATAGGCAGGCCCTGAAACAGAGCCTCGTTTTCAGATTTTTCACTTCCTGTATGGAAGTTTGCTGCCAAATGAGTTCTGTTTTACTCACAGATATAATTCAAACAGTTTTAGAAACTTCAGAGTGTTTTCTATCCAATAGTAATAATAATATGCATATTGTATGCTCTAAAACAGAGTACGAGGCCGTTTAATTTGGGCACGATTTTTTCCAAAGTGAAAACAGCGCCCCCCTATTGACAAGAAGTTTTAAGGTCAAAGGCATCATGAAAAATACCAGGAAATTTTTTCCAAAATCCTGAATGCCTCTGGATCTTCCAGCAAGACAATAACCTCAAGCACACATCAAAATCCACAACAAAATGGTTATTTGGCCACAAAATAAACATTTTAAAATTGCCATCTCAGTCTCTAGACTTGTAACCAATTGAAAACCTGTGGTTTGAATTGAAGAGTGCAATCCATAAGCACAAACAAAGGATATCAAGGATCTGGAAGGATTCTGTATGGAGGAATGGTCTAAGAGCCCTATCAATATGTTTTCCAACTCATAAAACATTTTAGAAAAATGCTCAGTGACGTTATCCTCACAAGGTAAGGTATTGAAAACAGGGGTGTCAATAATTTTGACCCCTACCTTTTTGAGAAGAAAAAGTATTACTTGTTGTTAAACAAGTAATACAAACAAAATATCTTCCTCTGAGCAATTGTATTATTATAAAATAAGGGCCACAGTTTTTAGAGCATACAATATAGCTCAGTATTTTAATTATTTATTTTATACAGTAATTTTTGCTCCATATATAGCCTACTCAATGAAAACCATCCTTGGTTCAGTGAAAATCCAAGCCTTTACCATTAGTTTCCAATAGGCTAGTTTGACCTTGTCCAGTTTTATGGCTCACCCCAGAGTGAAGTTATTAGATGGCACAGTGACTACGTGAGCATGATGTAATCAGCTTACAGCATCTAATCATTCAAAAAGTATGGCCAGGTAGGATTGGACTTGGAACATTAATGACATTAGCTGCAGGAACAAATATGTAACAGCTAGCCTACTCTTGACAGCAAGTTGAAATGCCAGAAAATCTTTTCATGCTATGGGAAAGACTACTTTACTGCTTCTGTTCTGCGAATCTAGTATCATAAATATGAATAGTATTAAAGTAATCCTTGGTAACACTAACACTTTATGTTGCTGTAGTTAGTTACAACATATTAACATGTTTTACCTAATAATTTTGTATTATCGCCTGTAGCCTGCTGTAGGCTGATTTTGCCCTCTCATGGCCACAATGTTGAGGCCCTTGCTTTAAACATTTTGATGTGATATGAAAGTAGAGGGCTTTATGTTTCTAGAACTGTACTGCAATTGAGAATCGATTCACGTTTAGATGGAGTATTTGGCTGTCAGCGCCAATTTGCCTCTAAACAGAACATGTAAGGTCCTGGGACTATAAGGAGTAACGTTGGGCTCCTTTAGTCCATTGGGATGAATTAGAGAGCACCCACCAGAGAAGAATAATACAGTATTGAACATCATAGGCTAACATGCTGACTACACTGCTCTCGTCACAAAATAAATGTACACATACATGCTACATGCTGACGAAGCGTTGCAAAATAAATGTACTAAATCATTGCACCAACACTGCTGGTGTGTGTCAACGAGCATCATCTGCGTAGCCAGGTGCTAAAAAAGAACTTGGTTCTATTTGTAATGCCTGACGTGCAAGTCCCGCCTCTCCCATCTCCTCATTGGTTTTAAGGACCATATACCCACGTGGGTGATTGAAAGATGAACTGAGGTCTACACTCCAGTTGGTAGTGGTAATGTGTAACGGATGTGAAATGGCTAGCTAGTTAGCGGGTACGCGCTAATAGCGTTTCAATCAGTTACGTCACTTGCTCTGAAACCTAGAAGTAGTGTTTCCCCTTGCTCTGCAAGGGCCGCGGCTTTTGTGGAGCGATGGGTAACGATGCTTCGTGGGTGACTGTTGTTGATGTGTGCAGAGGGTCCCTGGTTCGCGCCCGTGGTGGGCGCGAGGGGACGCCATAAAGTTATACTGTTACATTGATGCTGTTGACCCGGATCACTGGTTGCTGCGGAAAAAAAGGAGGAGGTTGAAAGGGGGGTGAGTGTAACGGATGTGAAATGGCTAGCTAGTTAGCGGGTACGCGCTAATAGCGTTTCAATCAGTTACGTCACTTGCTCTGAAACCTAGAAGTAGTGTTTCCCCTTGCTCTGCAAGGGCCGCGGCTTTTGTGGAGCGATGGGTAACGACGCTTCGTGGGTGACTGTTGTTGATGTGTGCAGAGGGTCCCTGGTTCGCGCCCGAGGTCGGGGCGAGGGGACGTACTGAAGTTATACTGTTACAAATGCACCTTAAAGTTGGTTGCCAAACGCCATATAGAATCAATAGAAGAGGCCTGAAGGAGTAGAGATTACTAGAAACAAACTTGTTTTACCCTTTTATCTTTGGATTAATTGTCGGATTAGAGGACCTTGTGTATTTCAGGTAAAATAACAACCCAATGTTTATATCCCAGGACAAATTAGCTAGCAACAGCAAGCTAAATTGCCATAAATGTTTCATGCTTTTCGACCTGTCCCCGAATTAATATAGTTGGTTCAGAGTTCGTTTTGATATTTCAATTTACATGTCCTGATTGCATCTGGTGTTGGTGGACAAAATCATCATGCGCGTGTGGTCTGGTCAGCATCTTAGTAGGCTATATTAATAGGCCACTGAAGTTTTACTTCCATGTTTGTAATAGGCCTATTCTAAATGCTTACTTATAGGTCAACTCATAGGCTACACTTTTTGCATTCTGTCTCCATATTGCAACATTAGATTAGGCTGTCTGTTTTTAGGCCTAAGAAATGGCCTCTTGCCTACTCACTGAAAAATGAACTCCCTATTTACTTAACTTGTGAATCTCCCGGTTGTGACATACTAGTTTATAAATAGACACATATGAAAGCACCGTACGGGGAACATTGGTCAAACATATCCTGTAAAACCAGGGAGACTCCACGGCGTTGGTGGGTGGTTGTAATGTAAACGCATACCACGCCCTTCGGGGATTCCCCAATGTCAGTGCTGAGCGCTTACCCTCTCGCCTTTCATTGCTCACAACTATGTAGGCTGACCTCAGTTTATGAGCGTACCAAATGTATTTTAAATCCTGTTGCTGATTTTGAAGTATTTTTATGGTTTGAACTAAATGGCCCATTTTGCATGTATACGGTGTCGCAAGATGACTTCACTTATTTTCATTTAACTGCAGTTGTGCGGGGAAAGAAAAGCGCTCGACCCGGTGGCATGAAAAGCAACAAAGGAACAGTGATTTCCTACTCTGGTGTGATCGACTTTTCCACCGAGGACTGCTCCCACCATCAAGCAACAGGTAGTTATTTTAGGGATTAAACCAGCAAAGCCTACCTGGAGTGACTGCGGGCCGGGGTCCACCATGGCAAGCGCTGAAGATGCGAATGGGAAAGTGAATTTATTGGAGGATAACCGAATAGACTCTGGTGTTGAATCATTACAATATTTTATGAAAGATGATCCCTATAACAAAACGGTACGGGATTCGACTTCTGAATCAAGTGAAGCCATGGACAAATGTAGCAGCAACACAGAGGAGCGGTTGGATTCTGCTTATGGCTCGTCGTCACTAACTGTTGAGAATTTCAGTGAGATAATAGAGGGCTGCAACATTTCGGAGTCTGAAGATGACAGTGCGAAGAATACAGAATTTGAACATAAAGAGAACCTTCTCACCAACATCACTGAAGATGGAGACACGTAGGCCTAAGTTTTTTAAATTTACATCTTTAAAGTAATACATATTTAAATGTATCCTATGCCTATGTTCTTGAATAAGTAAAATGTGTCCATGTCGACGACCTTAAGGTGAAACGATGTATCAAGAAATACACGCATATGTGGATGTGTGCAAGCATTAACGTGTTTATTATGCATTTAATTGACCCTTTTTTTCAGTATAGATAAAAGTAGGGCCAACCGTAATTTATATGACTTTTCACAGTCTAAAATGCATAGCATAGGCGATTGAGTTACTAATTGGGCCATGATTACAATTATCAACCAACTTAATCCCAATGCACAATGTGATGTCTGCTCTATCCCATACATTTGTGTCCAATCTAAAACCCAACCCTTTGCCCCTAGAGACGCTCCCAGATACACCCTGTACAACTGACAGAATTGGATAGGTGTTGCTCTTTGGTTGTCCTTTTAGGGGGGTTCAACTGGCCATTAGAGCATAGACTAAAATTACCACTGTCAACAAACCGGTGATGTTTTCTTTGACATCATCATGTCTGATGGGATGACTGGATGTCTGTGTGTTAACCACCATAACAATTTGAAGATGGATGCATTTTTGTAGGCTAGGCCTAATGCATGAATTTGCAGTTGAACAATCAAGCAACCCACAGTGTTGTTGCTGTCTGAATGAATAAAAGGCTTGGGGGATGGGCTGTAGTTTTGGCCTGCGCTGGAGAAATTCACCTCTTTGCGTATGTCATGTTAATCCTATTCCAGTCATTATGGCATGTGATGTCGATTTAGAGAGTTTAAGTTTAGAGTGATACACTCAGGCCTGTGAAAGCTGTCATGATCGTGGATGGACTCATGTGGGGTGTCTCGACTTGGAAAGCAGAAGTGTAAGAGACATGGCTGTGGAAATTCCCCATGATAGACAAGGCAGGGAACATGTTCACATAGTACTTCTCTCACTCGGTCCAATAATAGGCTGATCAATGAAATTCATACAATTTCTACAAACGCAGTCACAGACATGCAAACTTTTGGCCTTATCGGCCTTCTACATGTGATTTTGCGTTCCACTCAGTCCTGGCTTTGTCTTTGGAGTCAGTATTATATTATATTATATTACAGAAATATATTATGTTGATCGCTATCAATTGTTCAAAGTCGAAGTGAATCTGTGTAACCATTCCATTGATAGAGTAACAGCATATTTTTGTCTCTGACATCCTTTCATATCCTTGCTCTCGTTGTCTGACTAGGTCACAAGGAAGCATTCTCTGACCTGTACTATATTTACCTAACAACAGAAAGAACCCACAATATGTTACATCAATCCTGTGACTTGAGAAAGTATCACGGTGCAGGCATTTAATTTCCCCCATGGGATTTTTTCTTTGTTTTATCTTACCCAACTGTTATTCAAACTAGGAAGTCCCATTTGAGATTTTTTTTTAAAAGTATTTTTTCCAAGGAAGATCTTGCTATGCGATGCATTTGACCTTGTACCTTTCAAAAGTTGAAAGAATGCCGGCAAGTTCTGTGGTCTGGTCCCATATGTTTGTCACACCAAACATTGACCATAGGAGTTGGCAAGACAGCACAAACCGATATGGGACCAGGCTACCGGCTCTGCTTTGAAGAGGAGTTATTAAATCATAATCTACGGTCTTACTTGTGCAAGTAAATGTTTTTAGTTTTTTTTTAAGTGGCTTTTTTATTGTCAAATGGATTGTCTTAAAATGAAGTAAGTTACAAGAGAAATTGATTTGCCTGAAGACATTTAGCATGGAACAAGGATAGGCTAAACGAGTTACTACTTTCACATTAGTTAGTTAGGTAGACAATGAGTGCCCTGGTCAAAAGTAGTGCACTATGTAGGGAGAAGTGTGTGAACAATGTGTTCTGGAAAGCCTTGTTGTAGGGTTAAATAAAGCACGGCAGTGGCCCTGTTCCATTTCCTGCATTTGGCTCTTTTGTCTGCTAGAACTTCCCCTTTGGCTTTTGGGGTAAGGGTTTCTTGTTTTCCACTTTGATTGAATGTATCAAATGTCATGACTTTGTATATGGGCTGCAGTAAAGAACACAATGTATTGCATTTGCTATTTTAACTGAGTAGTTCATGTTCATAGGCCTGAGGCTTGTGTTTGCTAAACATTCAGTAATAACCCGATGGTTCTGTTTGTTCGATCTTAGGATATTATCCAAATAACGAGTTCAATTACAACGAATGATAACTGAGAAGATAAATATTTTAAGTGCTTTGTGGAATCAAACATCCGCTTGACATGACTATTCTTAGCATAAAAGTTCCATTATTGCGCAACATTCGCAACAACTGAACACTGTGGCCTACTAAGCAGTTTTCATTCATGGGATGCTATGTGTTACATTTCCAGGTAGATCTAGATGACATTCTAAGAATTCTCCAGCAGGTCATTCTTTCCATCACATGATAAAATCCATTTATTATATCCTGTGGCTGCTCACATTTTAAATATTTAAAGTAACTAGGAATGTCATGAGAAATGTTTCCACTCCCCAGGCTGCTCACTTTTCAGTTGAACGCAATGTTTAAGTGACCGCAACTCAAAACTGCTTTTGTTTACTGTGCGGCCTAGGCGGGGTTACTGCAGAAGCACTTTGTGACAACTGCAATGTAAAATGTAAGAAATGTCATTGATTTATGATTGACATTTTATAAGAAATGGTTTGTTTTTGTCGCCCCTCCAGACTCCTGCATTTAGCCATCATCCATGAAGATGAACACTTCGCTCACCAATTGATACAGCTATTCCCCAAAGATGTCTTAGACATTCAGAACAACTTGTACCAGGTACAGAAGACACAGCCACACCCCCTTCTCTTTACACCCTCAACACGGGTACTGGTGTACTGAAACTACTTAACCTTCATGATACTTCCTCTTGATGATTGCAACTGCCAATGTTTATGACAACAACAGAGATGATCATGTTATTTCTGCATCCTGTAATTGAAGAGCATTCTCTTCCCCTTTCTCCAGTAGTATATCCTCTCACTGGAACGGTTCAGTGGGTGAGAGGGGTTCTAGGGTTATTTCATGAGGGAGTCTAAATGGAAATTGGAAACTCCCCTGCTTTCCCGTGTTCAAAAACAAGAAATCTTATCTGGAATATTTTTGTCTCTAAGGCTGAGATTACAATCACATCTGATCTTTTCACATCAGATTTTCTTCATTGGTGGAAGAACTATCAGAATTGGGCTGCCTGAGAACGTAGTCATAGATGAGAAATGTGCAACTGGACAGTGCATATTTAAGAGCCGTTTGACTGAACATTAAGGGGGTGGGGTGTGTAACCTGTCACTTACAGGGGCAAAGGAGGTATGAGGGGTGGTGAGGCAAGCTGACGGGGCGTTTGAGACATCCTGATGGGTCGCAGAGGAAAATGTCTGGGAGGTCAGAAATGACAGTCAGCATTTTGCACCATGACTCACACACATCTAGCCTTGTTCTCTCTCTGTTCTGTTAGCGTTTACCAAAAGCCACACAGGCAATGGTGGCCCTACTGGTTATATTAGTCAGCCCTACCCAGTTCAATCAGGAGTTTCACATTGAGATGTCTCAGACCTACCAATGCATTTTTGCTAATCACCTCACTTGGCATTAGAGTTCTATAGTAAAGCTCAGTTATAGATACTAGCTACTGTACTTAGGATCAGCTCCTATATCAGGTCTTAGTAATCCTGATTGTACTCAAATCACTTTGAAAGAGGGTACATACTGACTCCAAGTCAGATATCACACCCTCCTCACATACTAACCCTTTGTTGGTTTGTTCGGGTTGGTACGTGGTCCCATAGAATTACAAAAAAGGGGATCCCCATCCCAGTTAATGTTCAGTGGTGGGTGGGCTGGCGTCCATATTGAGTCTACCCATGGGAGTTATTATTTTGTATGCATGTTCCCAGACGCCGCTACACCTAGCCACCTACCTGAACCTTTCGTCGGTGGTGCGGGACCTGGTGGAGAGCGGGGCCAGCCTGGATCTGCAGGACCAGGAGGGGAACACGCCGCTCCACATGGCCTGTGAACAGGGCTGGGCCGAGTGCGCTACTGAGATGATCCGGAATGTCTCCTCCAGCAAGCTGGCCCCTGTGCTCGAGTCCCAGAACTGGAGAGGTGAGAAAGCAGGGCCCATAAGCTACAGACAACATGGAAAGCGGCAATACACAGCTAGGGATTATGTTCACAAATCTGATTGACCTTCAGCTATGTCTTCATGTTTTTTGTGAAAGTGTGATAGGTGGTGCAGTTATGTGTGTCGTCTGGCATTGTATTCCAGACATGGGAAGCTCTCACAGAGAAAGCAGATTGACTAAAGGTGCTTTTCCTTAAGGGAACTATACAGTCACCTCTCATGGCAGACCTTGTGGATCTGGTGCCATATGTTTGTGTTTTCTGTTTAACAAAAGTACTCAGTGGAGGGGGAGCCAGGCCATTTAGGATCTTGAATACAAGACATGCGTCGGTGTATTGCACAAGATTTTCCCAACTCAGGAGCGCCTGCTTTTTGAGGATGTAACCGTGATGATGGCTATTGGGCTTCATATCAAGCACTTTGAGAGCCAGTTTGTAGACGGACTGAATGAGTTTTAATGTTAAGTGGGGGAGTATCATAGTTCTGTTTTAATGTATTTCTATTTGAACATTCCATAACTTTTGCCTACTGACCAGGGCCCAGGATGATCAGCTTGTAGGCTGTGTACGAGGCTATAATGATACCATGATGTGATGGCTCTTTATTTAGTGTCAATTCCTGTTAGTGTGTTGGCGTCTATCCGAGGATGTACCCACCTCGTGTGTTGTGTTTTATTGCAACATTGCACAGTGCGAGACAAAACTGGTGTAAATGAATCGTTGTTGCTGTCTAGCTAGTTTTCGATGTTCCCAGCTTAGTAGGCTTTGCAGATGTGAATCATGTTTATTGATGTAAACAATTGTATATTTTGTTCGGTATGTAGCCTATGTAGGTTATTGTGTGTCACGTGGTATGACCTTACCCATGATACTAGCTATAACATCTACTCAAATTCATCATATCGCACATTCAGAAATGTGGTTTTTGAAAGGAGTGTCTTCTTTTTCAGGTCTCACCTCTCTCCACCTAGCCACTGTGAACAGGCAGCATTGTCTGATAAAGCTACTGATGACAAAAGGGGCAGACCTCAACATCCAGGTTAGTCCAGTTACTCTCCCGGGTGTACTCTTTTACAATAACCTCGCTATAAGCACTATATGAACACTAGATGTTGAAAAGATGTTGAGAAAAGTATTTTTGATAAATACATTGAAAAAACCTCTTTCAGACAATTTTGCTCACTGGGCTTGTATTACTCACGTAGTGCATTACATTGTGCTATAATACTGTAGTTAGTACTTCAATGTGTCATAGCTAAATCCTCAGAAATATTTACCTCGACAGATGATCAAACTACACTATACTGTCCTAAATAAATACCATGCACTCATTATGACATGATGCATTCACTTAGAAATACAGTGTCTCCTTCAAGCTATGTACTTTACTACTTTACTGTACTCCCGTCTGCTGCACTTGTGCACTGCTGTAGTGAGACTGATAGTGATATGGCCTTGAGCTCAGCAGGTTCTGATAGATTCATGACAAGGTAATTAGAGTTTGGTCATGAGGCTGCTGGGCTAGAAAGCCTGATGTAATGGGGGCTTTTTCTGGAGCAGCTAGACTCATCAGAGAAGAGGCCCAGGCCAGCAAGTCTGAGTCAGACACAGATAGATATAGAACACAACATAGTAGACTGACCTAACCCTACCTTGGATATCTTTATGTGTGAAATAAACATGCTATACAGTAGATATCAAGCTGCCTCATTGAATGTTTTCAGTATTTGAATGAATAGATATTAGTAAAATGCCCTTACTAAGATTTGTTGACCCTTTGCTCCCTACATTTGCGCCCTTCCCATCCTATTTTTAGGGCACATTTTATTTATTGAGTCCCTAACCCACGTCTGTCTTCTCTCTCTCCCCCAGGAAGGTACGAGCGGTAAAACACCTCTCCATCTGGCAGTGGAGCTCCATGACATTGTCTCTATGACGCTGCTATTGAACAAGGGAGCCGATGTGGACATGCCGATGTTTAACGGCTGCACGCCACTTCACCTCGCCGTTGCCCGGCAGGACGCAGCCATCGCCAACCTGCTCTGCCAATCCGGGGCTGATAAGATGCTGAGGAACATAGAGGATGAGACGGCACTGGATCTAGCTGGCGGCAATGATGATGTGAGATATAGAGGAAGGGCCAGAGTCCTACACACAATCCTTGTAGTGGACTAAAAAGCACTTTCAATACAGATTCTCCATTGAACATGCTTTTTAGTCCAGGACTATAGTTATAGCCTTAATCTACACTATATTTACAAAAGTATATGGACTCCACTTCAAGTTAGTGCATTTGGCTCTTTCAGCCACACCCATTGCAGACGGGTGTATAAAATTGAGCACACAGCCATGCATTCTCCAGACTTTTTGGCAGAAGAATGGCCTTACTGAAGAGCTCAGTGACTTTCAACATGGCACTGTCATAGGATGCCACCTTTCCAACAAGTCAGTTCTTCACATTTCTGCCCTGCTAGAGCTGCCCCGGTCAACTGTAAGTGGTGTTATTGTGAAGTGAAAGTCTAGGCGCAACAACGGCTCAGTCGGGAAGTGGTAGGCCACACAGGCTTACAGAACAGAACGTGACCGCCGAGTGCTGAAGTGCGTAGCGTGTCTGTCCTCGGTTGCAACACTCAACGTCAGCACAATAACTGTTCGTCGGGATCTTCATGAAATGGGTTTCCATGGCTGTGCAGCCGCACACAAACCTAAGATCACCATGCGCAATGCCAAGCGTCGGCTGGGGTGGTGTATAGCTCGCTCGCCATTGGACTCTGGAGCAATGGAAACGCGTTCTCTGGAGTGATGAATCACACTTCACCATCGGGTAGTCCGACTGACAAATCTGGGTTTGGAGGATGCCAGGAAAACGCTATCTGCCCCAATGCATAGTGCCAACTATAAAGTTTGGTGGAGGAGGGCTAATGGTCTGGGGCTGTTTTTCATGGTTCTAGTGAAGGGAAATCTTAATGCTACAAAATACAATGACATTCTAGATGATTCTGTGCTTCCAACTTTGTGGCAACAGTTTGGGGAAGGCCCTTTCCTTTTACAGCATGACAATGCCCCTGTGCAAAAAGTGAAGTCCATATAGAAAAATGGTTTGTTGAGATCGGTGTGGAAGAACTTGACTGGCCTGCACAGAGCCCTGACCTCAACCACATCGAACACCTTTGGAATGAATTGGAACGCCGACTGCGAGCCAGGCCTAATCGCCCAACATCAGTGCCCGGGCTCACTAATGCTCTTGTGGTTGATTGGAAGTCCGCGTAGCAATATTCCAACATCTAGTGGAGGCTGTCGTGGAGGCTTCTTGGTCGTGTAGTGAATGTCTGGGAAACCAGCTCAAAGTGTTTCATGTGACTCAGTCTGATATTCACTGAGAATGCTTGAAATAAAAAAATTTAATGCTTTGGGGAGGTGAAACATCTCCAGATTATTTCCTGTTGTGAAGGAGACTGACTGGACTGTTGTCTGGCCAAAGGTAGAACATATAATGTGACATGTAACCCCCACCATGTGCTTTTATTTCAGATCCTTGCTCTTTTCCCTTTTGATGACATCCAAATCCAGGGCAGGTCAGTGGTTAGAGTACCATTCTGACCGTGTACTTCTCTCACCACCTGAATACTCTACAACAGGTGACATTTGACCTCTTGAACATCATCATGGAGCCTCGTCAGAAAAGTGTAGCTTTACATCAATCATGTTTGTAATTTTCTGTTTTAAAGGTGGTTTTTCATTTACATAAATCTTCGCTGTAGGGTTATTTATCGTTGTTGTGCGGTGTGTGTGTATATGTGAATGTGTGAACTCTTTAGACACTCACATTGAAAAGTTGCTTATTCTCTGCTAGCGAAGTGGTACAAAGTTGTCTGTCATATAATTTGATGGTTGATACCTGTTTTCAAATACAGAAAAATCAGCAGGAGAATCTAATCTAGACTTAAATGAAACATTTTCTCATACAAGGTAACTGATTTACTTCCAAAACAAGTGTATGAATATGAGCAGAAATAATTAAATGACATTTTTTAATTACCCTATAAAGTACACAGGGAATCTACCTCTTTATCACGTGTGTGTATAATAACTGATTATAGTGGGAAATGTAGCTTCAACACAGAAAATACATTGCTGTCATGCTATAAATGAACATTGTTTCAGCTTGAAAATGTTTTTGAATTATACTTTAGTCACTAAATATGTTATGGAGAGAAGTTCTTCATCATAATTTAATATCTTTCATTGTATGTTTCAGTTCTCGGTTTCTGCTTTGAATGCATTGCCTTTCCACTCTTGGTAAGACACAATCATAACAGCTGTATTTTCAATACAGTAAAATCTTCCCTATTTTACCATCGTTCTCCTCCATCTCTGATAAATCAGGTATGATCCTTGTTATGGTGTACTGAATCAGACTGGCTTGTTTAGATGTTTTGCCTTCTCTTAACACTTTCAAACTCTTATATTTTGTAATAAAATAAATAAGATTATAGCTTCACTTTTTTTGGGAGGGGGGGTCATTGTCAAACCTATCTTTGGAGTTTTTAATTGAAGTGTGTCATTAATTGTTTATAGTACTGTATATGTACATCTATCTGAGCAGGGAGGATAATACAAAAAGGATGGCATCTAGAATTAAGGATTTAATCAATTATGTAGATTATATACTGTAGACTAGATGTTTTGTGGCAAAGAATCTGGTTGGACAACACTCACATTTTAATCAAATTTGTTAGCAGGCTATTGCTGACTCAACATGTACAGCAAATCCATCCAATAAATTGTTCTAAACATTGTAGGATGCTGACTTGGGAGAACAAAGCCTCATTGATAACTACAAAACTCCTTATTTCTCATTTTCCTGTCAGCTGCTTTTGGTGAAACATTATTTGCCGGTTGCTTGATTCTTCCTGATAACCCTCTTAGGTACAATAAGTCTGGAAATTCCACTCACCCAGATCACTTGTCTGTTCTCTTTATACTCTGTCTGCCCATGATGAATATTCAGACACAGGCTCAAGGTGAGACTGGGACCAGAGAATAAAGAAGCCTTTCAATGAGGCAGAGGGATTAATTTCTTCTTTGTTTGTGGGGAATGTTTTACCTTCTATTTGTATGTTGGCCTATTTTCTTTCACAAGCATTTGAGTGACTTAAGTCATTATTTGGGCAAAAACTAGACTTGACAAAATTTGTCAATTCCCCAGAATAAGCCAGATAAGCAAGGCTAGTTTGTCAGGGGTTGTGGAAATTATCTCAATGTTGATGAAGAGGAGTCAGGTTAAAGAAAGATTTTTAAGCATTGAGACATGGATTGTGTATGTGTGCCATTCAGAGAGTGGGCAAGACAAAATATGTTAGTGCTTTGAACGGGGAGTTGTAGTACCAGGCGCATAGGTTTGAGTGTGTCAAGAACTTCAGCGCTACTGGGTTTTTCACGCTCAACAGTTTCCTGTGTGTATCAAGAATGGTCCACCACCCAAAGTACATCTAGCCAACTTGACAGAACTGTGGAAAGCATTGGAGTCAACATGGGCCAGCATCCCTGTGGAACGCTTTCAAGACCTTGTAGAGTCCATGCACCGACAAACTATATTAGGAAGGTGTTCCTAATGTTTTGTATACTCAGTGTATATTGCTTGTAGAAAGTCTGTTTTTGGACAGAAAAACTTCCTCGTCAGGATAACTGCTAGCTAAGGTGATGCTCAACTACGTTCTCATATATCAAGGAGTGGAGCGTTCCTCAGCTAGATAACTGCATGTGTTTGCTGGTATGTTGGCTGACCTGGCTTCCTCTTTTGAGGGGCATGTATCTTTCCAAACATGTGCTTTTCGGTGTGGATAAATGAAAACTCACCAATATAAATGGTTCAATACTTTAATTGCAATATGTTTTGGAAAAATATGTTGATAATATTGTTTTTATTACATTGTTGGGAGATAGACATGCATTCTACTTTATAAATTGTCAATTTGGTTGATATGAAGGTTTTTTTATTGATACAATAATATTACACATCAATACAGGGACATTCCTGTGAATACAATGAAAAAAATAAATATTAGAACATATTGTAGCCAGTCTGTCAGAGTTTCTAAATCCGGAGGCGCAATATCGCGAGACTTCTCGGGAACTCTTGCAAAACAATCAGGCCGGGGTTCAGGGTTTGTGAAGTCAATGAGAGGAAGTGAACAATTCCTCTTTAGATCTAAAGGCACAAACTAGATGATTCGAGCCAATGTCACAAGCAGTTGATGTTATGACTCCAACCTCATGAAAGTGATAAACTGACACGTTTTCATTTTTGCCAAAAACAAATGTATATCGAAGGAGTGCCTTTGAGTTGATGATGGCTTGCACATGCGCAGTTCGGTGCGAGACAACCGTTAGACCCAAGCTCGTTTCTACGCATGAGTTTAGCTAGCCAACGTCGCCATGAAATCGTCTACAAATGTGATCAGGAATTTTTATTTGAGAAGCCGTTTTACTCGTTTTAGCCCACTTTACTAGCTGCCTATCTTGGTACTGCTCGTAAAGTGGGCATGTGCATTTATTCTTCCAGCCCTACAGGTGGCAATGTGCGACGGAGGTCTACAATCTCAGCTATGTAATGAAATCCGGCTTCGCATTTTCCAGGTTTCCACTGAAGGGGATTCTTTATGGAAGTGAACACATAGGCAATTGATAAGTTGTGAAGGCACCGGGAAAGGAAACTGCCAGCCCGAAAGAAATTAGCTTTTACATTAAGGATATCCTCAGTTAATTTGCGTAAACGCTTCATTGTAGCTAAAGTGGTTGAGTTCGGGGTGTTCGCAACGCCAGGTGTTAGACCAGAATAAGTGTTGGTGGGTGGAAAATGCCATCTTTTTTATGGAGGTAGGAAGACATTGTGCTGATGCCTCTAACCATTCATTTTGAATTGCATTCACTTTAAACCCAAAGTAAAGCAATTATATTTAGCACAGCTAACTGCCAGTTGTCAGTGTGAGCGTGCCCATGTAAACAGCTGTCAGACTGCACTCGACGATATGTTTTGGCTAGTTAGCTAACTTGCCTTGAAATGTAGAGAATGTGTGTTGTGTATTGAAATGCCCAAATCATAGTCATTACAAGTTATCAAAGTTATGTATGTGTCTGTAAATAGTATTGTTTTCCTTGTCACAGATTGTAGACTAGTTACACTGAACAGGTTAGCTTAGGTCCATATGAATAAATGCAGAAAGAACCTAGCCATTGCTAAATGTATCTGACATGTTGTCGTGAATTGTTCATACGTTTCAGCTTTTAGTCCATCAGTGCTTGCTGTATTACTACAATTTGATGAATGTAGACAGAAAATAACATGTACAGTTTAGTCATTTATGGGTCCAGGCCAACATACTAGTCTCAAGTCCTATAAGTGTGTAAGGGATGCAATGTCACTGTTTGATGTTAAATAAGCCACCCGCTACAACTATACTAACCAAAAAATATAAATGCAACATAACAATTAACGGTTTTACTGAGTTCGTTCATAAGGAAATCAGTCAAATTAAATAAATTCATTAGGCCCTAATCTATGGATTTACAACTGGGCAGGGGCGCAGTTATGAGTGGGCCTGGGAACTCAGAATGAGTTTCCCCCCCCCAAAATTGATTTATTACAGACGGAAATACTCCTACATTTTATCAGCTGTTCGGGTGCTGGTCTCAGATGATCCTGCAGGTGAAGAAGCCAGATGTGGAGGGCTGGCGTGGGTACACAGGGTCTGCAGTTGGGCATACTGCCAAATTCTCTAAAACTTCATTTAAGGTGGCTTATAGTAGAGAAATCAACATTAAATGATCTGGCTCTGGTGGACATTCCTGCAGTCAGCATGCCAATTGCTCACTCCCTCAACTTGAGACATATATGGCGTTGTGTGACAAAGCTGCAAATGTTAGTGGCCTTTTATTGTCCCCAGCACAAGGTGCACCTGTGTAATGATCATGCTGTTTAATCAGCTTCTAGATATGCCACACCTGTCAGGTGGATGGATTATCTTGGCAAAGGAGAAAATGTTCACTAACAGGGATGTGAAAAAATTTGTGCACCAAATTTGAGAGAAATACGCTTTTTGTGCAAATTGGAAATTTATGGGATCTTTTATTTCAGGTCGTGAAACATGGAACCAACACTTTACATGTTGTGTTTATATTTTTTAAATTAAGAATACAATAGGTTTCCTACAACTTGGGCAACTTTTTCCATACCATCTTTATCATGGCAACATGCATAAGACCTAGTAAGCTTCAAAGGAAAACCTCAACCCAGCAGTTCTATTTTAGCTCTTGAACCAGCTATTTTTCCCTCCACATCTGAGAATCAATTATGCAATGTATATTTAGTAACAATGCATTCTTCTATCCTTTTTTGAAGTCATCTGATGTTATCTGAAGATAAGTCTTGTCCCATAAGTCTTTATTTATAGAAGGAAGGTGTCCCTTCAAGAAATTCCCCCACTGCATTTTTGAGCATCCTGGAACAAAGTGAATCACAGGTTCTTTAATGGCTAGATTTTTTCAGATTAATCTTTTTCAATCAATCCATTCCTAATCATTCCAACAATTAGGCCTAGGCTAACTGTTGCAGTGTACCTACAGTACAAGTCAAAAGTTTGGACACACCTACTCATTCCAGGGTTTTTCTTTATTTTTACTATTTTATACATTGTAAAAAAACTAGTGAAGACATCAAAACTATGAAATAACACATGGAATCATGTATTAACCAAAAAGGTGTTTAACAAATCAAAATATATATTTGAATTTCTTCAAAGTATCCACCCTTTGCTTTGATGTCAGCTTTGCACACTCTTGGCATTCTCTCAACCAGCTTCATGATGTAGTCACCTGGAATACATTTAAATTAACAGGTGTGCCTTATTAAAATTTAATTTGTGGAATTTCTTTCCTTAATGCGTTTGAGCCAATCAGTTGTGTTGTGAGAAGGTAGGGGAGTTATACAGAAGATAGCCCTATTTGGTAAAATACTAAGTCCATGTTATGGCAAGAACAGCTCAAATTAGCAAAGAGAAATAACAGTCCATCATTACTTTAAGACATGAAGGTCAAGAACTTTCTCAAGAAAGTTTCTTAAAGTGCAGTTGCAAAAACCATCAAGCATTATGATGAAACTGGCTCTCATGAGGACCATCAGCGAAAGACCCAGAGTTACCTCTGCTGCAGAGGATACGTTCATTATAGTTAACTGCACCTCAGATTGCAGCCCAAGTAAATGCTTCACAGAGTTCATGTAACAGACACATCTCAACATCAACTGTTCAGAGGAGACTGTGAATCCAGCCTCCATGATCAAATTGCTGCAAAGAAACCACTACTAAATGACACCAATAAGAAGAGACTTGTTTGGGCCAAGAAACACGAGCAATGGACATTAGACTGGTGGAAATCTGTCCTTTGGTCTGATGGTTCCCACTGTGAAGCATGGAGTAGGTGGTGTGAGGGTGCTTTGCTGGTGACGTTGTGATTTATTTAGAATTGAAGGCACACTTTTAACCAGCATGGCTACCACAGCATTCTGCAGCGATACACCATCCCATCTGGTTTGTGCTTAGTGGGGCTATCATTTGTTTTTCAACAGGACAATGACCCAAAACACACCTCCTGGCTGTGTACGGGCTATTTGATTAAGAAGGAGAGTGATGGTGCTGCATCAGATGACCTGGCCTCCACAATCACCCGGACTCAACCCAATTGAGATGGGTTGGGATGAGTTGGACCGCAGAGTGAAGGAGAAGCAGCCAACAAGTGCTCAGCATGTATGGGAATTCAAGACGGTTGGAAAAGCATTCCTCATGAAGCTGGTTGAGAGAATGCCAAGAGTGTGCAAAGCTGTCATCAAGGCAAAGGCAATATATTTTGATTTAACACTTTTGGTTACTACATGATTTCAAATGTGTTATTTCATAGTTTTGAAGTCTTCACTATTATTCTACAGCATAGAACATAGTAAAAATATAGAAAACCCTTGAATGAGTAGGTTTGTCCAAACGTTTGACTGGTACTGTAAAAGCAACACGGCCCTCTTTCCAATTGTGTAACTTTCAAAGATGACCCATGCGATAAGTAGATGGAATCCCAGCAACTGCGGCACAAAGCCTAAATGCGGAAATTTTTCTGTTTCGGATGCATTTTTCCAGCTGCGGCTGGAGTGTTGGTAGCAGTGCCATGTAATGAGCTGCTTGTTCAAAGCCCAGGTTGCACTGGGCGATGCTACAGTGGCGGCTTCTCCTGTTGCTGCTTCTGTGGCCTGACTGGCTGGTCTGGCCGGGGGTAGAGGCTCACACAAAGAGCCCCTGTTTGTGTGAGCCAGTCAGGCATGCAGGCAGAGGTAGGCAGGCCTCTGGGGTGAAGGAGGAGGTGGGGGCCCTCCCTCCCAGTGAAAGTGATCCACTACTGTGCCACAGCAGCCAGGGAGGGAGCACACCTTTCACACGGCCTGATTAGGTCATCCCCTCCCTCCCCAGATGGGTAACGGAGAGGAGAGCTATTGGTGTGTGCAGGTAAATTAGTGGCATCTGGAAAAGGATGCTAGTGTAAAGGATCAGTGTGAACATGACAGGTGGAAATAGGTTGTGTTACCTGGACTAATACGGGGCTGTTGTGTAGAAATGGATCATCTCTTCTCTTTACTCTGCTTTCAGGCCAATGGGTGTTATGTGTTAATTATGCTTTAAATTACACTGTCCCCCACCTTCCAATATGTCCCACCCAAGTCACATAATCTACTAAAGTCTAAAGTTGTAAATAAATACTAGAATCTAAGTTTTAGTATCTCATCAGAGAGGCGTCTGCAGTATTTCAATCCATCACTCTAAAACCATGTGGGGAAAAACATGCTTCTGAGAGTTTATTATAGTTAACCAGTCTATTACAGAACTTACCTGCCATGCCTCCGGTACTAATACTAGTACTTTTATCCTGTATGTGCTGAAGGCTTTGGCCTGGCCTGGTGCTGATCCTCCCGTCTACGCTGGCGGCTGACAAAGAGTCTTCGTTGCTACAGGACTGGCACGACGTGTGGTTGTTCCGCTTCTTCCTCAACGTGCTGGGCTACGCCACCATCATCATACCTGGCTACTTTCTCATTGGCTACTTCAAGAGGATCAACTACCTCGAAACAGGTGTGGATGTTCTACAGACTGGTGATAATGCACACTCTGCACGCATATACCTGGCTGGCACACACGCAGAATGATACGCACACAGTTTCGCTATGTTAACATGATCATTGTGTTTTGTTTTGATGAATCAGTGAATGGTTGATGTGTACTGGACCTTAAAATATCTTCCTGACCAGTGTTTTCCCCTCCCAGGTCGTGGCATTTGCTATCCTGTCATAAAGGCCTGTGTGTTTGGTAGTGAATCGAAGACTGGTCTCCTGGACGACGTGTCCATAGCTCCGAGAAATGACGCTGACTCGGGCTCGTCGGCCAGACAAGCCTTCAAGTTAGTCTTCTGCGCTGCGGGACTTCAGGTAAAGTAGTTAAAGGGGCTATATAAATAAAATGTATTACATTTTGATTGGGTAGATTTTCTAGTTGTAGCCCTTTGCACTCAATACTGTATATGGGTTGAACATTGCAGATTTGGGCACTGATAAGCACATAAATTGGAATGCAGTGGCTGTACAGTAACGTGAAATAAATGGTGAGATGTTGATGATTATAATAAATACTGCTTTGATCTCATACAAGCGAGTCCAAATGTGCACTTCACATTTCCATTTCATAAAACTCATGTCATATACTGTCAACGTTTATGATCACTATGTTTGATGAACAGTTAAAAGATGACATGGCAGCATACCCTGGGTTGTTCTGAACAGAATGAGCATATGTTTGTATATTATGAAGAATATTCACTGCGGAACATGCACCTGAATGCACGCATGACTAGGGCTGTTACTGTGACTGTATTACCACCAAACCGGCAGTCACAATTCAGGAAGGCAGTCAAATTCCACGTGACCGTTTAGTCACAGTAATTGGGCTTCTCCAAGCTCTGATGCTGCTGATGGTCATTAGTAGCCTACCAAACTTGATAACTGCCTGGTACTCAGCACTCTGGTGTCCCGAGTGGCGCAGCGGTCTAAGGCACTGCATCTCAGTGCAAGACGCGTCACTGCAGTCCCTGGTTAAGGCTGCATCACATCCGGCCGTGATTGGGAGTCCCATGGGGCGGCGCACAATTGGCCCAGCATCGTCCGGGTTTGGCCGAGGTAGACCGTCATTGTAAATAAGAATTTGTTCTTAACTGACTTGCCTAGTTAAATAAAGGTTAAATAATCACTGACATCAATGCAAATCAAACACTTCAAGAGAGCCCATGAGCTCATGTTGCACAACATTTCTATAGGCTATGCAATTGTGTGAGAACAAAGTTTTGATGGCCTCTATTAAGCTTTCTATAGGCTAGGCCTACTATATTTATTTCTCAACTTTCCTAATATTAAGCACATTGCTTCTCTTAACGACAGGAGTATAACCTACCAGGCTGGCATGGAAATGAACAACGGGAAAAGCATTCGCAATTTAAGTGCATAGGTGATATGTATTTTTTTGAAAATGATAATAGTCCATTCTAAAGCAAAACAAATTTCCCACATATATTATTTAGTATATGTAAAGACAAGATTTAATCAAGAATAGTCCGATGGCTGACAATATTAGCCTATCACTTGTGAATTATATATTATCACTTGTGAATGACGCCCAGGGTAAGACAATGCCTTTTTTTGTGTGACTTTTTCTAATCATAGTCGCACACCTCGTAGCCTAGCCCATTGACCTATATGTTTTGATAAGGTTTGTATCACAACTAAAGTGTACAAATAACTTCTTCAAATTAAGCACATTAATCCGTGATCACGTGATGGAGAGTCATGTGAGTGAGAGGTGCTCCGGAGCACGCAGCACTCAGGGAGTGAATTTTAATTATTATATTCAGCCTAAGGGCACAACGGCCACTGGCTGCAAAAGGCATAGATTTTTTTAGGGGGCATTACGGCCACACAAAGGGGATGCCGCCGGGAAATTCGAGGCATTATCAAGTGCTTGTCAAATTATGAATAAGAGACTGAGGAAGAGTGTACAGCCTGCACAAAAAAACAAAGCAGGGCTCATGCCTTTCATGCTACTTTTTTCAAATCATCATTAGTCATATCATGCAGCCTTACAATGTATTAAAAATCAAAACATGTAGGCCAACATTTGTAGAACATCTAAAGTTACATTAATAACTCTAAATTAACCCTATAGGAGTACCTACATTTGAAGTCGGAAGTTTACATACACCTTAGCCAAATACATTTAAACTCAGTTTTTCACAATTCCTGACATTTAATCCTCGTAAAAAATTCCCTGTTTTAGGTCAGTTAGGATCACCACTTTATTTTAAGAATGTGAAATGTCTGAATAATAGTAGAGAGAATGATTTATTTCAGTTTTATTTCTTTCATCACATTCCCAGTGGGTCAGAAGTTTACATACACTCAATTAGTATTTGGTAGCATTGCCTTTAAATTGTTGAACTTGGGTCAAACGTTTCGGGTAGCCTTCCACAAGCTTCCCACAATAAGTTGGGTGAATTTTGGCCCATTCCTCCTGACAGAGCTGGTGTAACTGGAGTCAGGTTTGTAAGGCCTCCTTCCTCACACACGCTTTTTCAGTTCTGCCCACAAATTTTATATGGGATTGAGGTCAGGGCTTTGTGATGGCCACTCCAATACCTTGACATTGTTGCCCTTAAGCCATTTTGCCACAACTTTGGAAGTATGCTTGGGGTCATTGTCCATTTGGAAGACTCATTTGCGACCAAGGTTTAACTTCCTGACTGATGTCTTGAGATGTTGCTTCAATATATCCACAAAATGTCCCTACCTCATGATGCCATCAATTTTGTGAAGTGCACCCCCACAACATGATGCTGCCACCCCCGTGCTTCACGGTTGGGATGGTGTTCTTTGGCTTGCAAGCCTCCCCCTTTTTCCTCCAAATATAACAATGGTCATTATGGCCAAACAGTTCTAATTTTGTTTCATCAGACCAGAAGACATTTCTCCAAAAAGTACGATCTTTGTCCCCATGTGCAGTTGCTAACCATATTCTGGATTTTTTTATGGCGGTTTTGGAGCAGTGGCTTCTTCCTTGCTGAGCGGCCTTTCAGGTTATGGTGATATAGGACTCGTTTTACTGTGGATATAGATACTTTTGTACCTGTTTCCTCCAGCATCTTCACAAGGTCCTTTGCTGTTGTTCTGGGATTGATTTGCATTTTTCGCACCAAAGTACGTTCATCTCTAGGAGATAAAACGCGTCTCCTTCCTGAACGGTAGTCCCATGGTGTTTATACTTGCGTACTATTGTTTGTACAGATGAACGTGGTACCTTCAGGCGTTTGGAAATTGCTCCCAAGGATGAACCAGACTTGTGGAAGTCTACAATTTTTTTTTTAAGGTCTTGGCTGATTTCTTTTGTTTTTTCCCATGATGTCAAGCAAAGAGGCACTGAATTTGAAGGTAGGCCAGGAAATACATCCACAGGTACACCTCCAATTGACTCAAATGATATCAATTAGCCTATCAGAAGCTTCTAAAGCCATGACATCATTTTCTGGAATTTTCCAAGCTGTTTAATTTAGTGTATGTAAACTTCTGACCCACTGTAATTGTGATACAGTGAATTATAGGTGAAATAATCTGTCTGTAAACATTTGTTTGGAAAATTACTTGTCATGCACAAAGTAGATGTCCTAACCGACTTGCCAAAGCTATAGTTTGTTAACTTCTTATTGCTGCAATCCCGTTAACGGGATGATATGACAACAGCCAGTGAGAGTGCAGGGCGCCAAATTCAAAACAACAGAAATCTCATAATTAAAATTCCTCAGACATACATTATACCATTTTAAAGATAATTTTGTTGTTAATCCCACCAAAGTGTCCGATTTCAAATATGCTTTTCAGCGAAAGCACCACAAACGATTATGTTAGGTCACCACCAAGCCACAGAATAAGCACAGCCATTTTTCCAGCCAAAGATAGCAGTCACAAAAAGCACAAATAGAGATAAAATGAATCACTAACCTTTGATGATCTTCATCAGATGACACTCATAGGACTTCATGTTACACAATACATGTATGTTTTGTTTGATAAAGTTAATATGTATATAAAAAAATTGGCGTTTACATTGGCGTGTTACGTTCACTAGTTCCAAAAACATCCAGTGATAGTGCATAGCCACAGAAATACTCATCATAAATGTAGATGATAATACAAGTTATACACATGGAATTATAGATATACCTCTCCTTAATGCAACCGCTGTGTCAGATTTCAAAAAAACTTTACGGAAAAAAGCTAACCATGCAATAATCTGAGACGGCGCTCAGAACTATAGTCAAATTAGCCGCCATGTTGGAGTCAACAGAAACCAGAAATGACATGATAAATATTCCCTTACCTTTGATGATCTTCATCAGAATGCACTCCCAGGAATCCCAGGTCCACAATAAATGCTTGATTTGTTCGATAATCTCCGTTATTTATGTCCAATTAGCTACTTTGGTTAGCGCGTTTGGTAAACAATTCCAAAGTCACGAAGCGCGTTCACTAAAACGTGACAAAATGTCCAAAAGTTCCGTAACAGTCAGTAGAAACATGTCAAACGATGTATTGAATCAATCTTTAGAATGTTAACATAAATTTTGAATAACGTTCCAACCGGAGAATTACATTGACTTCAGATGAGCGATGGAACGGAGCTCCCTCTCATGTGAACGCACATGGTCAAAGAATGGTCACCTCATGGCAGTGGTGACTCATTCCTGTCTCCTTCGGCCCCCCGTCACAGTAGAGTCATCAGACAAAGTTCTACAGACTGTTGACATCTAGTGGAAGCCGTAGGAAGTGAATACTCATTCATATCTCGCTGTGATTTCAATGGGATCTTGGTTGAAACTCGACCAGCCTCAGAATTTCCACTTCCTGTTTGGATTTTTTCTCAGGTTTTTGCCTGCCATATGAGTTCTGTTATACTCACAGACATAATTCAAACAGTTTTAGAAACTTCAGAGTGTTTTCTATCCAATACTAATAATAATATGCATATATTAGCAACTATGACTGAGGAGAAGGCCGTTTACTCTGGGCACCTCTGTGCACCTTTCATCCAAGCTACTCAATACTGTCCCTTCAGCCACAAGAGGTTAACAAGAAATTTGTGGAGTGGTTAAAAAACGAGTTTTAATGACTCCAACCTAAGTGTATGTAAACTTCCGACTTCAACTGTACTTGCATAATGATCTCCATGTCATTGTAGCAGTAAGGGAAAACACTGCATGAAACCTTCTTTACTCTTCAGTTAACACAGACACACACACTCCCTCCCTTCCTGTCTCCCTCTATCCCACAAACACACACACACTGCTTCCAACTTTTAAAACGTTAGTCTTTCAGTTTTAAATGATTTTTTAGTTTATCCTCTTGTGTTTCTTGTGAGGTAAATATTTCATTGTTTATTTGTTTTTTTCTGTGAGGCGCATTGTGTTGCATTCATGTCTGAAATGTGCTATATAAATAAAGCTTTATTTGATTAGGCACCTAACCAAATTTAAGGAGCACCAGAAAGAGAGATGTATTGATATAGTTTAGGCTTGCATTAGGCCTATATGAATCTTACCTTTGAAACACATCTCATGAGTAGCAGACCCTTTTCCTTTCTTCCTGTGTCAATCAAATTTGCCTAGACCTACCAGGTTACCAAGTTGTTCGCTAGCTAGGTAACATGACTGAACAGCGTTGTTTATCAAACCAATAATTAGCGAGAAGCAGGTGAGTGAGGGCACGTAGGGTACGTGGCTGGCTGGTTATAGCTGCCACACGTGATATGCGCATGAAAGTGAAGTAGATATTATGGGACCTGCGCATACAAGAGACTAGTGGCTGTTGCTTAAATGTAGCTGACTTTATAAACATTTTATTACAGGCGCCAGCAGGTTCTTTAGATTAGTAGGGCACGAAAATTTGGTTGTATCATATGAAACGATACTACGGTATTCTAAAATGTTGTTATTATGATGTTTTGGTACAGTACCGGTGTACCGTGCAACACTACTGTCCATATAGGCCATTTCCCACAAGTGTAAAAGGCTAAACAGCGATACCAAGATATTCACAATTATATCTCATGTACGTCATACAGTTTAGTCTCCTTATCTATGTTATCTTGTTTTCTCTCCAGACATCCTACCTGACATGGGGTGTCCTACAGGAGAGGGTGATGACACGCTCGTATGGGGCCTCCACCCCCGAGGAGGAGGGCGAGCGCTTCAAGGACTCCCAGTTCCTGGTGTTCATGAACCGCATCCTGGCGCTGACTGTGTCTGGCCTGTGGTGTCTCCTGTTCAAGCAGCCTCGCCACGGTGCGCCCATGTATAAATACTCGTTCGCCTCGCTCTCCAACGTCCTCAGCAGCTGGTGCCAGTACGAGGCCCTCAAGTACATCAGCTTCCCCACCCAGGTGCTGGCTAAGGCCTCTAAAGTGATCCCCGTCATGCTAATGGGTAAGATTGTGTCGCACAAGAGCTACGAGTACTGGGAGTACCTGACGGCGGCTCTGATCTCTCTGGGCGTCAGCATGTTCTTGTTGACGAGTACGACCGGTAAGCACCCGTCTACGGTCACAACGTTCAGCGGCGTGGTCATCTTGGTCGGCTACATCGTCTTCGACAGCTTCACGTCCAACTGGCAGGACAACCTGTTCAAGTGCAAGATGTCGTCGGTACAGATGATGTTCGGCGTCAACCTCTTCTCCTGCCTCTTCACCGTTGGCTCGCTGCTGGAACAGGGCGCCTTCTTCGACTCGCTGGCCTTCATGACGCGACATTCGGAGTTTGCATTCCATGCCGTGCTGTTGTCGGTGTGCTCAGCATGCGGCCAGCTCTTCATCTTCTACACCATCGCACAGTTCGGCGCCGCCATCTTCACCATCATCATGACCCTTCGGCAGGCCATCGCCATCCTGCTCTCCTGTTTCCTGTATGGCCACGCCGTCACAATGGTGGGGGGCTTCGGCATGGCCGTGGTCTTCCTCGCCCTCTTCCTGCGCGTCTACGCCCGCATCCGCATGAAGGCAGGACGCAGGGCGCCGCAGCCACAGGTGCAGAAGGTCTAGGAGGAGGAGTCTGAGGAGGGAACTGGAAAAACAAAAACTAAAGCCACGTTTCCGTTGTTTTTTTTTTCTGTCTCTGTGTGTCCCGTTTGACTTTTTGTGTTCATTTAATGGGTTTCTACTTTGTATAGGAAAGGTACAGAAAGGGATTCTAGTGTCTTTTTAAAGGTGTTTGACTTGACACGCACCGAGCCGTCGTCACACAGGTCAATTAGTCTCGAAAACCCAACCCTAGGCAACACAGTGACTAGGGTGGTTTCAATGATGGACTCTTGTCATAGAGGAACTATGTTACTGCCTAAGTCACTACTTTATCTGCTTGAATAAAATGCAAAATGATCAGGAAGGTTATTTTTAATGAGTGAATTATGCAAGTGGATAGTTTGCATCAACTACCTTAACTAAAACCACTGCAAAGTTATTGCCTACAAAATCACGGCGTTCTGTCATATCTGCTTCTTGATTTGTTGGGAGAGTCCCCAGAATGTATATTTTACCCTTATCGACGTAGGCAGTGATGTAGTTTCTCTGCCAAAAGAGTCGGTCATTAAATTCAGACCTTAGTCACTGTTGCCTAGGGTCAGGTTTCAAGGATACAGGTCAATGGGAGTGATTCGGCTGGACCAATCAGCAGTCGCCCGTTTAAGTGTCTATGACCCCGAAATTACACAGCAATCGTCGCCTGTATGTTTTGTCTGTCAAACCCAGCTCAAACACATTTCACATTGGCATGTGAAATGTAAACAAGTAATAAAATGGCTATTGATTTCAGCCTTTGCGATATGCTTCTGGAGCTGCAGTCAAAGAACAAAAATCTGATGTTTGCGGTGTAGTTTTGGGGTAATCACTAGTACATGAGCTGTATACCGCAAGCCTTCAGCTATGGGTAATGTAATATTGTGAATGGCACCATATTAAGCTTATAAGGCCTCTATGAAAAGAGGACATGAGATACTATGGTGAGCAGGCCCCAAGTAAGGTCCCATTTTGGATAATCTCTGTGTAGATACTGCATCAATTTTGTTTAAAACTAATAATTGCATTGTTGTACATTTTGGACATGGCATGAGAGAAATGCTTAATCATTACCAGTTCATGATCAGGTAATGCTGCTTGAGAATATTTTATTTGTTTCATATAAAGAAGCAGGTATGGTAGAGGTCTCACTTTTGGCATTATTCTGACTTGAGATCTATGTGCTTAACTAAAAAAAATTAGAAGTCTACCATTGAGATCAAGGAAGGATTTACACGAATGTCCAGGTTGTGTCAGATGGATCTTAAGCCCTTTCAGATCATACGAAAAGCATAGTTCATACATCTTTAGTTGACTGATGTTGTTCCTCATGGCTTACCATAGTGTATGATGAGGAAAGTTACGGAGTGACCCGACAGAAAATGTTTTACTATTTCCCTAACAACATCACACGAATAAATGCACAGCTTACCAGCAGACCATCAAAAAGAACTTTGCAGAAGTTACTATGTTCTATTTTATATGGAGTGAGAGGGGAGGGAGAGAGAGATTTCAAGCAGCATTCAAGATGCCCATCTTATTTTTGAATAGGACGCACTTACGTTAGGTCAGGTAAAAGACAATTAACTGTCAAATGCCAGCAAGAGTTGCAACCAGGCGGAATGACTCGAACTTCAGCTCTTGGATCAAACAGCCTGCACAATTATTTGTTCTCTTGTTTTGTTGGTGTAGGATTCAACTAGGCAAACCATATTATTGAAGTATTTGATTTGGATAAATGCCATACATTTTCATACTGAATGTTAGTTTAAGTATGGTGGCATTCATTTAGTGGCCTGGCTGACCCAGACAACGTGGAGGATTTCCAGGCAATTCATTTAGCCCTACGTGTACAGCTTTACAATCAAACCAAATACTTAAATTATTTGTTACACTAACAGGTCATACAGTACCAGTCAAAAGTTTGGACACACCTACTCATTCCAGGGTTTTTCTACATTGTAGAATATTAGTCAAGACATCAAAACTATGAAATAAAATATATTGAATCATGTAGTAACCAAAAAAGTGTTAAATCAAAATATATTTCATATTTGAGATTCTTCAAAGTAGCCACCCTTTGCCTTGATGACAGCTTTGCACACTCTTGACATTCTCTCAAGGTTTGATGTTTTCGCTATTATTCTACAATGTAGAAAATAGTAAAAATAAGGAAACCCTTGAATGAGTAGGTGTGTACAAACTTTTGACTGGTACTGTAGACCAGTTGTTCTGGTATTATTAAATTGCAAATGTGAATTTGTATTCAAACAAGCCATAAAGTCAATAATCACCCATAGAGACAACTAAAAGATTTGACAAACTGCATTCACCTTTTATAAAGTTGTACATTCAAATTTACAGCACTCGTAACTTTGGTTCAGCCCATCTGCTTTTGCTGTAACACTTGAGATAAATGAATGACTCACAGCAATATGTCAGCAATGTCCTATGTATAGGCTTTACACATGTCTTATAGGCTATACAGTGCCTTGCAAAAGTATCCAGACCCCCTTGATTATATCACATTTTGTTACAAAGTGGGATGAAAATGGATTTAATTGTAATTTTGTCAACAATATGCACAAAATACTCTGTCAAAGTGGATTTCTTTTAATTAATAAAAAATATCCGAAATATAGTCTTTGCATAAGTATTCAGCCCTTAAATTAGTTAAGGAGTAAAATTTAGCTTATCAAATCACATAAAAAGTTACATGGACTTACTGTGTGAAATAATATGGATTGACATTATTTTAAATGACTAACCCTTCCTTTGTCCCCCTTACATACAGTGTATTCGGAAAGGATTCAGACCCCTTGACTCCACATTTTGCTACGTTACAGCCTCAATCTAAAATGGATTAAATAGATTTTTGTTCTTCGTCAATCTACACACAATACCCCATAATGACAAAGCAAAAACAGGTTTAGAATTTTTGGGAAATTTATTACAAACAAAAAAACATTTTACATAAGTATTTAGACCCTTTACTCAGTACTTTGTTGAAGCACCTTTGGCAGCGATAACAGCTTAGTCTTCTTGGGTATAGTCTTGTACTCTACAAGCTTGGCACACCTGTATTTGGGGATTTTCTCACATTCTACTCTGCAGATCCTCTCAAGCTCTGTCAGGTTGGATGCACAGCTATTTCCAGGTCTCCAGAGATGTTCAGAGACTTGTCACAAAACCACTCCCAGTTGTCGTATCTGTGTGCTTAGGGTTGTTGTTCTGTTGGAAGGGGAACCTGCGCCCCAGTCTGAGGTCCTGAGTGCTCTGGAGCAGGTTTTCATCAAGGATCTCTCTGTACATTACTCCGTTCCTTTCCCTCAATCCTGACTAGTCTACCAGTCCCTGCCGCTGAAAAACATCCCCACAGCGTAATGCTGCCACCACCATGCTTCACCGTAGGGATGGTGCCAGGTTTCCTCCAGACGTGACGCTTGGCATTCAGGCCAAAGTGTTAATTCTGGCTTTCATCAGACCAGAGAATCTTGTTTCCAAACTTCTTCCATTTAAAGAATAATGGAGGCCACTGTGTTCTTGGGGACCTTCAATGCTGCAGAAATGTTTTGGGAGCCTTCCCTAGATCTGTGCCTCGCCACAATCTTGGCTCGGTGCTCTACGGACAATTCCTTCGACCGCATGGCTTGGTTTTTGCTCTGACATGCACTGTCAACTGTGTGACCTTATATGCAGGTGTGTGGCCTTTCCAAACCATGTCCAATCAATTGAATTTACCACAGGTGGACTCTAATGAAGTTGTAGAAACATCTCAAGGATGATTCATGGAAACAGGACGCACCTGAGCTCCATTTTGAGTCTCATAGCAAAGGGTCTGAATACTTATGTAAATTAGGTATTTCTGTAGTTTTTTTTATACATTTGCTAAAATGTCAAAAAACCTGTTCACTTTTTCACTTTGTTGTATTGTGTGTAGATTGATGAGGAGAAATAGAAATGTAATACATTTTACAATAAGGCTGTAAGGTAACAAAATGTGGAAAAGGGTAAGGGGTCTGAATACTTTCCGAATGCTCTGTACATCTGTGAGGTCCCTCAGTCAAGTATTGCATTTCAATCACAGATTCAACTACAAAGACCAGGGAGCTTTTCGAAGGCCTCTTAAAAAGGGCAGTGGTTGGTAGATGGGCAACAATAACAAGTCAGACATTGAATATCTTTTAGCATGGTCTAGTTAATAATGATGCAGTGCATTGTGTATTAAACCACCCAGACACTTCAAAGATAGTCGTCCTTCTGAACTGAGCTGCAGGACCGGAATTAAACTGCTCAGGGATGTCACCATGAGGCCATTTGGTTATTTTAAAACGGTTACAGAGTACAATGGCTGTGATGGGAGAGAACTGAGGACGGATCAACAACATTATAGTGACTCTACAATAATGACCTAAATGACAGTGAGAAGAACACAAATATACAAAATAAAACTATTCCAAAACATGTGTCTTGTATGCAACAAGGCACTAAAGTAATACTGCAAAAAAACATGGCAAAGGAATACACTTTTTGGGCCTAAATTCTAATCCCTATGTTTGGGGCAAATACAACACATCACTGAGTAACTGCCTCCTTATTTTCAAGCCTGGTGGAAATACTATGGCAAGACTTGAAAATTTCTGTCCAGCCTTGATCCCCAACATCTTGACAGAGCTTGAAGAATTTTGAAAAGATTAATAGGCAAAATATTGCACAATTCAGGTGTGCCTTAAGCCGTGTTCACATTGGCAGTTTGAAGTGACTCAATCATATTTATTTCCATATCCGATTTTAATCTTTTTCCTGCAGTCTGAACAGCCAAAAAGCACATGGAATCGGCAATTTCAAGTCACATTTCAAACCACCTTCGTAGGTAGTTTGAAGTCCGATACAAATCTGATTCTTGGCCATGTCTGTACAGTCCAATCTGATTTATTTACCCTCAAGTGGTTTTTAGACTGTTATTCGGCTTATCTTGTTGCTTGCTACTCTGTTGACAGTTTGACAAGCACATGTGGTAGCTAACTAGCTTGGTAATTGTTTACAAACAAATTAGTGAATGTGCTAGAAAGCTAAATAGCTACGTTGCTAGCTAGTTGACTGCTGTGGCTAGCTAAAAAAGTGTAGCCTTCAGCTGTCTGAACCTACACATCTGACTTGGTCACTTGTAACTTGCTGTTTGGACAGTCAGTACAGTAGTCCAAAACTGATTTGAGCATTAAGGCCTACAGTGTGAACAAGGCTTTAGACTTACACAAGCAGACTCACAGCTGTAATTGCTGCCAAAGGTGTTTCTAACATGTATGGACTCAGGGAACTGAATACTTATGCAACAACTATATGTTTTAAAATGTTTATTAATAAAAAATATATGATATTTTTCTTCCGCTTTGACATAGTATTTTGTGTAGATTGTTGACAAAAAATGACAATTCAATCAATTAGAATACTTTGTAACACAATAAAATGTGAAGAAATCCAAGAGGTCTGAATACCATTGCAAGGCACTGTACATTCTTTTGATGTTCTGTTTGCATTAGCTTGACACTTTTGTTTCAATGTCAGTTGGTGTTTTAATCTAACGTAGCACCTGTAAAATAAATGTGTGAGTGGGGTCGGAAGAAACCGGAAGTATTTGGTTTTCAGGCTTTGGCTCTTCTCTACTTTTCCCCTGAAAACAGGATGCTTCTGGTTTCTGACGACAAGGCTAAGGGTGGTGATGTTTGAATGGATGGTTAGCCCCAGCTCTATCAGCCTTAGATAAGGACTACAGTTAAACAACTGTACTGTACTACTGGCAAAGCAAATGTCATAGCATGGGTCGTGGGACGTGGCATATTCATGATAGGTCAATGGTTTTCACATAGTCTTCAACATTGCCTGGGGGAATAACCTGGGGAAGAAAGCAATGCAAACCTTTGTAAACATTGTCTTGGGATCTTTCGCTTCAATTGAAACTAACCTTTTTGGACACATGGAGTGTAGTCACATAACAGTACATGTTCCTTATGATGGATTCATAGCATTTTTTATCTGTCCATAATGACATGCTTATTTTGAGGAGAGCTGCACTGTTGTCTGTTCTTTCATGTGTGAGCTGCACTGTTGTCTGTTCTTTCATCTGTTGTCTGTTCTTTCATGTGTGTTTTAATGTGGCCTGAATGGATGGTGATGGTTGACACTCTAGAATGTGAAGGATCGATTGGACAGGCTTAGGGTTTGGTGTGGATGAGGACCTCTGCATACAAGGGAAATGCAATGTAACCGGTACTTTCTGTTTTTTATCATTGTAGTATTTCAACTAGTAGGCTAGATTGATAGATTTTTTTTATTTTTATCATTAAATTAATTGAAATACATGAACTTAAGACTTCAAATGTTTTTTTGTTTTTATAAGAATTTATGATTTCCATCTTGAATTTTTTGGGGGTTGTTATTGAAAAGGCCAGGGTGCTATGAGATGTAGCTGTGACCTAGGGTGGCTTACTCTAAACTACTGATTAATTATTTCCTGAACACATTTTGATGATTGACCATAAAAGCTTATGACCTCTTGGTATTGTAACCTGAGGAAAAGATCGTGTTATCTTAATCCAGTAGGAAGTATTGGTTTACCTCAAGGAGTCAGTAAGAAGTGAGGTCTGTTACAGTAAATGTGTAAAATAGAACAATGTTTCAACATCTTCTCCATAAGTGGTCTCTTAGCCTATGTTGTTCAATTGAAGCTAGTATGGTAATGTGTTATATTGATGTGATGTGATATATTTTGATTCCCGTGTGAAACACACACAGCCACGTGGGGGAACTCCCCCCTGAGCTCTCATTACAACACTTCCTACTCCCAAGCCGTCCAGATCAGTGTGTGTGTGTGTGATAACGTGGGCATCTCCATGCCTCTTTTCAGTAATGTAACTGAACAGAGAAAAAGGTGTAGCAGGCTACATGAGCAACCCTCAGTCAACCTTCCCACTGCTGGGGAAACTAACCAGTCACTACAGGCTTTCATTGTGAATGGCAGGAAAGGGTTAATTGATGAAACGGCTTACTGTAGTAGTGGAACAGAACAGACGTATTAATGTGATGTTACATCCCACTTGATCTAATCCTAAAGGTTATAAATTGGTGGGTCGAGTTATTTTGTCCTTTATTTTAGGTCGCATCTCAGGTTCTCAAAATCTGAATTCCTCCCTCTTCTTTAAAGTTCAACTAAAAATAATTTTTTCATTTCAGATATTGAAGATATAGTAGCTTAATGATTTATTACATATCACAGATTACTATTCAGATTCTCTATCCTGTCACCCTGTTGCTCTACTCATTCTCAGGCCTTAAGCGTAATGGAAATGAAATATGACACTAGTATTGTGCAAGAGACCACAATAGAAAGATACAGTGACATATTCAGTGTACAATTGAAATCACATTGTGCAAGCTGTGCTCGTCCATATTTGTCTATTTTGTTTCACTGTATCTTGTGGCTTCAATTTACCATGAAAGCAAATATGGCACACACATCCTTGTGACATTGTAAAAACTATATATATTATATCACACCATTCAGAATCAACCACAGTAAATCCATTAATTGCCCAAAACAACTGACATTGTTCACCCCCATGATAACATTTCTATAATCGGATTTAGATGATTTATCATTTATAATTTTTGTAAGGAGGTTGTACAGTGTTCAAGAATGAGCATATCACCTCCTACTTGCGGCAAGGGTTTCCTAATAACTCAACACTACTACAATTTATTTTGTCACCACCGTGGGTGTCAAGAATGAAGACGACAACCACAGATTCTTTTTTAAAGAAAAAAGTGTTCCACAGGAAGTCATTTGTTGAACCTGAAGTCACACAAGTTAAATCTTTACTACATGTGAAACCTCTAGTTCCAGTAGTAAAACAGAATTGTCAGGGGAAATTGAATGTTTAAAAGTCCAGTCTAAAAATGCATCCCCATCAGTGTGTGCTGGCATTAAACTTTTTTTTTACAAATCTACTACTGCATTCTGATTGTTTCACTCCACTGAATAGGCCACTGATATTTATAGTAGCCTAGCAAGGGGTCTCCATCAATCATGTTTCTAAATGACACATGCCTGTGCAAGGCCATAGCTTGGTCAGACCTCTCAGTATCAAAATGACTTAACCCATGTTTGAGAAGTGGGCAAGACACCCACAACTAATTTCCATACAATATCTGAAAACTAAAATGCTTCAAGTGCAAATCCACCCATTATCTCCACCCCCTCAGCAGGCCTCTGTGTTATACTACAAACCATGTGATTTCAAAGAATTTGTGGCAACTTTTTTTATGCACCTCACTGATTGCATGATTAACTCATAACCTCAGAACATATCTTTCTGGGTCAACTCCTTGAGAGTAGAAACAGAGACATTCTCAGGGATAGTGGAACCAGTCTGTAGTTAGTACTACCATTACTGTTGTGGTTCAAGTTGAAAAACATTCTACATCAGGGATGGGCAACTGGCCCTAGGCTCAGCCGCAAATTGGTAGGCCACACAAGCTCACAGAACGGGACTGCCGAGTGCTGTCTTTGGTTGCAACACGCACTATTGAGTTCCAAACTGCCTCTGGAAGCAAGATCAGCGCAATAACTGTTCCTTCGGAGCTTCATGAAATGGGTTTCCATGGCCAAGCAGCTGTACACAAGCCTAAGATCACCATGTGCAATGCCAAGCGTCGGCTGGAGTGGTGTAAAGCTCTCCGCCATTGGACTCTGGAGCAGTGGAAACACGTTCTCTGGAGTGATGAATAACGCTGCACCATCTGGCAGTCCGACAGACGAATCTGGGTTTGACGCACGCCAGGAGAACGCTACCTGGCCCAATGCATAGTGCCAACTGTAAAGTTTGGTGGAGGAGGAATAATGGTCTGGGGCAATTTTTCATTATTCGGGCTAGGCCCCTTCCAGTGAAGGGGCATCTTAACGCTACAGCATACAATGACATTCTAGATGAAGGCCCTTTACTGTTTCAGCATGAAAATGCCCCCGTGCACAAAGCGAGGTCCATACAGCAATGGTTTGTGGAGATTGGTGTGGAAGAACTTCACTGGCCTGCACAGAGCCCTGACCTCAACCCCATCGAACACCTTTGGGATGAATTAGAACGCAACCCCTTGAGCCAGGCCTAATCGCCCAACATCAGTGCCTGACCTGCAAACTGCAAACAAACTGCAATTATTTCTCTCCACCCTATGGCAAAATGTATTGCAGGAAATTACCTGTAAAACAGCACATTTTCCTCTCCGCCCCATGGCAAAATGAGTAGAATTGCATGAAATTAACAAAAATTGCAAAAACTTCTCTGCACCATGGCAAAATGTGTAGAATTGGAGCAAACTTGCTTTAAAACTGCAACATTTTCTCTACGCCCCATGGTCAAATGTGTAGAATTGCACAAAATGAACTCTGAAAAATGTCTCATTGCACGCAATGTTGGGGGTGTATGGATGTGGGCACGCTGCAGCGAGCAAATGCGTCCCCTCACACTTGCACACAGTCACAAACACAGCCACTTACTGCCTCTACCTCTGGTGAACAAACGCAAACAAATGTAGCGTCCAACTCCAGCAGTGCATTCAGGAAGTATTCAGTCCCCTTGACTTTTTTCAAATTTTGTTACATTATAGTGTTTTTTCCCTCATCAATCTACACGCACCATAATGACAAAACAAAAACAGGTTTTTAGAAATGTTTGCAAATAAAAAATGTAATAAAATAAAACTGATAACATTTACATAAGTAATCAGACCCTTTACTCAGTACTTTGTTGAAGCATCTTTGGCAGTGATTACAGCCTTGAGTCTTCTTGGGTATGATGCTACAAGCTTGGCACTCCTGTATTTGGGGAGTTTCTCCCAGTCTTCTCTGCAGATCCTTTTGAACTCTGTCATGTTTGATGGGGAGCGTTGCTGCACAGCTATATTCAGTTTTCTCCAGAGATGTTTGATCGGGTTCAGCTCTGGCTGGGACACTCAACAACATTCAGAGACTTTTCCCGAAGCCACTCCTGCGTTGTCTTGGCTGTGTGTGTTGGCTGTGTGCTTAGGGTCGTTGTCCTGTTGGAAGGTGAACCTTTGAAGTCCTGAGCGTTCTGGAGCAGGTTATCATCAAAAATCCCTCTGTACTTTACTCCGTTCATCTTTTCTTCAAGCCTGGCTAGTCTCCCAGTCCCTGCCGCTGAAAAACCTCCCCACAGCATGATGCTGCCACCACCATGCTTCAACGTAGGGATGGTGCCAGGTTGCCTCCAGACGTGACACTTGGCATTCAGGCCAAAGAGTTCAATCTTGGTTTCATCAGACCAGAGAATCTTGTTTCTCAGGGTCTGAGAGTCCTTTAGGTGCGTTGTGGCAAACTCGAAGCGGGCTGTCATGTGCCTTTTACTGAGGAGTGGCTTACGTCTGGCCACTCTACCATAAAAGCCTGATTGGTGGAGTGCTGCAGAGATGGTTGTCCTTCGGGAAGGTTCTCCTATCTCCACAGAGGAACTCCGTCAGAGTGACCATGGACCTTGGGGCAGCAAGTAGCCCAGTGGTTAGCAGGTAGCCTAGTGGTTAGAGCGTTGGGCCAGTAACCGAAAGGTTGCTAGATCGAATCCCCGAGCTGACAAAGTAAAAAATCTGCAGTTCTGAACAAGGCAGTTAAACCCACTGTTCCTAGGCCGTCATTGTATATAAGAATTTGTTCTTAACTGACTTTACTAGTTAAATTAAAAATTAAAAAAATACAGGTGTGTGCTTTTCCAAATCATGTCCAATCAATTGAATTTACCACAGGTGGACTCCAATCAAGTTGTAGAATTATCTCAAGGATGATCAATGGAAACAGGATGCACCTGAGCTCAATTTCGAGTCTCATAGCAAAGGGTCTGAATACTTATATAAGATATTTCTGTTTTTTATATATATATATATATATATATATATATATATATATATATATATATATATATATATATATATATATATATATACATTTGCAAACATTTCTAAAAACCTGTTTTCGCATTGTCCTTATAGGCTTTTGTGTGTAGATTGATGAGGACAATAAGGCTGTGTAACGTAACAAAATGTGGAAAAATCGAAGGGGTCTGAACTTTCCGAATGCACTGTACCTTCTCAAGCCACAAACTCTGAGACATGAATGAGACAGGATGTTGAATGGTGCCAGATAGGATGGTGTATTACTCCCACCAACAGCTGGGTGGTGAAATTACACTTATAGAATTATAAACTGCGTGGTTCGAGCACCGAATGCTGATTGGCTGACAGCCGTAGTATATCAGACCGTATACCACAGGTTTGACAACACATTTCTTTTTAGAGACAGATCGAAACTTACTGGGGCGGAGTGGTGGTCCAAAGTAGAGGAGGGTTGTTAAACTTTTACATTTTTTGGGGTGGGGGGGGGGCACAGAAGGAGGGTAGTGCATAAATGCATAAATATTTGGTTAGAAAATGTACAAATTACCCTCTTTCTATACATCTATATCTGTATTGCAGAAGCAGTAGCCATCTGACAAAGAAATGCATGTCGGTGTCGTAGCATGACACCGGCATATCTCTATCTCTCTGGGGCTATGTCTAAGCTTCTCTTTCTTGGTAAAGACCATATTGTTTACCTATTTGGTAAAATACCATATTATGGCAAGAAAAAGCTCAAATAAGCAAAGAGAAATGTCAGTCCATCATTACTTTAAGACATGAATGTCAGTCAATCCGGAAAATTTCAAGAACTTTTAAAATGTCTAAGTGCAGTTGCAAAACACTTCACGCACTATGATGAAACTGGCTCTCATTAGGATCGCCACAGGAAACGAATACTCAGAGTTACCTCTGCTGCAGAGGATAAGTTCATTAGAGTTACCAGCTTCAGAAATTGCAGGCCAAATAAATGCTTCACAGAGTTCAAGTAACAGACACATCTCAACATCAACTGTTCAGAGCAGGCTGCATGAATCAAATCAAATTTCAAATCAAATGTATATAGCCCTTCTTACATCAGCTAATATCTCAAAGTGCTGTACAGAAACCCAGCCTAAAACCCCAAACAGCAAGCAATGCAGGTGTAGAAGCACGGTGGCTATGAAAAACTCCCTAGAAAGGCCAAAACCTAGGAAGAAACCTAGAGAGGAACCAGGCTATGAGGGGTGGCCAGTCCTCTTCTGGCTGTGCCGGGTGGAGATTAGAACAGAACATGGCCAAGATGTTCAAATGTTCATAAATGACCAGCATGGTCAAATAATAATAATCACATTAGTTGTCGAGGGTGCAACAAGTCAGCACCTCAGGAGTAAATGTCAGTTGGCTTTTCATAGCCGATCATTGAGAGTATCTCTGCCTCTCCTGCTGTCTCTAGAGAGTTGAAAACTGCAGGTCTGGGACAGGTAGCACGTCCGGTGAACAGGTCAGGGTTCCATAGCCGCAGGCAGAACAGTTGAAACTGGAGCAGCAGCACGACCAGGTGGACTGGGGACAGCAAGGAGTCATCATGCCAGGTAGTCCTGAGGCATGGTCCTAGGGCTCAGGTCCTCCGAGAGAGAGAAAGAAAGAAAGAGAGAATTAGAGAGAGCATACTTAAATTCACACAGGACACCGGATAAAACAGGAGAAGTACTCCAGATATATCAGACTGACCCTAGCCCCCCGACACATAAACTACAGGAGGGGTCAGGAGACACTGTGGCCCCATCCGATGATACCCCCGGACAGGGCCAAACAGGCAGGATATAACCCCACCCACTTTGCCAAAGCACAGCAGCCCCCACACCACTAGAGGGATATCTTCAACCACCAACTTACCATCCTGAGACAAGGCCGAGTATAGCCCAACAAGATCTCCGCCACGGCACAACCCAAGGGGGGGCAACAACCCAAATCAGGCCTTCATTGTCAAATTGCTGCACAGAAATCACGACTAAATGACACCAATAAGAAGAAGAGACTTGCTTAAGCCAAGAAACACGAGCAATGGACATTAAACCACTGGAAATCTGTCCTTTGGTCTGATGAGTCCAAATTTGAGATTTTTGGTTCCAACCGCCGTGTCTTTGTGAGACGCAGAGTAGGTTAAAGGATGATCTCCGCATGTGCGGTTCCCACCGTGAAGCATGGAGGAACGAGGTGTGATGGTGTGGGAGTGCTTTGCTGGTGACACTGTCTGTGATTTATTTAGAATTGAAGGCACAGTTAACCAGCATGGCTACCACAGCATTCTGCAGTGATACGCCATTCCATCTGGTTTGCACTTAGTGGGACTATCATTTGTTTTTCAACAGGACAATGACCCAACACACCTCCAGGCTGTGTAAGGGCTATTTGACCAAGAAGGAGAGTGATGGAGTGCTGCATCAGATGCCTCCACAATCACCTGACCTCAACCCAATTGAGATGGTTTGGGATGAGTTGGACCGCAGAGTGAAGGAAAAGCAGCCAACAAGTGCTCAGCAAATGTGGGAACTCCTTCAAGACTGTTGGAAAAGCATTCCAGGTGAAGCTGGTTGAGAGAATGACAATATATATATATCTGTTGCTGGGCAACATGGACTTTCAACTCCCTCCAAAGATTTTCTATGGGGTTGAGATCTGGAGACTGGCTAGGCCACTCCAGGACCTTGAAATGCTTCTTATGAAGCCACTCCTTCGTTGCCCGGGCGGTGTGTTTGGGATCATTGTCATGCTGAAAGACCCAGCCACGTTTCATCTTCAATGCCCTTGCTGATGGAAGGAGGTTTTCACTCAAAATCTCACGATACATGGCCCCATTCATTCTTTCCTTTACACGGATCAGTCGTCCTGGTCCCTTTGCAGAAAAACAGCCCCAAAGCATGATGTTTCCACCCCCATGCTTCACAGTAGGTATGGTGTTCTTTGGATGCAAGACAGCATTCTTTGTCCTCCAAACGCGACGAGTTGAGTTTTTACCAAAAAGTTATATTTTGGTTTCATCTGACCATATGACATTCTCCCAATCTTCTTCTGGATCATCCAAATGCTCTCTAGCAAACTTCAGACGGGCCTGGACATGTACTGGCTTAAGCAGGGGGACACGTCTGACACTACAGGATTTGAGTCCCTGGCGGCGTAGTGTGTTACTGATGGTAGGCTTTGTTACTTTGGTCCCAGCTCTCTGCAGGTCATTCACTAGGTCCCCCCGTGTGGTTCTGAGATTTTTGCTCACCGTTCTTGTGATCATTTTGACCCCACAGGGTGAGATTTTGCGTGGAGCCCCAGATCGAGGGAGATTATCAGTGGTCTTGTATGTCTTCCATTTCCTAATAATTGCTCCCACAGTTGATTTCTTCAAACCAAGCTGCTTACCTATTGCAGATTCAGTCTTCCCAGCCTGGTGCAGGTCTACAATTTTGTTTCTGGTGTCCTTTGACAGCTCTTTGGTCTTGGCCATAGTGGAGTTTGGAGTGTGATTGTTTGAGGTTGTGGACAGGTGTCTTTTATACTGATAACAAGTTCAAACAGGTGCCATTAATACAGGTAACGAGTGGAGGACAGAGGAGCCTCTTAAAGAAGAAGTTACAGGTCTGTGAGAGCCAGAAATCTTGCTTGTTTGTAGGTGACCAAATACTTATTTTCCACCATAATTTGCAAATAAATTCATTAAAACTCCTACAATGTGATTTTCTGGATTTTTTTTTCTCATTTTGTCTGTCATAGTTGAAGTGTACCTATGATGAAAATTACAGGCCTCTCTCATCTTTTTAAGTGGGAGAACTTGCACAATTGGTGGCTGACTAAATACTTTTTTGCCCCTCTGTATATATATATATATATATACATATATAATTAAAATATGAACATCATACAGTGGGCACCTTCGACATTCTAATGTACTTGTCCTCTTGCTCAGTTGTGCACCGACAGCTCTACGGGCACCTCTTTGCCCACAGGATGTCCATCGCTGCGACCTCCGCGGTTGTTCATCCTGCCCTGACGCCAGCGGCCCTTGATGCATCCCCCACACTGCCTCTGCTTGCTGTGCTCCTCCCCCTTCCTTCCTCTGGACAACGCTCGGCCTTGGCTTCCTCTGTGGTGAGGGAAAGCAGTCGTCCCCCATACTACGTTTGCCTACGACACGCCAATGGTGGCCTTCACCATTGACATCCTATCTGCTTCAAGTTTTATTGTCGAATCGCATCCTACTGTACTAGAGTGTGAGACTGGTCACAGCCTATCTATACAACTATTTTCTCTTAACCCTGAATTTCTAATAACATAGTTCCCGACAAATCTCACTACCCTCACCCAAAATATCTCTGACTCCCCATTCCTGTCCAATCTCTCTGACCTTGTCAAACAACCTCTCACGTTCTACAGCATACATTTCAACCGTTTCCTCTACCATACAGCCATTCCACATTCCAGTACCATCAATTTCAAATATGAATTTAAATCCTGTATGCCCTAATCTCATCCTACACAACATAACCTCCTCCCTTCTGTTCCCATTATGTCTATCTCCTGTACAGATTTCCCTGTACTATTAAAATGTCTGCCCTTACTACTTTCACCCCATTGTCTCTGCCAGCAATTTAACCCATTTTTCTTTAATAAGTTAAGTTAATAAACAGATCACTGACCATTTCGAATGCCACCGTACCTTCTCCGCTGTGCAAACCGGTTTCCGAGCTGGTCACGGGTGCACCTCAGCCACGCTCAAGGTACTAAACGATATCATAACCGCCAACGATAAAAGACAGTACTGTACAGCCGTCTTCATCAACCTGGCCAGGGCTTTCGACTCTGTCAATCACCGTATCCTTATTGGCAGACTCAACAGCCTTGGTCTCTAAAATGACTGCCTTGCCTGGTTCACCAGCTACTTCTCTGACAGAGTTCAGTTTGTCAAATCGGAGGGCCTGTTGTCCGGACCTCTGGCAGTCTCTATAGGGGTACCACAGGGTTCAATTCTCGGGCCGACTCATTTCTCTGTATATATCAATGATGTCGCTCTTGCTGCGGGTGATTCCCTGATCCACCTCTACGCAGACGACACCATTCTGTATACATCTGGCCCTTCTTTGGACACTGTGCTGACTAACCTCCAAACGAGCTTCAATGCCATACACCACTCCTTCCGTGGCCTCCAACTGCTCTTAAACGCTAGTAAAACCAAATGCATGCTATTCAACAATTCGCTGCCCGCACCCGCCCGCCCGACTAGCATCACTACTCTGGACGGTTCTGACTTAGAATATGTGGACAACTACAAATACCTAGGTGTCTGGCTAGACTGTAAACTCTCCTTCTAGACTCATATTAAGCATCTCCAATCCTAAATTAAATCTAGAATCGGCTTCCTATTTCGCAACAAAGCCTCCTTCACTCAAGCCGCCAAACATATCCTCGTAAAACTGACTATCCTACTGATCCTCGACTTCGGCGATGTCATTTACAAAATAGCTTCCAATACTCTACTGAGAAAACTGGATGCAGTGTATCACAGTGCCATCCGTTTTGTTCCCAAAGCTCCTCATACCACCCACCACTGCGACCTGTATGCTCTAGTCGGCTGGCCCTCGCTACATATTCGTCGCCAGACCCACTGGCTCCAGGTCATCTATAAGTCTATACTAGGTAAAGCTCCGCCTTATCTCACCTCACTGGACACGATAACAACACCCAGCCGTAGCACGCGCTACAGCAGGTATATCTCACTGGTCATCCCCAAAGCCAACACCTCATTTGGCCGCCTTTCCTTCCAGTTCTCTGCTGCCAATGACTGGAACGAATTGCAAAAATCGCTGAAGCTGGAGACTTATATTTCCCTCACTAACTTTAAACATCAGCTATCAGAGCAGCTAACCGATCGTCTGTAAATAGCCCACCCAATCTACCTACCTCATCCCCATATTGTTTTTATTTACTTTACTCTATTTACTATTTACTCTGCTCTTTTGCACACCATTATTTCTGCTGCTAAAGGAGACAAGTCCATCAAAGACTCAGTGAGGAGGATGTTTGCCTGCCTTTTCTCCAACGACCTGTCCAGGCTTTGTAACTGGACTGGCTTGGGACATAAGATCTCTTTCACAGCTAGCTTTAAAAAGCATTGTTCACAGTAAGTTTGTATTAATCTATTAGTTCACTTTCTAGTAATACAGATAGATATCTTTGATTAAACCTGCACACTGTTTTGAATCTGAGACATGACGTGTTTAAATAGTTCTTGATCTTGTTCGTTCATGAAGAACACATATTGATAAGAATTGTTCTGTGATTTCAGGAGTGATAAGAAAGAACCCTTCTACAAAAGAGGCAACAGAGGGGAACCTCCAAGAGGTGGTCGCAAATTTCTGAAGGGAGCTGCTGACAGAGAAGGGGGTAGGAAAGAAAGAGAGGCCAATTGAAGAGGCTGAAGAAACAATTTTCTGTTTGTCTGGGTATATTGTACTGTTACATACTCATTATTTCGATTAATATGATTTTCTGTAATAACAATTAGAAAACCAATATATACACTGCTCAAAAAAATAAAGGGAACGCAATAATTACTAATTGTATAATATATATACATACATATATATACATTTATTCTGTTATTATTACTAATTGTATAATATATATTTTTTATAAAAAATAAATGTATATATACAGTGGGGAGAACAAGTATTTGATACACTGCCGATTTTGCAGGTTTTCCTACTTACAAAGCATGTAGAGGTCTGTAATTTTTATCATAGGTACACTTCAACTGTGAGAGACGGAATCTAAAAGTATCAAATACTTGTTCTCCCCACTGTATATATATATATACACATTTATTTTATTATTATTACTAATTGTATAATATATATTTTTTATTATAAAATGCATATTCATTCAATGTAGATACTTTTATATTGTAATGTGTTTTACAATAAATTTGCAAAGATTTTTGAGAGGGGTGTACATTATTTCGGATTCATTACTGTGTGGAAAGATACTGATAATATGAACGGTGTCAGCTGGTCCGCTGGTGGTCCGCTGGAAAAACAATGAAATAACACATATGGAATCATATGGAATCAGATTAACCAAACGTGTTAATCAAATCATATTTTATATTTGAGATTATTCAAAGTAGCCACCCTTTGCCTTGATGACAGCTTTGCACACTCTTGGCATTCATGAGCTTCATGAGGAATGCTTTTCCAACAGTCTTGAAGGAGTTCCCACATATGCTGTGCACTTGTTGGCTGCTTTTCCTTCACTCTGCGGTCCAACTCATTCATCCCAAACCATCTCAATTGGGTTGAGGTTGGGTGATTGTGGAGGCCAGGTCATCTGATGCAGCACCATCACTCTCCTTCTTGGTCAAATAGCCCTTACACAGCCTGGAGGTTGTCCTGATGCAAAACAAATGATAGTCCCACGAAGTGTATCGCTGCAGAATGCTGTGGTAGCCATGCTGGTTGAGTGTGCCTTGAATTCTAAATAAATCACAGTTTCACCAGCAAAGCGCCCCCACACCATCACACCTCCTCCTCCATGCTTCACGGTAGGAACCACACATGTGGAGATCATCTGTTCACCTACTCTGCGTCTCACAAAGACACAACGGTTGGAACCAAAAATCGCAAATTTGGACGCATCAGAACAAAGGATAGATTTCCACCGGTCTAATGTTCATTGCTCGTTTTTTCTTGGCCCAAGCAAGTCTCTTCTTATTGGTGTCATTTAGTAGTGGTTTCTTTGCAGCAATTCAACCATGAAGGCCTGATTCACGCAGTCTCCTCTGAACAGTTGATGTTGAGATGTGTCTGTTACTTGAACTCTGTGAAGCATTTCTATGGGCTGCAATCTGAGGTGCAGTTAACTCTAATGAACTTATCCTCTGCAGCAGAGGTAACTCTGGGTCTTCCTTTCCTGTGGTCGTCCTCATAAGAGCAAGTTTCATCATATCACTTGATGGTTTTTGCGACTGAACTTAAAGAAACGTTCAAAGTTCCTGAAATTTTCCGGATTGACTTCCGGTACCCCCTTTATATAGCCTCGTTATTGTTACTTTATTGTGCTACTTTTTATTATTTTTTACTTGAGTTTATTTGGTAAATATTTTCTTAACTGTTTCTTGAACTGTACTGTTGGTTAAGGGCTTGTAAGTAAGCATTTCACGGTAAGGTCTACGACACATGTTGTATTCGGCGCATGTGATAAATAAAGTTTGATTTGATTTAAATTAAGATGAAAAAGCCGAGCTTGCTAAATGCCAATGTGAACTGGATGACATATACAATGATAAGGCACAGGGTGCCTTCATCTGTTCAAAGGCCAAATGGATTGAGAAAGGTGAAAAAAACATCTTATTTCTTTAACTTGTAGAAAAGTAGGCAGACTAGGAATAGTATTTCATCCATTTATGTAAATGACACTATATCTGATGATCTTGATATGATTAATAAGGAAATACACTCTTTCTACAATACACTGAATCAGTCTCATCTTTCGGGAGACAACTTGGATTCCTTTCTTGATTCAGTTAATGACTCTGTTAAGCCTATAGAAGAAAAGTTTAAGAAATTCTGATATATTAATGCCTATAGTTATATTTCCTAGACCGGATGGCGTGACTGATGTTTTTGGCTTGATATTAGAGAGTCATTGCTTTTCAGTCTACAAAGAGGGTATTGCTAATGCTATCTAACCTCCTTCTTTGAGACAGAGACTAATATGTCTTATGCCCAAACCAAAGAAGGACTCTCTTTATCTGGACAATTGGAGACCAATCACATTGTTGGCAACTGACTAGAAGTTACTAGCCCATGTCTATGCCAATAGGCTGAAACAACGTTTATTTAGAACTCTCTCTACTTTTGGGTTTGGGGAGAATTTCTGTAAAGTGATGAGGATGATATATAATGATATTAGCAGTTCAATGGCTATGAGTAATGGAACATCCCCTTGTTTCTTTATTTTTAGAGGAATTAGAAAGGGTTGTCCAATCTCCCGTCTTCTATTTATTTTAGCCACAGATTTACTAGCCGTATTACTTATTTCTTAAATCTGAGAATTTAAAAGGGATCTGTATTTTTGGTAAAGATAAATATATAAATGTCAGTCAAAGTTATAAATATAAGTCCATTTGCAGATGATACTGCCCTTTTCCTAAAGGATAGGGTCAACATGACCTCCATACCTGTTAAAAAGGAAGTTAAATATTTTGGAATTGTTCTCACTAAAACAAATTCAGATAGAGAATCTTTAAACATTGATAATAGCATTAATTCCATGAGAGTTTTGTTAAGTTGGGAGCTGCAACGTGATATCTCAATTTTGGGTTGTATTCTTTCATCCAAGACTGATGGTTTATCTAGAATAATTTACCCAGTCAGTCCCTTTTTTCTTTCTTCTAATAACATCAAAAAAGTCAATTCTGTTATATTTAGATTTATTTGGAGGAATGAAATGCATTATATTCGGAAATATCAATTAGTGAATGACTATGATCGTGAAGATTTACAGGCTACTGATTTTGAGTCGTTAGTGGGTACTTTAAGAATTAAATGGTTGAAATGATGTTTGTCTAATCCTACCTCTATGTGGTATCATATCCCTAACAGTCTGTTTAATAAACTTGGTGGACTTGGTGGAATTCCTAATGAAATGTGATTTAATTACCTGTGAAATTGTCTAAGTTTCACCAGAACATTTTATTTTTCTGGAAAAAGATATTCAAGCACATTTTTCCCCCCCCATAAAACATTGATTTGGAATAATAGAGTTATTAAAATGAATAGGAAATCAATTTTTAAAAGCCTTTGGTTTGACAAGGGTATTAATTTTGTATGTGATTTGTTAGACAACACCGGAGGGTTTCTGACGTTTAATGAGTTCATTGATACATTTCAGGTTTGCAAAGCAATTCCACTTCCTTTACTTGGACTTATTAAGAACCCTTTGTTATATTATGAGGTTGTTCCCACTTTTCCAAGTTGACAAATTAATGACTTGAACCTTTTGGATAAAAAATTCAACAATAAATGGATACAATTGGCAGTTAATTAAGTCATTTTAGGTGATTATAATTCAATATATTGCTATGGAAGTGACCAACCCATGCTATGGTCAAAGGCAACTACCTTTTACCTTAATTGTCCAGTTATCCCAAGTTAAAGAAACACATTTTTTAGTTTAGAAAATATTTTCCTCCATCTACTCTGTTAATTTCTTGCACAAAAGGTTTCCTTTTGACAAAATGCCTTGTTTTTTGTTCCTCTGATTCAGAATCTATAGAACATTTATTTTCATGCCGCCATTCTAGTAAACTATGAATTGAAATTCATGAATGGTTGTGTATAAGATTTCAAAAGTTACCAATGTTACATTTGATGTTAAATGGCATTATGCTTATCCTTGTAATTCCGATCATAACTATTTTATTAACATTATTCTCTTGGTCAAATATTAGATTCACAAATGTAAATGGGGTGGGGAAAATTCCTTATTTTTAAGTTTTCATTGAACTGTTGCAATTTTATAAATCCCTCAAACGTGTGAAACTTAAAACGCCCGGTTTATTTTATCATTCTATTCACAGGAATGTCCCTGTATTAGTGTGTAATATTGGTATTGTAATAAATAAATAAAAATGCAAATCTGTTGAGAGCGTGCCCCTGGCTATCTGTAAATGTAAAAAACGCCATCTGGTTTCCTTAATATAAAGAACTTGAAATTATTTCTACTTTTACTTTAGATACTTATATTTAAGACCAAATCATTTTACTCAAGTAGAATCTTACTGAGGGATTTTCATTTGAGTCATTTTCTATTCAAGGCGTAATTACTTTTACTCAAGTATGACTTTCCACCACTGCACATTGTGCACATTTGTTTACATCCATTTGAGCATCTCACCTTTGCCAAGACAAGCCATCCACCTGACAGGTGTGGCATATCAATAAGCTGATTGAACAGCTTGATCATGGCACCTTGTGGGGACAGTAAAAGGCCACAGATGTCAAGTTGAGGGAGCCTGCATTGGCATGCTGACTGCTGGAACGTCCATCAGAGCTGTTCCCAGATTATTTAATGTTAATTTCGCTACCATAACCCCCCTGTCGTTTTTACAAAGTGGCAATACGTCCAATTGACCTAACCACCGCAGACCACGTGTAAACGCGCCAGCCCAGGACCGCCACACCCAGCGCAAGTCTGAGACCAGCCCCCGACAGATAAAACTGACTAGTGGGTGGACCGATGCCCTCCCATTGCTGTGCCCCTTCCCAGTCATGTGAAATCCATAGATTAGGGCTTACTTATTTCAATTGACATGCAACTCTGTAAAATTGTTGCATTTATACAAGTGTAGTTTTCCCACTAAATGTGGTGGTTTATAGCCTGCTGTGTTAACTGTTCAAACAAGCATTGTACCTTTGCCACAAGCATAAATATTGTTGAAGGGCTAGGTTAAGAAACAGGGACATATAGTGGTTGTTTGAATGGAAATCTGACATGACTCATTCTTGAGGTCTGTTTCATCAACCTCCAGTTTCTAATGTTAGGAAGAACAAACTAATAGTCCAGACAAATTAGAAAATGTAAGGTCTTAAGTCTTTTAATTTTTGCAAAACAAAAAAATGAACAGACAGGTCTGGATTCAGGCAAAGGAATCTTGCAGTCCACTCTCCAAGCAGCGTGCAAGTTGCACATCAGAAGAACCACCCCCCCAGTGTCAGTCTAATGGAATGTTCCATTTCCCCTACATAGCTACCAGTCCAACGTTTAAAACTCAGTGCAACAGGGTACTGTTTTTTTTTAATGAATTGCCCACCGATAACTATTACAACAAAATCAACTGCTATTCTAGAATTTTAACAGAAGGCTCAAGACAAGAGCAACACTGGTCCACTGGGCAGCAGGAGTTAAGATAATTATTTTGTTATACCATAAAAGGACACCGACCAGGTTTCTCCAGTAAAAAAAAAAAAGAGCAAATAAACAGATGTTCGATTGGGAAAGAAAGTGAGGCTATACAGGGTTAGGTTTGAGACGGCATTTAATCCACTTCCTCCATGCGTGAAGCGTCATCATCTCCCTCTAGAGGTGGGATCTCATCTGGGGCGGGTGCAGAGGTGGGCTCCTCAGGGATCACTTCGTCATCATCGATTCCTGAAAGGGGAAGAGAAATTAGACCTAGCCTACAGCCCCATTTCCATTATAGTCAACCATGTTACCCTTTAGAAAAGTGTCCTTCCCCCTAACAGTTCCAAGTGTGCATCCTTACCCAGGCCCAGCTTGATCATCCTGTAGATGCGGTTGGAGTGAGTCTGGGGGTCATCCAGGCTGAAGCCTGAAGAGAGCAATGCCGTCTCGAACAATAGGATGACTAAGTCCTTCACCGCCTTGTCGTTCTTGTCCAGGTCAGCCTTCTGCCTTAGGGTCTCCACAATGGGGTGGTCTGGGTTGATCTCCAGGTGCTTCTTGGCCATCATGTAGCCCATTGTGGAGTTGTCCCTCAGGGCCTGTGCCTTCATGATGCGCTCCATGTTGGCCGTCCAGCCATACGTGCTGGTCACGATGCAGCAGGGCGACGACACCAGCCTGTTTGACACAGTCACCTGAAGGGGCAGAGAGGCGAATGTTAGGTCACAAACTAACAGCATACAGGTGTGACAAGCCAGTGCAGGCAAGTTGACCCTAAATTGAATTGTCAAAAGATCAGCTTTAAAAACAGGGGGGGAAAAAATCCTAAATGAAATATTGTGCTGGAAAGTTGTTAGATTTCACACAAAACATCCAAAATGTAGTCAGAAACAGGCAAATTCTCAACTCTGGAAAAGGTTGGTGTCAATGTTAGAACGTCATTATTGCAAGCATTCACCACTAAAGAAACGCTGCGTCAAACTCACAAGGTCATCTAGGTAATGGCATAACCTCCTGGGGACAAACTACATTGACACACTGGGCATTCCCAGTCAAGCCAATGGCAAAGCCGGGACAGCTTCACAACAACCACGCGAGCCTAACTGGACACTTCAATCTACATGGTCAAAGGACTCACCAGGGTCAATATTAGCTTATGATGAACTATGGCACCTGTTCACAACCAGAAATAAAAAATCTAATTGTCAATCACCAAAATTCAGAGCACAGAAAGAGATTAAAGTCATGGGCAATTTTCTTTTGCAGAAAGCACAGGTTGGTTACCGTCATTTACCTTCTCTACTTTCTTGTCCAGGATCTCCTTCATGAGCTTGCAGAGGTTCTCAAACCTTGTCTTGTCCTCCTCCATCTTCTTCTTCTCCTCCTCATCCTCAGGCAGCTCCAACCCCTCCTTGGTTACAGAGACCAGGGTTTTACCGTCAAACTCCTTCAGCTGCTGGACGCAGTACTCGTCGATGGGCTCCGTCATGTACAGGACCTCGAAGCCACGCTTGCGCACGCGTTCCACAAAGGCGGAGTTGGCCACCTGGTCCTTACTCTCACCTTAAGAAAAATGTGACGTCAGTCAACTTCTGTGTCTAAATGATTAAATTCAATGACTGCTATTGGGCTTGGAGCTCAATGTTATGTTGACTGAATGTGTAACTAGACTCACCGGTTATGTAGTAGATGGATTTTTGGTTGTCCTTCATGCGGGTGAGGTACTCTGTGAGGGAGGTCAGCTCATCTCCGGACTGGGAGCTGTGGTAGCGCAGCAGCTCGGATAGCTTCTTGCGGTTTTGGGAGTCCTCGTGGATCCCCAGCTGCAGAGAAATAATTACCATTAGTATAACCTGGTAGTCAATAGGAGTTACTACACATTCAACTTTTTCCTGGGGAACTGTTCTATGTAATCATTTAGCTATTGAAGTTTAAAGGTTGTGGCTCTTGAAGCCAGTCTAAATATATAGTCAATAGTTCTTCAAACACTAAATAGGGATGGATACTGGTTTGGAACAGCACAATAACTAGCCCCACTGGGTATGTGGAGAGAGCTTATATTTAAGAAATTGGGCAAACTACTAGGGATTGCTAAATTAAAAAAATAAATAGGGGAACATGTCAGCCGATATCAGCTAAAAATGCCCAGTTTAACGCCAACGTGCAAAACCGATGTCACAGCTGACGTGCATACCTACATAACGCCACATTTTTTTATATATATTTTTTTATAAATACAGCGCTACAGAACAAAAGCAGAAATACTAAGCGCACACTTCCAACAAAACAAGTTCAAGTCAAGCACTCATGTGAAAGAATCTGTACATTCCAGCGAGACCACTAAAAACACCAAGACAATGGAATTCATTGCTCTTGACAAGCAACCGTCCTCTGTTGTGGATGTTGGCTTTCGTCGACTGGTCGAGCACCCGGTACACACACAATTTCTCAGCTGATGCTTTACCAGAGTTACAGTATTGTCGAAACGTACATCTATGAGTGTCACGACTGACATTTGGCCCAGTGATGTCAGCCCCATGAGCATGCAAAGTCTGACAGCACAGTGAGTCGATGAGGATTTAGTATTGCATGCTCAAGAATGTGCTGGTTTTCATACCGCTGCTGCCATTTGAGAACATGAACATTCCTAGCACCATTCGAACTACTGACTCAACAATCAAATCAACTACGCCTGCAGCAGACGCGATACCCTCTGTCATGGCATTAAAACGCCTGCTCAACAAAACTGCCGACAGACCGTGGGGTTAAAATATACTTGAGGCTGTGAACAAGAGAGTCGGTGGCATTCTGAGCCTCTTTACTGTGTCGCCGCCATGCTCGATGCTAGGTACAAGGACCGCTACGTCGATGCAGACAAGAAACAGGGTTTATGTGAAATGTTGCATACACTGTGGAAACGGACAGTGTGTGTGCAAAGAGGAAGAGGCCACGGAGCTGAAACGTCACTGCATAACATGTATGATGAAATCCTGGTTTAGAATGAAACGACTGAAGGTAACAGCACAGCAAGTGAAATAAATAGGTTTTGATTATGTTTTACTGGTAATATGAACATACGGCAATGCCAACAAAATAACTTTTTGGTCAGTGTGGTGTGTGTAACCTTTAAACCTTGGTTTAATCACATTTATGCATTGAAGAACACCAGATGACAGCAAATGTGGCAGAGGACAAGTTTGATTACAAGTAGCAAAACAATCTTTGCTCAAGAAATTCAGATCCCTAAGTTCCTACCCATCTCCCAAAGTTACCTTGAGGTTCTTGGAGAAGCCATCGTATAACTTCTTGTAGTTCTCCTTGTCCTCTGCCAGCTCACCGAACAGCTCCATACATTTCTTGACAATGTTCTTGCGGATGACCTTGAGGATCTTGCTCTGTTGCAGCGTCTCTCGGGAGATGTTCAGAGGGAGATCCTCAGAGTCCACCACACCACGCACAAAGTCTGCAGGGGGAGAAGGAAGACATTTAACTTCTTTAGCGATTTCCATTACAGAAATAGCTGTATTTAAACACGGCTACAGAGAAGGCAAGCAGCCAACTATTTCAGAGGGGCGTTATCTGTGCTTGCCATTAGCCTACATGTGAAGAAACAATGCTGTATTTGTAGTTGTGGCATTGAAATTATACACGGCCAGGGGACAAAGTGGCAGCCACTTTGGACCTCCAGACTACTTACTCAGGTACTCCGGGATGAGATCTTCGCAGCTGTCCATGATGAAGACCCTCCTGACATACAGCTTGATGTTATTCTTCTTCTTCTTGTTTTCAAAGAGGTCAAAGGGTGCGCGGCGGGGGATAAAGAGCAGGGCGCGGAACTCCAGCTGGCCCTCCACTGAGAAGTGCTGCAAAGGGGAAGAAGCAGGTGAGGGTTACTACACGCCCATCACCTTATCCTGCACGTAGATCTGTTTGTGCTGTGTAGCCAAATCCCACCCCCCCAAAAATTGTCACATGCACCAACTACAACTGTTGTAGACTACCATGAAACGCTTGCTTACTTCCCAACAATACAGAGTTTAACATTTAAATAGTAACAAGAGGAATACAATAAACAAGAATTAAGCATTATACAGGGAGTATGAGACCAATGTGCAGAGGTATTTGAGGTAGATGTGTACATGAAGGCAGGGTGAAGTGACTAGGCATCGGGATAGTAAAATATAACAGTAGCACCAGCAAATGAGTGTAAAAGTGTGAGTGCGTATGTAATGTGTACGCATGCGTGTTTGTTGGGTCAATATGAGTGTTACGCGAATTTGTATGTAGTGTATGCGTAAATAGTACAAACAGATCTGGAACCAGGCCATCTAGAAATACCTTCTCGGCATACCATTTTGACATCGTAATTTATATACATTTTAGTGATAATACCTTGACTGCAAGGTGGTCCTCCCAGTCATTGGTCAGGCTCTTGTAGAACTCCCCGTACTCCTCCATGGTGATGTCATCAGGGTTCCTGGTCCAGATGGGCTTGGTCTTGTTCAGCTCCTCCTGGTCAATATACTTCTCCTTGATCTTCTTAGTCTTCTTCTTGTCCTTGTCTTTGGAATCCTCCTCGTCATCCGAGCCCACATCCTCAATTTTGGGCTTGTCCTCAGCCTCCACCTTTTCCTCTGCCTTTTCCTCCTTCTCCTCCTCAGCCTCATCATCACTGATCTCTTTTTCACGCTCCTTTTCAACCTGCACACAAAAAAAAATAAACAATTTTGTTTATTTAATGGAAAACTTCCCCTTACTTTAGTGCCCTAACCCAGTCCTACATAAATGTCACTAATCACACTATAGTTATAAATACTCCCATAATTCTATACTCACGAAAAGTGTGATGGGATATCCAATGAACTGAGAGTGCTTCTTGACCACCTCCTTGACCCTCTTCTCCTCAACATACTCAGTCTGGTCCTCCTTCATGTGCAGAATCACCTTAGTTCCACGCAACATGGGCTCCCCTGGAAATTAATTCAACAGAAAATTATACACCCATCATTGCCCATTCCAGCATCACTACAATAGACATACTTTAATAACATCTATTATTAGGGCTGGCACAATAACCGTATAACAGACATGTATATATTTTCACTGGCATTTTATTTGCATGACTGTCTTAGATATTTTTGGGGTGGAACAAACAGCTGACTGAAGCAGGGGCGGCCAGGCATTCGCGCGGTTGAGTTTGTTTCTGCTGTAACATGGACTTCACAACATGATGAAACTGTTGATCCTTGCTGAAACACGTGATGTAGCAAACAACTATTTGGTGTCCTATGCAATAGAATGGTCCTGGAACCTCTAACCCTGGCAATTTGACTCACGGGTACACTCGCAATGGCTGCCTGGTATTTAGAGGCAATCATTTCCATGGTAAATGTAGAACATTTGCTCAAATTATGTTTTCTGAGGGGGCTCATGCAACAGAATGTATTTTTGTCATGTCAGTTGAATCAAGTCACAGCACCTATTGATGGGTAAAGTGTGTGCTTTAATTTCCTGCTTTTCTCCTATGGGTACACTCGCAATGGCTGCCAGTCCACCCATTATGCCATCATTAACTTGCATGGGGAAACCCATTCTATTTCTAGGGAAGCACATGCATTTTGGAGGAGAAATGAGAGACATATGTGACCGTGGTCATTTGGCTGACCAATTAGTCAGCCAAAATTACATGACCGCCACAGCCCTACCTGTGATCCAATCTCAAAACAATGCAGAGGCAATTTATGTTTTTCATGGATTTGTACATTTTACAAACCCACCCGCAAAGCCTTCATTGGGTGAGACACATACCACTGTCGACCTTGACTGTGAATGAGCCTCCGGCTGAAGACTCCCAGATGTACTGCTCATCATCATTGTGCTTGGTGATGACGGTCACTCTTTCTGCCACCAGGTAGGCGGAGTAGAATCCCACACCGAACTGCCCAATCATGGAGATGTCAGCTCCAGCCTAGCAAAGACGGAAAAAAAATGGATCACTCAATGTTCAACTGAATAGTATTTGAGGCATATTATTGAATATTGCTGTAATGCAATGGACATACTTGCAGGGCCTCCATGAAGGCCTTGGTGCCAGACTTGGCAATAGTTCCCAGGTTGTTGATGAGGTCAGCTTTGGTCATGCCAATTCCAGTGTCGATGAGGGTCAGGGTGCGTTCCTCCACATTGGGGATGATGTCAATCTTCAATTCCTTGCCATTGTCCAGCTTGGTGGGGTCCGTCAGACTTTCGTAGCGGATTTTGTCCAAAGCCTGAAAGATATTGAACAAAGCAGACGACAGCATCAAAGTATCTGGAAAAGTCCAAAGGGGTATTTTATTACATACGCAACCTCCACCACACATCCTTTTCAAAGTTGTAATCATCCTTATGCACTGAAGTTTGGTTATTGTATGGATGAGCTTGCTGGATGCTAAAGTATTACACTGTACAGTAGTGTCAACAATTAGACTGAACAGCTTGATGCATCCCTAATAAACAAATATTTACATCAGAGGCGTTGGAGATCAACTCCCTGAGGAAGATCTCCTTGTTGGAATAAAAGGTGTTGATGATGAGGGACATGAGCTGAGCAATCTCTGCCTGGAAGGCAAAGGTCTCAGCCTCCTCCTCTTGGCGCATTTCTTCAGGCATCTGGGGGCAAAAGCACCAATGTTATGAAATTGCCCAAATGACCGTATATTACAAGTACAGAATTAAATTAAGTGCATGCATTCTAGTGATTGCTGTTAGCAACAAGTTGAGTGAATTGCTTTCAGTTGAAATGTCCCCCATAGTTCAGTCATCAAATCCCACCAGTTAATTGTCATGCCAATCTGGCCACATAATTTACTATAAAAGTATGCATTAACACAAGCAATTCCATTTTGGAGACTTTGAACAAGTGTTCCACAATCAGTTGCATTTCCTCCTGATAAAGACCAACTACCGGATGTTGAGGAACCATCCAACAACATGGCGACATCCTGGAGACAATAGACGTCGCCAGCACGTGGTTTACAAACTCGGTGAACGGTTAAGGAAATCCATAAAGAACTCCTCCAAATTGACTTCCAGCACGTTAACTGAATTAAAATGTTAAATCGCACATAGTTATCAAGTCGCTAATTCCATGGAAAGGCGACGACGATTCAGCAATGCAAGACAAGCACGAGGAAGTAGCTAAGTTAGTTAGCGTGTCGTTGCGCAGTCATGCTGCCGATGTCCAGACTGTACAATTAACGCTACTGGAGTTGAAAAGGGACCAGGTCACCCATTGTAGCAAATGTAACGTAATTAGTTACCTACACTTTTGCACAACCAATTCCAACTTCAGGGCAGTTCCACTGGCCACTAAAATAACACTGCATCAATTTAAGTGTCAGAAGCCATGCAAGTGTAGCTAGTGTTAACGTTAGCTGCATTAGCCAACCGGACAATGAAAGCTAGTAGCATTATGCTGACGAAGTCGTTGACAGTTTGATAGCCAATCCAGTTAACGATACGTTCTGTCATCTACACTTACTAGTGAAGTAATTCAAATTAACCTAAATTTACCTTCTTAGAAAGTTAATTAGCCAACGTTAGATTAGCTAACTAACGTTAGCCAATACCCAGTAAGGCAGAATCAGTTGTCACAGTGGATGTGGTGAATGACATTGCCGGAAAGGCTAACTAGATCATTTAGTGTACAAATAAGGAAAATAAATAAAAGCATTATGTACTTAACATGTAGCAGACGTTTGTAAACTAGTTAGCGCGCCTGCTAGCTACCGAATCGAACATTCTCGAAGACTGATGCTGGACAAACCAGAGATGATAGGCTAACGTTATCCAACTAGCATGAGGGTGACTTTTGAGCGCTGATTTGATAAAGGTAACAATATCTGAGTACGTAGACGAGCTTTAGGGTTAATACAGTATGTACACACCTTTATTTGTTCCGTTCACGTCTCCTGAATAAAATGCTACCAATATCACCAGTCCCCTCCGCTCTATGACGCAGGAAACTAGAAAGGGATTTGCTTTTAAAAGACCGATATATTTATACCCTCTTGTGTGTTTGACTGTGCGGGGGTATCCATCCGCAGCACTTTGTAGCTGTGTTGCGGCATCAGTGGGTGCAGCATCTCCTTTACGAATCCCATACATTCAAGTTAAAATGCATGTCAATTCTTGTCACGTTAAAAATAAATATGAATATCTTAACCGAAGTGATTGTTATTTTCCTACGTTCTATCATGATGATGATCTTCATCCATTTTTATCAGCAATTTCCTCAGCATGCACTCAGGTAAATTATCAGAAACATCTTTGTGAAAGGGTATTGACAGTTATTTGAACTGCCGACTTTTGATTACATTGCAGGATAGACTACAGAGTTATTTAAAGCAAATATTCACATTTAGTGGACAGACTGCATAGAGAAAGAAGCATGTGATTTAATATCAATCGGACTGTGTAGTCAAGTTGCCACATATTACAAAATATATACAAAACGGTGGAAATTATCGTTTTAATCTCGCGGAAGAATATCAATCAGCTCTAGTGGCTGTACTTCGTTTTTTCCAGCACTTTCCATGAAAAACCCGCCTAAAAACTGACGTCACGTGCTTGTCAAACTCAGTCCTAGCACCACAGACACAAAGGGTTCGTAAATTGTCTCCAGTGTGTCAGAGTGGCTCTGGGTAGTTCGTAAATTCTGAGCTTTCGCTTTGGCCGAGGAAAAGGATTGATCCGAGAGTTCTGACCTCACAACGGCAATGAAGCACTCAAGCTAACTGGCTAAAGTTGGCAAGCTTGCTAGCTACTTCCAGACACAAACGAGAGAACACCTCACTCTGACCATTTTACTCGCCCAAGCAGAGTTGGTTAGGCTGTTTTCATGTTATATACAATAAAGCCCGAGGGGGTGTGGTATATGGCCAATATACCACGGCTAAGGGCTGTTCTTAAGCAACACGGAGTGCCTGAACACAGCCCCTTAGCCATCGTATATTGGCCATTTATCACATACCCCTGAGGTTCCTTATTGCTATTAACTGGTTATCAACGTAATTAAAGCAATTAAAATGAATGTTTTGTCATACCTGTGGTATATGGGTACAACAAATCAATATTCAGGGCTCGAACTGTCAGCCAATCAGAATTCAGGGCTCAAAACACCCAGTTTATAAAGAGTGTTAGTGACTAAAAGTGCTGCTGACAACAGTCATTCAACAGGTGTTGCGTGTTTGTAAATTCATCAGTTATTCTGCACTCTGGCACAATCAGATGAGAGTGCTCTGAAATCGGAGTAGATAGACAGAGTGAATTTACAAAGAAAAGTATATCATAAAAATTGATGAAAACAAAAATTAAGGTTAGGTACAGGGTTAGCATTGTGGTTAAAGTTAGGGTTAAAGCCAGACTCAGTAAATCCCAAATAGAATGTTACTTTTTTTCTGGTTTAATACATCTTTCGAAATGTATCTATGAAAGATTAAATTGCCATTTAGGTCACTTCAAAGTGATTTAACGAATTATAAGTACAGCAGCTTTTTTTTACAAATAGGCTGTTATCAATAAAATGTCACAATAAGGTGCAGAGCGTTCGCATTGCCTGCTGGGTGGCAAGAAGACAGACCCCCAGCTCTGCTAAAACCATTGACAACTAGCTATATCCAAATATTGTTTGATGTGCTTGCTATGTTTGGTGATGACAGAAGTCTGACTGACAACTTTGCCAGGTTGCAGACTTGCCGATGTCAAGCACTGATGAAGCAAGCTAAATGACATACATACATTTTTTAAATAGTACAGCGCTTTTCAAACAATCTCAAAGTGCATAAAAAGTAAAAGAGCAAACAAAACATTTAAAATTATGGAAATTGAAAGTCTCAGTCGGTTTGGGATTAAGTTGAGGCAGTTTGGGCTGGAAAGGCAGTGTAGGTTCAGTGTAGGGGCATCGATGGGACAGCTAAGGAGAAACAGAGTGACATTTTATTCTCCCTCTCTCTTTCTACCGCACCTGCTGTCTTGACCTCAATGCTAAACTGACATTTATTTTACACCTGTTTACACCTATTTTACACCTGTTGCACCCTCTACAACCACTGTGATTATTATTTGACCCAGCTGGTCATCTATGAACATTTGAAGAACGATCTGGCCTTAATGGCCATGTACTCTTATAAGCCAGAAGAGGATTGTCCACTCCTCAGACCCCTCAGAGCCCTCTCTAGGTTTCTTCCTGGGTTCCTGCCTTTCTAGGGAGTTTTTCTTAGCCACCATGCTTCTGATGTAAAAAGGGCTTTATAAATACATTTGATTGAGTCTGAAAAAAAAACTGAGCTCTACAACAGGGCACCACACCTGCTGGTCAGTCACTCCATAGGAGCCACTTCTCTGGTTCTCCATTTCCAGGAATGTAGCACTCACCTGGGTGATGTCACTTGTTGTTAACATGTTGTTTTCTTAGCTAGCTAGCTACATGCCAAATGGATAGGCTACCCTTGTGTATCTGAAATGATGTGATCAATTGATGTTTACTGATCATGAAAAGCATGCAGTTACTTGCTGTATAACTCTGACGATAGAGCTAAATGTGGAAAAATCGGAAATGTGTAGTTCTGACTGTACTCTTCAAAGAGGTGATGATATTAAAACCCAAATAATTAGCTATAGCATTTATTTAACAATCCCTTGAAAAATGGCATGCTAAAACCATTGACAACTGTCAATGGTTTTAGCGGAGCTAGGGGCCTCCTTGCCCTCCAGCAGCCAAATCGAACACTCTGCACTGTATTGTGATATTTTGTTGATAGAGACCTATTGCAGGTCAGATTTCTCAATGGAATTATGACTCATATAGGCCTATTGATAATTTATCTCACGCACGTTTTATTTGTTCCTTTGATCCATCCACGACTACAACAACACATCAACAATAGGCTACATATATAACTATATCCCGCTCATTACAAACGAGACTCTTAATAAATTAGTTGAGTGATACAGAAAAAAAGTGTAATTGTCGTAATGGCTCCTGCCTGTCAGTCTGTCTGTGCGACAGCTGATAATGCCCACGAGCGGAGATTAGGAAACACTGTCAGTAAAAAGTTGCTTTGATGCTAGTTTCAGCTTCTGAATGAAAACTGGAATTGTGTGCAATTTTCATTCAGCAAGGAATTGAGAATATTTTCCTAGTTGGACCATATTTCAGACTCCTCTGCACGACCAGTGCCAGGGTAAAGGACATCACACGCTGTTTCCTTAGCGAGTACCACTTCCTCCCGATTTGGCCCATATCTGGCACGAACCCGGGACCTCTGCCTTGCTAGCACATGTGACCACCCTCCTGAAGCATCTTACCAGTCGGTGCCACACAAAAACCTAGCTATTTGCTGGCGCAAGTGAAGACACTTCAGGCTGAGGAGTAAGTTGCACACATCCCCATGTGCTACATTCACCCCTCAAACCTATTCAACAGTGAACCCAGTGTTGATCTGAGCGCAACTGTAGATCCGGGTCACAGCACCACTGTAAAGGACATCACGCTGTATGCTTAGCAAGTACCACTTCCTTCGGACCATACCTGGCTCGAACTCGGTACCTCTGCCTTGCTAGCACGCGTGACCACCCTACTGTGAAGTGTCTTATCAGTTAGCGCACGCGACAAGCTAGCTATTCGCTAGCACATGTGGGGACACTGATCCGTGTAAAGGAAAGAATGAATGGGGCCATGTATCGTGAGATTTTGAGTGAAAACCTCCTTCCATCAGCAAGGGCATTGAAGATGAAACGTGGCTGGGTCTTTCAGCATGACAATGATCCCAAACACACCGCCCGGGCAACAAAAGAGTGGCTTCATAAGAAGCATTTCCGCTACCGCTCCGCTACAAGACCATGGTGCTTGCCTACGGAGCTGTGAGGGGAACGGCACCTCCGTACCTTCAGGCTCTGATCAGGCCCTACACCCAAACAAGGGCACTGCGTTCATCCACCTCTGGCCTGCTCGCCTCCCTACCTCTGAGGAAGTACAGTTCCCGCTCAGCCCAGTCAAAACTGTTCGCTGCTCTGGCACCCCAATGGTGGAACAAACTCCCTCACGACGCCAGGTCAGCGGAGTCAATCACCACCTTCCGGAGACACCTGAAACCCCACCTCTTTAAGGAATACCTAGGATAGGATAAAGTAATCCTTCTAACCCCCCCCCCCCCCCCCCCCCTTAAAATATTTAGATGCACTATTGTAAAGTGGCTGTTCCACTGGATATCATAAGGTGAATGCACCAATTTGTAAGTCGCTCTGGATAAGAGCGTCTGCTAAATGACTTAAATGTAAATGTAAATTTCAAGGTCCTGGAGTGGCCTAGCCAGTCTCCAGATCTCAACCCCATAGAAAATCTTTGGAGGGAGTTGAAAGTCCGTGTTGCCCAGCAACAGCCCCAAAACATCACTGCTCTAGAGGAGATCTGCATGGAGGAATGGGCCAAAATACCAGCAACAGTGTGTGAAAACCTTGTGAAGACTTACAGAAAACGTTTGACCTCTGTCATTGCCAACAAAGGGTATATAACAAAGTATTGAGAAACTTTTGTTATTGACCGAATACTTATTTTCCACCATAATTTGCAAATAAATTCATTAAAAATCCTACAATGTGATTTTCTGGATTTATTTTTCTAATTTTGTCTGTCATAGTTGAAGTGTGCCTATGATGAAAATTACAGGCCTCTCTCATCTTTTTAAGAGGGAGAACTTGCACAATTGGTGGCTGACTAAATACTTTTTTGCCCCACTGTATATTACATTTACGCAAATCATGAATGCTTTTAAAAATATCTATATATTTATTACTTTACAAATTAACGTTATATATTCCCATGGAAGCCTTTCTCATGGGTAGCCATGAGAAAGACCCCCCCCCCATAGTGATCGACTATCGAGGATCGCTATGGGGCGCAATCGGGCGATGTAGGCTTGAACACAATCGCCCAACCTTACACACACACTCTCTCTCTGTGTGGTTACAGTATGTTAATCGTTTTAGGAACAGCAGTAACATCAGGCAGGATTTAGGCTACCAACTGCCTAGCCAGTTGTAGCTCAATCTTGGGTGCAATGATCACGTTCCCGCACTGACTGACTGTGTGGAGGCTCATTGATTTAACGTTAGCCTACATGATACACTAGTAAAGTAATGAAATATATAGCTGTTGGCTATATTAGCCACGACTTACCGTTCTTTGTGATTGGCTGCTGTCCGATTCAAACTGTAATCCGTTAAATGATGAGTTGATGCTCTGCACACTTTTTTTAATAGCATCATTTTTAATATGTGGGCTTGGGGAGGGTATCAAGTCAGATCGAGTCATAAGGCTCAATTCCAAGTCAAGTCACGAGTCATTGTTTTATTTGATTTTATTTATTTCTTTTAAAATATATTTTTTATTAACAACAAATCAATACAGAAAGTACATGAGGGAACACAAGTATATATAGATTATATGCAATGGACAATCGAGCTAGGGGGTACAATATCACATTACAATTACACAAGGACCTTAAACCTGTTGAGGACAGAGGGCGCTGTTTTCACTATGGAGGAAAATCGTGCCCAATTTAAACGGCCTCGTACTCAATTCCTGCTCGTACAATATGCATATTATTATTACTATTGGATAGAAAACACTCTAGTTTCTAAAACCGTTTGAATTATATCTGTGAGTAAAACAGAACTCATTTTGCAGCAAACTTCCTGACAGGAAGTGGAAAATCTGAAATTGATGCTCTGTTCTAGGGCCTGCCTATAAATGGCCTTCATATATATCAGTATACATGCACTTCATACACCTTCCACTAGATGTCAACAGGGAGTGAGAGAAGAAATGGAGTGTATAACTTGATCTGGGGTCGAATAAAAGCTCTTGGCATGACGTGTCACCAGTTTCCTGTTTTCTGGAGCGCGCGAGAAGTGACCTGGTATTGCCTTCTGAAAAGCTGTCTTTATAGACGACTAATATCTCCGGCTTTGATTTTATAAATGTGACAATATCATCGTAAAGTATGTTTTTTCAATATAGTTTTATTAGATTATTGAAATTTATTTGGGACGTTAGGCGTGTTGCGTTGTGTGCCTTTGTTCAGGAAGGAGAGCTTCGCGCTACTTTGCTAGCTTTCCGTGCTAATTGACTGGAGAAGAGGACATTCTAAATCCAAACAACGATTGTTCCCGACAAAGGACCCCTTGTACAACATTCTGATGGAAGATCATCAAAAGTAGGACCCATTTTATGATGCTATTTCATATATCTGTCAAACATGTGAAATAGTAGTTTGCGCCCAGATTTTGGGCACTCTCTCGCTGTAATGAAGTTATTTTTAGAATTCTAACACGGCGATTGCATTAAGAACTAGTGTATCTATCATTTCCTATACAACATGTATTTTCTAGTAACGTTTATGAATAGTTATTTGGTCAGAATAGTTGAGTGTCATAAAAATATCCGCACATTCTGGGAAAAAGATGCTACGTTAGCACAATGTATAACCACTGATTTCAGCTCTAAATATGCAAAAAAAAAAAATATTTATTTTATTTATTTTTTTATTTAAATTTTACCCCCTTTTCTCCCCAATTTTCGTGGTATCCAATCGCTAGTAATTACTATCTTGTCTCATCGCTACAACTCCCGTACGGGCTCGGGAGAGATGAAGGTCGAAAGTCATGCGTCCTCCGAAGCACAACCCAACCAAGCCGCACTGCTTCTTAACACAGCGCGCCTCCAACCCGGAAGCCAGCCGCACCAATGTGTCGGAGGAAACACCGTGCACCCGCCCCCCTTGGTTAGCGCGCACTGCGCCCGGCCCGCCACAGGAGTCGCTGGAGCGCGATGAGACAAGGATATCCCTACCGGCCAAACCCTCCCTAACCCGGACGACGCTAGGCCAATTGTGCGTCGCCCCACGGACCCCCCGGTCGCGGCCGGCTGCGACAGAGCCTGGGCGCGAACCCAGAGACTCTGGTGGCACAGCTAGCGCTGCGATGCAGTGCCCTAGACCACTGCGCCACCCGGGAGGCAAAATATGCACATTTTCGAACAAAACATAAGTGTATGTATAACCTGATGTTATAGGACTGTCATCTGATGAAGGTTTATGAAGGTTAGTGAAAATTAATATCTTTTGCTGGTTTATTCGCTATCGCTAACGTGCCTATTGCTAACGTGCCTTGATGAATGAATGTGGTAGTGTGGTAGGCTATTGTAGTAAGCTAATATAATGCTATATTGTGTTTTCGCTGTAAAACACTTAAAAAATCGGAAATATTGGCTGGATTCACAAGATGTTTGTCTTTAATTTGCTGTACACCATCGATTTTTCAGAAATGTTTTATGATGAGTATTTAGGTATTTGACGTTGGTGTCTGTAATTACTCTGGCTGCTTCGGTGCTATTTCTGACGGTAGCTGTGATGGTAGCTGCAATGTAAAACTGATTTATACCTCAAATATGCACATTTTTCGAACAAAACATAGATTTATTGTATAACATGTTATAAGACTGTCATCTGATGAAGTTGTTTCTTGGTTAGTTTGGTTGGTTCTTGGTTAGTTAGGTTGGCTTTGTGCATGCTACCTGTGCTGTGAAAAATGTCGGTCCTTTTTTGTATTTGGTGGTGAGCTAACATAAATATATGTGGTGTTTTCGCTGTAAAACATTTTAAAAATCGGACATGTTGACTGGATTCACAAGATGTGTATCTTTCATTTGCTGTATTGGACTTGTTAATGTGTGAAAGTTAAATATTTCTCCAAAATATTTTTTGAATTTCGCGCTCTGCCTTTTCAGTGGAATGTGGGAGGAGTTCCGCTAGCGGAACCCCGGTGCCAGACAGGTTAAGGGACATACATACACTTACAATTCTAACAGCTTTTTTGTTAGTAGAGTATTTAACTGTCTTAAAATACAGTTCAATTTCTTTTTGTAGGGTAAGAAAATGTGTTTTTTTGTTTGTAAATTTACATTTGTGTATATGAAATTTGGCCAAAAGAAATATGAAATGATTTACATAAAAATGTTTCAGCTTAATTCACATTTATGAAGATTTTACACTATTGTGGAGAGATGTACTGCTATGTAAAGAATCCAAGCAGTACATCTCTCCACAATAGTGTAAAATCTTCATAAATGTGTTCAATTATAAATCTACTGATGTCTTGCCACAGTTTTATTACATGAATACAATGCCAAAAAAGATGCAACACTGTGTAACGGTAGTCTAAGTCGTCCTCCTCATCGGACGAGGAGAGGCGAGAAGGATCGGAGGACCAATTTGCAGAGTGGTAAGTTTCCATGGTAATTTAATGAACACGAAAACAATACACGATACAAAACAATAAACGAACATACCGTAACAGTCCCGTGTGGCGAAACACTAACACAGGAACAAACACCCACAAACCACACGTGAAACCCCAGCTGCCTAAGTATCATTCTCAATCAGGTACAACGATTGACAGCTGCCTCTGATTGAGAATCATACCAGGCCGAACACAAAAAACCCAACATAGAAAACACACATAGACAAAACACCCCAACTCACGCACTGACCATACTAAATAAATACAAAACAAGGGAAAACAGGTCAGGAACGTGACACACTGTTTCTGGGTGGTCATTACAAAAGGAGCAATTTGAGTTGATGTTTTCCTTAACCTGATGAGGATAGAGGGCGCTATTTACACTTTGGGGGAAAAACGTGCCCAATTTAACCTGTTTGGGCTGCAGGGGGAGTATTGAGTAGCCAGATAAAAGGTGCCCATTTCAAACGGCCTCGTACTCAATTCTTGCTCGTACAATATGCATATTATTATTACTATTGGATAGAAAACACTCTCTAGTTTCTAAAACCGTTTGAATTATATCTGTGAGTCAAACAGAACTCATTTGGCACAAACTTCCTGACCAGGAAGTGGAAAATCTGAAATCGATGCTCTGTTCTACTCCCTGCCTATACATGGGCATGATACGTAAGAGTCTACGTGCACTTCATACACCTTCCCCTGGATGTCAAGAGGCGGTGAGAGAAGAAATTTCGTGTTTATCTTGGTCTGAGGTGGAATAAAAGCTCTTTGTATGATGTGACCGTCCATTTTCTGTTTTCTGGAGCGCGCGAAAGGGGACATGGATTTGCCTTCTGTTTAGCTGTCGTTATGGACGACTAATATCTCTGGCTATGATTTTATTTGATACATGTGACCATATCATCGTAAAGTATGTTTTTTCAATATAGTTTAATCAGATTATTGAAAATTTTTCGGGAGTTTTGCCGTGTTCCGTTCTCTTCCGTTTGTTGACTTGGAGAGCTTTGTGCCACTTGGCAAGTGCGCGTGCTAAATCGAGAGGGAAAATGAACGTTTTAAATCCAAACAACGACTGTTCTTGACAAAGGACACCTTCTACAACATCCTGATGGAAGATCACCAAAAGTAAGAAACATTTTATGATGCTAATTCATATATCTGTCGTGCATGTGAATTAGTCGTGGGCGCCCAACTTTGGGGTACTCAGCTATACCGAAGCTGGATGTCGTAATGAAGTTATTTTTTAGAATTCTAACACTGCGATTTCATTAAGAACTAATGGATCTATCATTTCCTATACAACATGTATTTTTTACTTATGTTTATGAATAGCTATTTGGTCAGAATATGTGTGTCAGAAAAATATCGTTGCTGTTTAGACGTTGTGGGAAAAAGATGCTACGTTAGCACAATGTGTAACCACTGATTTCAGCTCTAAATATGCACATTTTCGAACAAAACATAAGTGTATGTATAACCTGATGTTATAGGACTGTCATCTGATGAAGAAAATCAAGGTTAGTCAAAAATTATATATCTTTTGCTTGTTTGTTACGATCGCTAACTTTTGCTACTGGGAAATTGCTTGTGTTTTTGGCTATTGTGGTAAGCTAATATAACGCTCTATTGTGTTTTCGCTGTAAAACACTTGATAAATCGGAAATATTGTCTGGAATCACAAGATGCCTGTCTTTCAATTGCTGTACACTATGTATTTTTCAGAAATGTTTTATGATGAGTATTTAGTTATTTGGCGTTGGTGTCTGTAATTATTCTGTCTGCTTTCGGTGCAATTTCTGATTGTAGCTGCAATGTAAACTATGATTTATACCTGAAATATGCACATTTTTCTAACAAAACATATGCTATACAATAAATATGTTATCAGACTGTCATCTGATGAAGTTGTTTATTGGTTAGTGGCTATTTATATCTTTATTTGGTCGAATTTGTGATAGCTACTGATGGAGTAAAAAACTGATGGAGTAAAAAAAGTGGTGTCTTTTGCTAACATGGTTAGCTAATAGATTTACATATTGTGTCTTCCCTGTAAAACATTTTAAAAATCGGACATGTTGGCTGGATTCACAAGATGTGTACCTTTCATATGCTGTATTGGACTTGTTAATGTGTGAAAGTTAAATATTAAAAAAATATATATTTTGAATTTCGCGCCCTGCACTTTGAGCTGGCTGTTGTCATAAGTGTACCGATGTCGGGCTTGCAGCCATAAGAAGTTAAACGGCCTCGTACTCTATTCTTGCTCGTACAATATGCATATTATTATTACTATTGGATAGAAAACACTCTCTAGTTTCTAAAACCGTTTGAATTTTGTCTGTGAGTAAAACAGAACTCATTTGGCAGCACACTTTCTGACCAGGAAGTGGAAAGTCTGAAAATGATACTCTGTTCAAGGGCCTGCCTATAAATGGGCATGACACGTATGAGTATACATGCACGTCATACACCTTCCCCTAGATGTCAAGAGGACGTGAGAGAAGAAAGGAAGTGTTTATCTTGGTCTGAGGTGGAATAAATCATCTTGGCACGACGAGTCATCCATTTTTTTTTTCTGGAGAGCGTGCAGATGGACCTGGAATTGCCTTTTGAAAAGCCGTCGTTATAGGCGAATACTTTCTCCGGCTTTGATTTTATTTGATACATGTCACAATATCATCGTAAAGTATGTTTTTTCAATATAGTTTTAATAGATTATTGAAATTTTTTCGGGACGTTAGGCGTGTTGCGTTGTCTGTGTTTGTTGACGATGGGGAGCTTCGCGCCACTTGGCCAGTGTGCTGGCTAAATCAAGAGGGAAAAACGATGTTCTAAATCCAAACAACGACTGTTCTGGACAAAGGACCCCTTGTCCAACATTCTGTTGGAAGATCAGCAAAAGTAGGACCCATTTTGTGATGCTATTTCATATATGTGTCGAACTGTGTACTAGTAGTTTTGCGCCCAGGTTTTGGCCACTCCTCGCTATAACATAAGCCTTATGTCGTAATGAAGATATTTTTTGAATTCTAACACTGCGATTGCATTAAGAACTAGTGTTACTATCATTTCCTATACAACATGTATTTTTTTGTAATGTTTATGAATAGCTATTTGGTCAGAATAGGTGAGAGTCTAATAGAAATATCCGCACATTCTGGGAAAAAGAAGCTACATTAGCATAATGGATAACCACTGATTTCAGCTCTAAATATGCACATTTTCGAACAAAACATAAGTGTATGTATAACCTGATGTTATAGGACTGTCATCTGAGGAAGGTTTATGAAGCTTAGTGAAAATTGATATCTTTTGCTGGTTTATTCGCTAACGCTAACGTGCCTATTGCTATCGCTAACGTGCCTTGATGAATGAATGCGGTTGTGTGTAGGCTATTGTAGTAAGCTAATATAATGCTATATTGTGTTTTCGCTGTAAAACACTTAAAAAATCGGACATGTTGACTGGATTCACAAGATGTGTATCTTTCATTTGCTGTATTGGACTTGTTAATGTGTGAAAGTTAAATATTTCTAAAAAATATATTTTGAATTTCGCGCTCTGCCTTTTCAGTGGAATGTGGGAGGAGTTCCGCTAGCGGAACGCTGAGGCTAGACAGGTTAAACTTCTTCATATAGTGGTTGGCCGGATAATATTTATGAATAATTTTAAAGGAAACTTCCTTAATTTTGTTAACAAGTAGGTATGTGTGTGGCAACATCCAAACTTTTCCCCAACAGATATTATCAATAAATCCATTCCAATAAGGCATGACATAAGGTATAGATACAACATCCTGCTGAAACAAGGTTCGTATCGCTCTGTTGTTGAATGGACCAAAAGAGAAACAAATCTTTCCTACTGATGAGTCAACAGGGTCAATAGAAGGTAGGCTCTGAAGGTCAGGTCTTGACACGTTCCTGAATAACAGAGCAACACCTGAGGGAATGGCGTCTAAAACAATTGCAAAATCTTTAGGTGTCACAGGGACCTTGTAAAGTGATAAGAATTCCTTATAACTGAGTAAAAGAACCTCTGCATTTACCAGTTGGCTCACCAATAGGATATTATCTCGAAACCAATATTCTAAAAACAAAGAAGTATTTTTATACAATATATCCCGATTATTCCATATATAATATCTGTGTGGAGAAAAATTGTGTTTATAAATTAAGGACCATGACAAGAAAACCTGCCGATGAAAAGCATTAAGTTTCACTGGAATTTTGTCAATATTATAATTGCAAAACAACATGAAGTTAAAGCCACCAAAAGTAGAGAAGACATGATGAGGAATAAAATTCCAGATAGAAGTGAGTCTTCTTAGGAATTGTTTTATCCAATTGATCTTAAAAGTATTATTTAAAATAGTAAAGTCCAGAAAATTCAGTCCACCATTCTCATAAGTGTTCATTACAACAGTTTTCCTAATGTAATGGGTACAGTTTCTCCAAAGAAAGTTGAAAAGCATCTGGTCTATCTCCTTGCTTATTTTACTGTCAAGATATAAAGATAGAGTGCCATATGTTAGTCTAGAGATACCTTCGGCCTTGGTTATTAGGACTCATCCTTTTAAAGATAAGTCCCTCTGTAGCCATTGATTTAGCTTCTTCTGGGTATTTTTAATAAGAGGGTTAAAATTTAGTAAGCCTCTAGACTTCTGATCCTTTGTAATGGTTATGCCTAAATATGTAAGTTCTTTTTTTACTGAAATACCATAATATGAAGGTGTCACACAATCTTTGACAGCTATGAGTTCACATTTATTAATGTTAAGATATATCCCAGATGCTTTGGAAAAGGATTGTATCACATTGATCGATATGGGAATTTGGTTAGGGTCTTTCAGAAAAAGTGTAGTATCATCAGCCAGCTGGCTTATAATAATTTCTTTACCAGCTATGGAAATACCTTGTACAGGACTATTATTTAAAGAATTTGCAAGAAGTTGGGTGATTAATAAAAACAGGTACGGGGAGATAGGACAACCTTGCCTAATTCCTCTCTTTAACTCAAATCTAGGTGAGGTGCCATATTTCAATTTGATAGAGCTGTTAACATTTGCATAGAGAGTCTTAATAGCCTTACATACCTTAAGGGAACATTTTAGCGGCAGCCGTATGGTTAGTGAGAAACGCCACATTGCAAATGTACGGTCCCTTACTAGACGTCCGGCGACGTTTCCAAAATTCGCGGACGGCGTCGGGCCGTGCGCGGGGGAGAGATCTTTCAGGAAGTCATCGAATAAAATGTCTCGGACGTTCGGTTTCCGTTTTATAAAAATAACACATTTTTGACTTTTTTCCGCAGTCGTGGGAATTTCCCACAAGAGGGAAAATAAATCATATTGCAAACGCAACGAGCACATTGCAAATGCACGTGGCCTTTTCTCCTAAACGGAAAATATTTTGAAGACGAAACTTGGCGAGCGTAGGTTTGGAGTAATGGGCAGTTGGCCCCGAACAAGATGGCGTCGAGGCCTCAACGCTTTTTGAGTTATGGCCATTTTTCTGGGATTAAAGGTCAAAAACGCAAATTAGGGTGCTAATTTGACCGCTTCACGTCAAAGTACATAAGCATACGGTGTCAGGAAAAAAAGAACCCGCCATTTATCTATCGTAATTTAACTTCTTATGGCTGCAGCCCGGCGTCGGTACACTTATGACAACAGCCAGCTCAAAGTGCAGGGCGCGAAATTCAAAATATATATATTTTTAAATATTTAACTTTCACACATTAACAAGTCCAATACAGCATATGAAAGGTACACATCTTGTGAATCCAGCCAACATGTCCGATTTTTAAAATGTTTTACAGGGAAGACACAATATGTAAATCTATTAGCTAACCACGTTAGCAAAAGACACCACTTTTTTTAACAGTTTTTTACTCCATCAGTAGCAAATTCGACCAAATAAAGATATAAATAGCCACTAACCAAGAAACAACTTCATCAGATGACAGTCTGATAACATATTTATTGTATAGCATATGTTTTGTTAGAAAAATGTGCATATTTCAGGTATAAATCATAGTTTACATTGCAGCTACAATCAGAAATTGCACCGAAAGCAGACAGAATAATTACAGACACCAACGCCAAATACCTAATTACTCATCATAAAACATTTCTGAAAAATACATAGTGTACAGCAATTGAAAGACAGGCATCTTGTGATTCCAGACAATATTTCCGATTTATCAAGTGTTTTACAGCGAAAACACAATAGAGCAAGAAATTCAAAAGGCGTTTTGTTTTATTTTTTATCTTGTAATTTTCTTGCTTTTGTGTTATCTCCCATATGTACAAGTGTACTTGGGTGACTTGGAAAGTGCTTAAAATTTAACATTTTATTTATATTTTTATTTTAGCTTATTAGCTTACCACAATAGCCAAAAACACAAGCAATTTCCCAGTAGCAAAAGTTAGCGATCATAACAAACAAGCAAAAGATATATAATTTTTGACTAACCTTGATTTTCTTCATCAGATGACAGTCCTATAACATCAGGTTATACATACACTTATGTTTTGTTCGAAAATGTGCATATTTAGAGCTGAAATCAGTGGTTACACATTGTGCTAACTTAGCTACTTTTCCCACAACGTCTAAACAGCAACGATATTTTTCTGACACGTTTTCTGACACACATATTCTGACCAAATAGCTATTCATAAACATAAGTAAAAAATACATGTTGTATAGGAAATGATAGATCCATTAGTTCTTAATGAAATCGCAGTGTTAGAATTCTAAAAAATAACTTCATTACGACATCCAGCTTCGGTATAGCTGAGTACCCCAAAGTTGGGCGCCCACGACTAATTCACATGCACGACAGATATATGAATTAGCATCATAAAATGTTTCTTACTTCTGGTGATCTTCCGTCAGAATGTTGGACAAGGTGTCCTTTGTCAAGAACAGTCGTTGTTTGGATTCAGAACGTTCATTTTCCCTCTCGATTTAGCACGCACACTTGCCAAGTGGCACAAAGCTCTCCAAGTCAACAAACTCAGAGAACGGAACACGGCAAAACTCCCGAAAAATTTTCAATAATCTGATTAAACTATATTGAAAAAACATACTTTACGATGATATGGTCACATGTATCAAATAAAATCATAGCCGGAGATATTAGTCGTCCATAACGACAGCTAAACAGAAGGCAAATCCATGTCCCCTTTCGCGCGCTCCAGAAAACAGAAAATGGACGGTCACGTCATACAAAGAGCTTTTATTCCACCTCAGACCAAGATAAACACGAAATTTCTTCTCTCACCGCCTCTTGACACCCAGGGGAAGGTGTATGAAGTGCACGTAGACTCTTACGTATCATGCCCATGTATAGGCAGGGAGTAGAAGAGAGCCTCGGTTTCAGACATTCCACTTCCTGGTCAGGAAGTGTGCTGCAGAATGACTTCTGTTTCACTCAGAGAAATAATTCAAACGGTTTTAGAAACTAGAGAGTGTTTTCTATCCAATAGTAATAATAATATGCATATTGTACGAGCAAGAATTGAGTACGAGGCCGTTTGAAATGGGCACCTTTTATCTGGCTACTCAATACTGCCCCTTGCAGCCCAAACAGGTTAAGAGAAATCGTACATTGACAAATTGCTCATGTTCACAAAGAGGAATTTCTTTTTCAAAAAAGTCACAGATCCAGTTGCAGTGTGTTCAGACGAACATTTTTTAAGTGGGTCTCGAAGCTCTGCCAGAATTCTGTGATTTTATGTGATTTTATGAAATAACACACACTCATTTAACCCTCTGTTAATAAGTCAGTTCTTAACATAAAGACTTAAAACTCAATATTATATAAGAGCCTACCCCAAGGAGGATATGTGTTCACTTTCAGCTTCCTATGTCAACTGGAAGTACCTTAAAATGGTGCCATAGGGTCAGTTTCGAAGGGTTAAAACGGTCAGATCTTTTCAAAACTTCACTTGTGTGATTATACAACCCTCATGAACTGTAAATCAGTCATTTCTCCCAACAGATGTCAAAGAAAAGCTCTCACACACACACACACACACAAGGATGGAGTGAAAAAGTACGGTGCTTAACTTCTTATGGCTGCAGCCCAGCGTCGGTACACTTATGACAACAGCCACTTCAAGTGCAGGGCGCGAAATTCAAAATATATATTTTTTAAATGTTTAACTTTCACACATTAACAAGTCCAATACAGCATATGAAAGGTACACATCTTGTGAATCCAGCCAACATGTCCAATTTTTAAAATGTTTTACAGGGAAGACACAATATGTAAATCTATTAGCGAACCATGTTAGCAAAAGACACCACTTTTTTTACTCCACCAGTGTTTTACTCCATCAGTAGCTATCACAAATTTGACCAAATAAAGATATAAATAGCCACTAACCAAGAAACAACTTCATCAGATGACAGTCTGATAACATATTTATTGTATAGCATATGTTTTGTTAGAAAAATGTGCATATTTCAGGTATAAATCATAGTTTACATTGCAGCTACAATCAGAAATTGCACCGAAAGCAGCCATAATAATTACAGACACCAACGTCAAATACCTAATTACTCATCATAAAACATTTCTGAAAAATACATAGTGTACAGCAAATGAAAGACAGGCATCTTGTGATTCCAGCCAATATTTCCGATTTATTAAGTGTTTTACAGCGAAAACAAAATGTAGCGTTATATTAGCTTACCACAATAGCCAGAAACACTTGGGCGCCGACGACTAGTTCACATCTACGACAGATATATGAAATAGCATCATAAAATGTTTCTTACTTTTGCTGATCTTCCATCAGAATGTTGGACAAGGTGTCCTTTGTCCAGAACAATCGTTGTTTGGATTTAGAACGGCAACTTTCCCTCTTCATTTAGCAAGCACACTGGCCAGGTGGCACGACGCTCTCCATGTCAACAAACGGAAGAGAACGGAACACGGCAAAACTCCTGAAAAATTTTCAATAATCTGATGAAACTATATTGAAAAAACATACTTTACGATGATATGGTGACATGTATCAAATAAAATCAAAGCCGGAGATAGTAGTCGCCTATAACGGCAGCTAAACAAAAGGCAATCCCACTGTCCACCTCGCGCTCTTCAGAGTACCGAAAATGGTGGACACGTCATTCCAAGATGATGTGTTCCATCTCAGACCAAGATAATCACCTCATTTCTTCTCTCACAGCCTCTTGACACCCAGGGGAAGGTGTATGACGTGCATGTATACTAATAGGTCTCGTGCCCATTTATAGGCAGGAAGAAGAACAGAGCCTCGATTTCAGACTTTCCACTTCCTGGTCAGGAAGTGTGCTGCAGAATGAGTTCTGTTTCACTCAGAGAAATAATTCAAACGGTTTTAGAAACTAGAGAGTGTTTTCTATCCAATAGTAATAATAATATGCATATTGTACGAGCAAGAATTGAGTACGAGGCCGTTTGAAATGGGCACCTTTTATCTGGCTACTCAATACTGCCCCTTGCAGCCCAAACAGGTTAAAGACACACAAAGCCTGCAATGGCATTACCATTATCTCCAGGCCGTGCCGAGTTCAACGAGATGCCCCGCTTGACCGTAGCTCACTCGGTCTGAGCGCAGCGACAGTGACAAGAAGACGGAACCAAATGACCCTTTGACCTCAATTTCATTTTATTTGCCTTTGGGAGACAGAGAGAGAACCGTTAAGGGTAGAAGCACAATTTGACCTCAGGAACGTTCCTAAGGTCCTCCCGATCTGTGCAAGCCTAACATTGACCGTGTGGCATTAACCCTTAACAGTTAAAAGAAGGTGTTTACATCAAACAGTTTACAATGACATCTCTCCCATAGGAACACATTGCCTGCACCCCTAAATTCAACCTGAAGCCTATGTGGGTTATGAATGTCTTATGAACCTGTCTTTGATGACAATCCATCAAGCCACTGTGAGGTCTACCTGTGTTGATTCTAAGCTACCTGGACCAACCGGAAGTGGTTAAAATCACCCTAAAAGACGTCCTGATATACATGACCTGCAATTTTGAAAATCACTGCATTCAACCCTATGTAGATCAGTCAATTCTTAACGTATAGACTTAAAACTCAGGACTCTGTAACAGCATACCCCCATCAAGATATGTGCTTACCTATAGCTTCCTGTGCCAACCGGAAGTGCTTTAAAATGGTGTCATAGGTGCTGTTTCGAAGGGTTAAAAGGTCAGAACTTTTCAAAACTTAATTTGTGTGATTAGGCAACCCTCATGAACTGTAAATCAGTCATTTCTCTAAACAGATGTCAAAGAAAAGCTCTCTCTCTCACACACACACACACAAAGCAAGGATGGAGTGAAAAAGTACGGTGCTTAAAGACACACAGAGCCGACAATGGCATTACCATTATCTCTAGGCCGTGCCGAGTTCAACGAGATGCCCCGCTTGACCGTAGCTCACTCGGTCTGAGCGCAGCGACAGTGACAAGAAAAGGACCCAAATGACCCTTTGACCTCAATTTCAATTTTATTTGCTTTTGGGAGACAGAGAGAGAACCGTTAAGGTTAGAAGCACAATTTGACCTCAGGAATGTTCTTAAGGGCCTCCCGATCTGTGCAAGCCTAACCTTGACCTTGTGGCATTAACCCTTAACAGTGAAAACATTTTTTTCCATCTCACAGTTTACATTGACATGTCTCCCCATAGGAATACATTGATTTCTCCCCTAAATTCAACCTGAAGCCTATGTGGGTTATGAATGTCTTATGAACCTGTCTTTGATGACAGTCCATCAGGCCACCATGAGGTCTACCTGTGTCGATTCTAAGCTTCCTGGAGCAACCGGAAGTGATTAAAATCACCCTAAAAGTGTTTGCCATACCCAACCTGCAGTTTGAGAGAAATAGTGCATTCAACCCTATGTAAATCAGTCAATTTTGAACATACAGACTTAAAACTCAGGATTCTGTAACAGCATACTCCAGTGAGGATATGTGTTTACTTTCAGCTTCCTGTGCCAACCGGAAGTGCCATAATTGGTGGCAAATGGGCTGTTTCGAAGGGTTAAAAATGTCAAATCTTTCCCAAACTTAATATATGTGAATAGACAACCCTCATGAACTGTAAATAAGTCATTCATCCCATCAGATTTCAAAGAAAAACTTACACACCCACACAGAAATGAAGGAGGTACACACTGAGGGGCTTAGAGGCAGACAGTGCCTGCAGTAGTTACTTTTGTTTGAACTTTTAAAGAACCGTCAGACCTAGAGTTCTGAAACTTTGGAAACCTGTTCTAGAGCTCAGGTCGATTGTGCACAGTGAGTTATGTGGCTCTAGAAGGTTCTCGGACCGATAAACAGCCTTGTGTATTTGCAATGACTTCATTTCATTTTGAGCATTATGAAAATGGCGACATTTAGAAAAGTCCCAGAGTCTCAAGACTAGGTGCATTGAAACCGGCTCGGCCCATAGAGACAGACCCCAACATGTCTGTTTGATTGCTCATTCAAGGACCCCGTAGCAAGGTTTTGCTCTGGCACCAAATGACCTATCGAGCAGAAACTTGGGATTCGAGGTCGCCTCACATAGGGCTAAACATAATGTGAGAACTGGACCCGCAGCTAGAACATAACTACGTATTATTTGTTTTATTATGGTTTAAATGGAAGGCACTGTGAATTTTGGGGCTGCTCTGAAATATGTGATAGTTGGCTTCTAAAGGAGTTGGAAAAAGTGAGTTTGGAGTCAGATGGTATCAGTTTGGTGTCTGAAAATATCCAATTGACTGATGGACACTGACTTGCTAGTTGACTTTTGTGCATTTGCAATATTTTTCAACAGGGAGGTACCATCACCAAAATCGACATGATGAAATTACACAACGAGCGATGGAGAGGAACCACTATCACTTCCCGGCCATCCCAAGTTCATCTGGCCGTTCAATTTTGCATTTAAATTCGTAATGGTACATGCCCATTGAATCCTATTGCAGATAAAACGTTACATTTGCAATATGTTTCAACAGTGAGGTACCATCACCAAAATCGACATGATGAAATTACACAACGAGCGATGGAGAGGAACCACTATCACTGCCCGGCCATTCCAAGTTCATCTGGCCGTTCAATTTTTTTTGTAACGTTACATTTGCAATATGATGTGATGTTTTTCACTGTTGAATCATATTGCAAATGTAACGTGCATTTGCAATATGACTAAAGTATGTTCATACAGTTCTTATACATGTGTAATTGACATAAAAATCTAAAGAATTTCGAAAAACGGTCCAGAAAGCACTTTTTTAAAGGGGGTGATACGTTTTTTCCAAATTTTTGACATTTTTGACTTCCTATGAAATCACATTCCAAATGCACAAAACATATGCCTTAAGTACAAGTAAACATTTATAAAAAATTATGATAATAAAATGTGACTAAAGTATTTTCATACAGTTCTTATCCATGTGTAATTGACATAAAAATTGAAAGAATTTCAAAAAACGGTCCAGAAAGCACTTTTTTAAGGGGGTGATAAGTTTTTGCCAAAAAGTTCAAAATTTAAAATTTTTACTCTTGGGTCTTGACTTGTGTTACAATAGGAATATGAAAAATTAGGGTAGAGCGCATTCGCCCCCTATAGGATTTTTGGAGTGTTACACAGCTCATTTGCAATATGGCATTTGCAATCAACTTTGGATTAATCAACGCCGGATTGAGTGGTATTGTCCATCGTGTATATGGTTCGCTCTGTGCCAATAACTTGCCATGTTATTTTGTACAATTCAGGGGGGAGTTCCCTTACAGAAAAAATTCCCGAAGCCAAGTCTCTCAAGGGAGTGGAAGAGAAACTGAAGCTCTACTGTGTCAAATGCTTTATAAAAATCTAAAAATAATATGAAGCTATCCTCAGTTATTAGGTCTGACTAGTCAAGTATGTCTAATACTAGTTTGACATTGTTAGAAATATGTCTGTTCCTCATGAAGCCAGAATGTGTTTCATCAATGATTGCATCCAGGACTTCTTTAATTCTTTTTGCAAGTAGTAAGGCTAATATCTTATAGTCATTATTAAGAAGACAAATTGGACGCCAGTTATCGATGAGCAGCACTTATAGACTCTATAATCTCTTCAACTTTGATGGGTTCATCACACTGTTTAGATTCTATATCACTGATAGAGTGAACATTATTCAGTGAGTTAAAAAACATATCTGTGGATTCCTGACAGTACGTAGAGCTAATCAATTTTCTGTAAAAATTGCTACAGTATTTAGCGATTAATTTTTGGTCATCTGTAATAACACCATCAATGTTTAATTTATGGATAGTGTTATTTTTAGAGTGACATTTCTCAAGTCTAAAGAAATAGGATGAATTCTGTTCTCCCTCCTCAATCCATTTTTTTCCTAGATCTAATAAAGGCTCCTTCTGCTTTTAATCTATATATATTATCCAGTTTATTTTGTAACTCAATTAGTTCCATCTTCTCCTCCCCCGAGAGGCCGGTTGGGGACCTCTGAGAAAGTATATCTTAATTAAATTATATCTTAATTAAATATCTTAATGATCACCTTTTCCTCCTCAGCTCTTCTGGTCTTAGCAAGATTACTACCATATTTTCTAAGGTATTTGGACACCTCAAATTTAAAGAGCTCCCAGTTCTTGCAATAAGATTTTTCTTCACAAGCCCTTTCCCAAAAGTATGAGAGCAGATCTTTAACCTCAAATTTAACTATATCATTATTTAATAATGAGCTATTTAGCTTCCAGTAGGATGCTCTGCCAAGGTTAGTATCAGGGGTAAATATTTTGATATCAATGTAAATAGCCCTATGGTCTGTGAGGGGAGTAGTACAGATATTTGTAGTAACACTCACTATCAATACATTTGGATATAAGCCAAAAATCTATTCTGGATTGTCTGGAACCTGTTTTGTTACTCCAAGTGAATGATCTGTCGGCCGGAAACCTCTCTCTCCATATATCAGTAAGATCAAACTTGTCACGTTCCTGACCTGTTTTCTGTTATTTTGTATGTGTTTAGTTGGTCAGGGCGTGAGTTGGGGTGGGCATTCTATGTTTTGTGTTTCTATGTTTAGGTCACTTGTAATTAGCCTTATATGGTTCTCAATCAGGGACAGGTGTTTGACGTTTCCTCTGATTGAGAACCATATAAAGGTTGGCTGTTCACACTGTTTGTTTGTGGGTGATTGTCTTCCGTGTCTGTGTCTGTGCACCACACGGGACTGTTTCGTTTGTTCGTTCGTTTGTGTCGTCTGTACCAGTTCATGCGTTCTTCGTGTTATGTAAGTTCGTTTGTTCGGGTCTGTTTGACTTCGTTTATTATTTTGTATATTCTCAAGTATGTTTAGTTTTCGTCTGGTTTAATAAATATTCATGTCGTATCACAACGCTGCGTTTTGGTCAAATCCCTACTCCTCCTCTTCGTCTGAAGAGGAGGACGACAACCGTTACAAAACTTTTCCATAAAAAGTATTAAACCCAAATTCTGATTGGTTTGTCTACCTGGGGGCCATCTATCAGTTGAATTATCTATAGTAATGTTAAAGTCCCCTCCTATCAATAATAACGAAGGTGTTGTACCCGTAGAAGTTTACAGTAATGAGCGTAATGTCATTGTAACTGACCACAAGACAAATAAAGTGACCAAAGGGGTCACATTCCGAGTGTAGAATATTACCACCAAAGGTATTTTTCATTGTAGTGACACCAGCGGAGCGTTCAGATCCATGGGAAAGCCAAATATCGTTGCCCCACTGTGACCTCCAGAAGTTGGCATCAGCCAAAATTGAGTGAGACTCTTGAAGAAAGCAAAAATCTGTTCGAAATTGTTTAGCAAATAAAAATAAGGCCTTGCGCTTCACATTGTTTCGTAACCCCCTAGCATTAAGAGAAACTAAAGACAAAGACAAAACAACAAAGATTATATAAAAGTATAAACTGTAGTAGGATGAGTCAAAGACATAGGAGCAGTGAACGTAAACGATAAGGAACCGAGATCTGCACCATTTAAGTCAATTTAAAGTGAAAATAGATTATTCCATAAACTTTGAGCTGGACGTTATCCGGCTTTGAAATTCAACTCAACTGAAAATTATGTTCAAGTCCAAACCAAGGGTTCTTGTAGTAAGAGAGACTAAAAACCCGCTTTAGTGTAATCAGGAACTATTCTGAGAAACCTACCCCATACTCCTGCCAGTGCCAGCCAGACTCAGAGTCATGTATTTAGCTTGCTGACATTAGCGAGCTAAATGGTTAGCATTGTCACTAGCATGATATGCTAGCTAGCTAGCTTAATTCCTACCTTGCTTGCCATGGCATTGACTATTAGCTAGCTAGCTAACCAAGCAAACCATACGACAGGATTGACATGATGTAGCTAGCTAGCTTTTAATACGTCCAGACAAACTAAAATTCCTGCTAGGTAACTTGTTTCAACTCTGATTTTCTAGCTAAAGTTAGGTAGCTAGCATTCGAAGGCTGACTGTTTTCATAAATGTATTGTGTAGTGCAAAGATTTATGAAGAATCAAGCTATGATGGTCATTTGTGTCATGTCACTACTGCAGTACTACTTGTTCATGTGCTAGCTAACAGCAACAAGCGAAGACGAGCTAGCTAAATGTTGTGTATGGCAGGGTTGCCAGGTCAAGCTAAAAGGTCTAACCCAATGACCACTCAAAACCCTCACAAAAGCAAGACAGGAGTTGTCATATCTATACAATAAACCCTTTTTCCATGACATTATCGAGCCAATTAAGAAGGAATATCATAGTAACTTGTAATGACTTTAGATTTAAAAAAAATTGGGTTTCATCAAAATAATAATTATTGCAAGCTATGACGTGACGTAATTAAGGAATTTGAATTTGTGGCAAGAGAAAAGATAATTTTCCATCAATGGATGTCGAGTTGACTGCTATGATTAAGCTATAAGGCACAAGGGGTATGATATAGGGCCAACAGCTAAGGGCTGTTCTTTAGCACGACGCAACGCGGAGTGCCTGGATACAGCTTTTAGCCATGTTATATTGACCATATACCACAAACCCCCAGGGTGCCTTATTGCTATTATAAACTGGTTACCAACGTAATTAGAATAGTAAAATGTAATGTTTTGTCATATCCGTGGTATATGGTCTGATATACTACGGCTTCCAGCCAATCAGCATTCAGGGCTCGAACCAGGTTTATAATATTAAATAAATTCTCTTTGCGCATGTGCATAACTATAGATACATCCGACAGGAGAGATTGGGTGATGAAAGTTGGACAGAGGATCTCGAAATCTCTGAGCAAGAAACACTTGGATGAACATTAAAAAATGAATGTTAGGCTATGTGCCAGATGTTAAGACTACAAACCGTTATAAATGGCCCATTTGCGAGATTGACTTCACAATAGGCATAGGCTACAGACTAAAATCTGGGTTTATAATTGTTTTGATCTTGTGGACTGGGATATGTTCCAGGTAGCCTCTTGAGAATAACATGGTGACTGAGTTCATCAGGAAGTATATAGGTGATGTTGTTCCCACAGTGACTATTAAAACCTACCCAAACCAGAAACCCGTTTAGAGATGGCAGCATTCGCGCAAAAAAGTGAAAGCGCAAACTACCGCATTTAACCATGGCAAGGTGACTGGGAATATGGTTGAATACAAAGAGTGTTGTTATTCCGTCAATAAGGCAATCAAACAGGCAAAACATCAGAGTGGAGTCGCAATTCAATGGTTCAGACACGAGAAGTATGTGGCAGGGTCTACAGACATTCATGGATTACAAAGGCAAAACCAGCCACATCGCAGACACCAATGTCTAAATCTCCCAGACAAGCTAAACACCTTCTTCGCCCGCTTTGAGGATAACACAGGGCTCCCAAGGACTGTGGGCTCGCGTTCTCTGTGGCCGATGTGAGTAAAACATTTAAGCGTGTTAACCCTCACAAGGCTACCGGCCCAGACGGCATCCATAGCTGTGGCCTTAGAGAATGCGCAGACCAGCTGACTCGAGTATTTACGGACATATTCAATCTCTCCCTATCCCAGTCTGCTATCCCAACTTGCTTCAAGATGTTCACCATTGTTGCTGTACCCAAGAAAGCAAAGGTAACTGAACTAAATGACTATCGCCCTGTAGCACTCACTTCGGTCATCATGAAGTGCTTTGAGAGGCTAGTTAAGGAACATATCACCTCCACCTTACCTGACACCCTAGACCCACTTGAATTTGCTTACCGCCTCAATAGATCTACAGCCGATGCAATCGCTATCGCACTGTAAACTGCCTTTTCCCATCTGGACAAGAGGAATATCTATGTCAGAATGCTGCTTATTGACTGTAGCTCAACCTTCAACACCATAGTACCTTCCAAGCTCATCATTAAGCTCGGGGCCCTGGGTCTGAACCTCGCCCTGTGCAACTAGGCCCTGGACTTCCTGACGGGCCACCCCCAGGTGGTGAAGATAGGAAACAACACCTCCACCTTGCTGATCCTCAACACAGGGGTCCCACAAGGGTGCATGCTCAGCCCCCGTCTGTACTCCATGTTCGACCAAGGCTGTGTGGCTACGCACGCCTCCAACTCAGTCATCGAGTTTGCAGACGATACAACAGTAGTAGGCCGCCTGATTACCAACAATGACGAGACAGCCTACAGGGAGGAGGTGAGGGCCCTGGTGGAGTGATGCCAGGAAAAATAACCTCTCCCTCAAGGTCAACAAAATGAAAGAGCTGCTCGTGGACTTCAGGAAAGTGCAGAGGGAGCACGCCCCTTTCCACATCAATGGGACAGCAGTGGAGAAGGTGGAAAGTTTTAAGGTCCTCAGCGTACACATCACTGACAATCTGAAATGGTCCACCCACACAGACAAACTGGATGTAGTCTATCACAGTGCCATCCATTTTATCACCAAAGCCCCATATACTACCCACCACTGCGACCTGTATGCTCTCGTTGGCTGGCCCTCACTACATATCCGTCACCAAACCCACTGGCTCCAGGTCATCTATAAGTCTTTGCTAGGTAAAGCACAGCCTTATCTCAGCTCACTGATCACCATAGCAACACCCACCTGCTCCAGCAGGTACATTGCACTAGTCATCCCCAAAGTCAACACTTCCTTTGGCTGCCTTTCCTTCCAGTTGCATCAATTAGTATTTGGTAGCATTGCCTTTAAATTGTTGAACTTGGGTCAAACGTATTGGGTAGCCTTCCACAAGCTTCCCACAATAAGTTGGGTGAATTTTGGCCCATTCCTCCTGACAGAGCTGGTGTAACTGAGTCGGGTTTGTAGGCCTCCTTGCTCGCACATGCTTTTTCAGTTCTGCCCACAAATGTTCTATAGGATTGAGGTCAGGGCTTTGTGATGGCCACTCCAATAACCTTGACTTTGTTGTCCTTAAGCCATTTTGCCACAACTTTGGAAGTATGCTTGGGGTCATTGTCCATTTGGAAGACCCATTTGCGACCAAGGATTAACTTCCTGACTGATGTCTTGAGATGTTGCTTCAATATAGCCACAATTTTCCTCCCTCGTGATGCCATCTATTTTGTGAAGTGCACCAGTCCCTCCTGCAGCAAAGCACCCCCACAACATGATGCTGCCACCCCCATGCTTCACGGTTGGGATAGTGTTCTTCGGCTTGCAAGCCTCCCCCTTTTTCCTCCAAACATAACGATGGTCATTATGTCGGAAAAGTTATATTTTTGTTTCATCAGACCAGAGGACATTTCTCCAAAAAGTACAATCTTTGTCCCCATGTGCAGTTGCAAACCGTATTCTGTTTTTTTTAATGGTGGTTTTTGACCAGTGGCTTCTTCCTTGCTGAGCGGCCTTTCAGGTTATGTCGATGTAGGACTCGTGGATAAAAAACTTTTGTACCTGTTTCCTCCAGCATCTTCACAAAGTCCTTTGCTGTTGTTCTGGGATTGATTTGCACTTTTCGCACCAAAGTACGTTAATCTCTAGGAGACAGAACGCATCTCCTTTCTGAGCGGTATGAAGGCTGTGTGGTCCCATGGTGTTTATACTTGCTTACTATTGTTTGTACAGATGAACGGTGGTACCTTCAGGCGTTTGGCAATTGCTCCCAAGGATGAACCAACAACAACAAAAAATTCTGAGGTCTTGGCTGATTTCTTTTGATTTCCCCATGATGTCAAGCAAAGAGGCACTGAGTTTGATGGTAGGCCTTGAACTACATCCACAGGTACACTTCCAATTGACTTAAAGGATGTCAATTAGCCTATCAGAAGCTTCTAAAGCCATGACATAATTTTCTGGAACTTTCCAAGCTGTTTAAAGGCACTGTCAACTTAGTGTATGTAAACTTCTGACCCACTGGAATTGTGATGCAGTGAATTATAAGTGAAATAATCTGTCTGTAAACAATTGTTGAAAAAATTACTTGTGTCATGCACAAAGTAGATGAGAGAGAATACAGTTGACGGCACACGTCAAACATGTGATTTATGACCCTATTTTATGGTCAGGAGGTTACGCCCATATAAGTACATCCTGTCCGGAAGTTCTCACGGTAGGGGGAGGGTGTTTATTTAACCAGCTAGTGCATCTGTTCAGTTTGAAGTAAAGCTGTCATGATGATTGATGTGTAGTGACCTCGTTGAACTTGGGAATGTGTTTGAACATTTGTAAGAGTATGCCCCCCGGAAGTTCTCCCGGTATCGAGTGAGTGTTTATTTAACCAGATAGTGTATCTGTTTATGTTAAAGCTTAAAGCTGTCATGATGATTGATGTGTAGGGACCTCGTTGAACTGTGGAATGTGTTTGAACATTTCAAAGAGTATGGCCCCCCTATTGTAGTGAACTTAGGGCTGTTGTATATGAAAACAGTCATCTCTGGGGGTATTGGACAGCCGCACTACAAGTAAGCGCTGCCAATACTACAAGCGACCTTGATAAACCCCTAAATAAGAAATTAAAATAAACCCAGAACACTAAAGATGAAATTAAACATGTCTCCTAGGCCAATTTTAGGTGTACTTTGTTCCTCGTGTAAAGAACACAATGACAAAACCATCGAAGACTTTCTGTGTGATGCCCCTGATTGTTTTAATGGAGTGCTGGATATGAGTGACGGACATATAGGTTACATTTTCCAACCAGAGGATTCAACTGTGAAGATTTTCACAAACAGCGGCCACAAGCACCCTTTATCAAACAAAACCCGGGAGTTTTTCTCCTGCGCTGCGGATGAGAGAATGGCTTAAGATACGGCTGGCGCTATGACAGATCGAACACGCCCTGAGTGGGACAACCCTGCCCGGGTACGCGCTGGAAGAACAAGTCTGCGGGCGAGATGATTTAAAAGCCATAAGAATCTCTTCAATGGCGTATAGCCCCGACTCCAAAGTGACAATTTTAGCCTGTGAACAATATGATATTTAAAATGCTATAAAATCAGTTAGTTCATATGTATTTTCCAAAGCCTGCAAGGATGTGAACTATTTTATGCCTGTCTTTAGCATTAAATGGTACGATTATCATATATTCTTGACCATGATGAAAAAGCTGGACAATCTTTTCCAAAATCGTGAACAATTACGCCGCTGGGCGCTTCTATCCTTAAGACATACCCAGGGTCTACATGCACGACGTTTGATCTATCCATGGAATGAAAACTTACGGAACGTGGAATGTGAGGGATATCTAGCGAGCAAGAGCTCCTGTCTTGACGATGGTGAATTGGAAACGGATGGATGTCAGTGCTAACCCTATAGCCGGCCCTTTTATCTGTAAGAAAGGAATAGTAAAATTGTGTGTACTAATTATAGCATGTTTTAAAAGGTCTGTACTAAATATTTTGAATTAAATAAAGGGTTTTAAAATTGTATCTCACCTTTTAACGAAGAACCTTTTAACGAGAAAATGTTTCAGGCGGGTGTGCGTTTCAAAACATTGTTTTTTTTCAGAGCTGGGGGGTGTGTCTGCAATTGTTTTAAAACAATGTTTTTTTTATATGAATACAGTCTTTCCTACAACCGACAGTTATAAATAAATGCATTTAAAGGGTATTAAAATGTAGTACAGCGCTGTAATAATATATATATATCGGATGTATAACAATATATATCTTTTTTTGTTTGTGTATAAAACCATTGTGGCTTTGTTATACACTGCTCAAAAAATAAAGGGAACACTAAAATAACACATCCTAGATCTGAATGAATAAAATATTCTTATTAAATACTTTTTTCTTTACATAGTTGAATGTGCTGACAACAAAATCACACAAAAATTATCAATGGAAATCAAATTTATCAACCCATGGAGGTCTGGATTTGGAGTCACACTCAAAATTAGGGTGGAAAACCACACTACAGGCTGATCCAACTTTGATGTAATGTCCTTAGAACAAGTCAAAATGAGGCTCAGTAGTGTGTGTGGCCTCCACGTGCCTGCATGACCTCCCTACAACGCCTGGGCATGCTCCTGATGAGGTGGCGGATGGTCTCCTGAGGGATCTCCTCCCAGACCTGGACTAAAGCATCCGCCAACTCCTGGACAGTCTGTGGTGCAACGTGGCGTTGGTGGATGGAGCGAGACATGATGTCCCAGATGTGCTCAATTGGATTCAGGTCTGGGGAACGGGCGGGCCAGTCCATAGCATCAATGCCTTCCTCTTGCAGGAACTGCTGACACACTCCAGCCACATGAGGTCTAGCACTGTCTTGCATTAGGAGGAACCCAGGGCCAACCGCACCAGCATATGGTCTCACAAGGGGTCTGAGGATCTCATCTCGGTACCTAATGGCAGTCAGGCACCCCACACCATGACTGACCCACCCCCAAACCGGTCATGCTGGAGGATGTTGCAGGCAGCAGAACGTTCTCCACGGCGTCTCCAGACTCTGTCACGTCTGTCACATGTGCGTGTGAACCTGCTTCCATCTGTGAAGAGCACAGGGCGCCAGTGTTGAATTTGCCAATCTTGGTGTTCTCTGGCAAATGCCAAACGTGTTGGGCTGTAAGCACAACCCCCACCTGTGGACGTCGGGCCCTCATACCACCCTCATGGAGTCTGTTTCTGACCGTTTGAGCAGACACATGCACATTTGTGGCCTGCTGGAGGTAATTTTGCAGGGCTCTGGCAGTGCTCCTCCTTGCACAAAGGCGGAGGTAGCGGTCCTGCTGCTGGGTTGTTGCCCTCCTACGGCCTCCTCCATGTCTCCTGATGTACTGGCCTGTCTCCTGGTAGCGCCTCCATGCTCTGGACACTACGCTGACAGACACAGCAAACCTTCTTGCCACAGCTCGCATTGATGTGCCATCCTGGATGAGCTGCACTACCTGAGCCACTTGTGTGGATTGTAGACTCCGTCTCATGCTACCACTAGAGTGAAAGCACCGCCAGCATTCAAAAGTGACCAAAACATCAGCCAGGAAGCATAGGAACTGAGAAGTGGTCTGTGGTCAGCACCTGCAGAACCACTCCTTTATTGGGGGTGTCTTGCTAATTGCCTATAATTTCCACCTTTTGTCTATTCCATTTGCACAACAGCATGTGAAATTTATTGTCAATCAGTGTTGCTTCCTAAGTGGACAGTTTGATTTTACAGAAGTGTGATTGACTTGGAGTTACATTGTGTTGTTTAAGTGTTCCCTTTATTTTTTTGAGCAGTGTATATTGCGCTGTAAAATTGTATGTACTAACTATAGCCTGTTTTTAAAGGTCTGTACTAAATATTTAGAATAAAATAAAGGGTTTTAAAAATGTATCTCACTTTTAACGCCTGGAATATCATGCTTCCCTCTCTCCCTGGATGTCTGAGAAAAAGGCTTTCAGGAAAGACGGGTGTGTGTGCGTGTGTGTGTGCGTGCGCGTGCGGGCGTGTATGTGTGTGTGTTACAAAAACAATGGGTTTTTCAAGCTTGTGTGTCTGCATGGGGTGTTTGGAACCAGGTAGGCACTTTCGTGTCATTAACACACAAACCTTTCAAATCCGAATTTATTCCCCCCCAGAGTAGGTGGGGGCTCAAAAGTCAAAACCCACAGCCACAATATAAAACGGTCTAGACACCCCCTAAGGTTTAAAAACAATGTTATTTCTAATCAACACCGGTACTAACGGTTCATTATGCATACTGGGTGTCCCCAAAAACAGCAGGCGTTATATCCCCCGAGGATGTAGGAAGCAAAAGGCATATGCATCCCTGCATATAAAAGGTCTCGACAACCCCCCCCTAAGGTTGAAAAACAATGTTTATTTTCTAAACAACCCCTTTACTATCGGTTCAATTTTGCATAGAGGATGTCGCCCGAAAAATACTAAACTTCCCCCCACGCTCTGTAAATTCATTCCATACTGATGAAAACTATTTTCCTGCGTTTCTGCAAACCTATACAGATGGAGAATTTTGAAGGTGAGGATATTAATATAATCGATTTTGGGGTGCGGTAGGTATTTTCTGGGAATTGTTTGGATCTTACGAAATGAATGCCCTGTTGGGAACTATCTCTCTCTCTCTAATATTAAACCGGTGTTATATATGTTTTTACAGATATTCTAAAACAGGTGGACATAGATTTTTCAGGTATGTATTTATAACAATTGCACGTATTTTTATAAGTTAAAATGTATATATTTCATATAAATATATGTTAATATTATCTAACGTCTATAGGCTACCCAGCTGCTACCGGGAATAAATGATATGGATCATTCAAAACGTGTATAGGATACACATCTGCTACCAGAATAATTGATTTGGATCAGCCAACATTAGATGGGGGTTCTCAGAAGCAAACAGTGCCAGGTCCTTTACGTAGCCCGTCCCCTTAACGCTATTTTCGACTTAAGTCCAAAAATAAAATCCATAATAATATTTATACATTAAAAACAAAAAGTGTGTACCCTATTTGAAAAAAAAAATGATTGTGCTTTCAGCGGACAGCCCCCCAAAAATGAAACATGATGCATTATGGACTCTGAACGACTTCGGAGGAGCAGATGAAACAGACGGTATTCTACCGTTCTGTACAGCAGGCTTTACCCTAAATCCAAACACCAGCCATCAGCCCAGAACAGCGTGAAGACAGAACAGCCAAAAAGATAATCTGTGAACCCTTCCTTCCTAATGGAGCTTTTTGAAGGTGAGTTGAATATTCAATGTGATGTTTGTATATAGATATATATTATTTAAGAATGATATGTATTAATTATTTTCATTCACGTGTATGTTTAAAAAAAATGAAGGCTATTTATCCATTGAACCATTGTTTTTATTTATACTGTTTGTAAACAATAGCTTCTACAATCTTAGAGTCTATTTGACCCTCTAATTATATCAAACCTCTCAGACTAGAAAGTATGATTAGAAAGTATAATTAGAAACCATGGCCAACTATGTTCAAACTGTGATTAGAAACGATAATTAGAAACTATGACAAACTATGATCAAACTATGATAATAAACTATGAACAACTATGAAGACAAGGCGGTGTGTGTGAGTGATGATCTATTATTTAATTGTGTAATATTACTCTCTCTCTCTCAATGTATACCCTTTCACTCAATGTATACCAAAGTAACAAATATTTAACAACGTTTCAACTTTCGGTATTGCAACAGTTCTGAAAGACAATGACATACAATTTTAGGCAATTATTAATATAATGTGTTACAAGGATGCATCTGTGATAACTTTAGGTGGTAATACTCTCTCTCTCTCTCTCTCTCTCTCTCTCTCTCTCTCTCTCTCTCTGAAAAAGACATGACAGTGACTCCTGAGTGATGAATGTTTGCCCACTCTACAGCCAACCTGGTTATTATATGACCCTGAGAGTCATCTACGAACGTTGGAACATCTTGAATAACAATAAGGGGACACATGTACTCTTAAATGTCCACTCAGAGCATGTTTCCTCTATAATTTTGTTTCTAGGTTTATGACTTCTAGGGAGTGTTTCCTAGAGGCTGTGCTGCGGCATAGGCATTGATAGGTCTTAGATTTTATAGACTGGGTATCTGTAAAACACTTTGTGACAACTACTGATGCAAAAAGGGGTTTTAAGAAATACATTTGGTTGACAGATTTGTATTATTATAAAAAATTATGTTACAGGCGAGACATACCCAGAAATGTCAACGTCTTGTCAAGTGCTCAAATCTGTACAACAGCCCCATATAATCATGTAGAGTAGCTCCAACTTACATGAATGGTTTACCAGACAGTTATGAAAACATTTTAAAGGAGCTCTAATTCAAACATACAAAGATATATATTTGATACGATTACCCCGTTAAAAACTGTTGTTACAATATCACTTCTCATTGTGTACATTTCAAGGTTTCAACAACAATAAAACAACTATCTAATTAATGTTTCTCGGACTAACACACTGTTGAGTTTCCTATTTACTAAAGAACAATCACTAAGACAAAACACAAAAAGTTGTAATATAATCTGTATACATGTCATTCTATATTGAAAACAGGTACATTCTGAAAAATTTTGATGTTGATGTGATAACACTTTTTTAAAATTCATCTCGCAATTTAGGATAATACTGTTTATTTTATACTTTACTTAAACTGGATTATTTATCTTGTCTCATACCATGCTAATACACTACCAAGCAATGCAAACAGATGTGGAATTAACCTGTCATGACTTCCACCGAAGTTGGTCCCTCTCCTTGTTCGGGCGGCGTTCAGCGGTCGGCGTCACCGGTCTTCTAGCCATCATCGATCCATTTTTAATTTTCCATTTGTTTTGTCTTGTTTTCCTACAAACCTGGTTCTCATTTCCCTCATTAAGTGTTGTGTTTTTACCCTCTGTTCCCCCCATGTCTTTGTGTGGAATTGTTTATTGTAAGTGCTTGTGCACATGTTGACTGGTGCGCAACGGGTTTTGTACCCATGTCTTGTTATTCTTTATGCCATTGGTTTTTTCAATTAAACTGCCCCGGCTATTACCTAGTTCTGCTCTCCTGAATCTGACTTCCCTGCCACCGGTTACGCACCCCGTACAGAATTCCACACCCCCACCATGGAGTCAGCAGGAGCAGGTACCCCAGTTATAGGAGTAGAGGAGCGCGTCAGAGAACACGCGGCGATGCTACAACATCTTGGCGTCGCGATGGACCGCGTCGTCCAGACCATGGACCGCTGGGAGAGACAGGGAGTCCCTCCAGCGCCTCCACCAGCACAACAGGGGTTCCCACTACTCGTCCCTCCTGTACCCAGTCCCACTGGGATGCGTCTCGCCCTTCCCAGGGAGTATGATGGGACGGCGGCACGGTGCCAGGGGTTCCTACTACAGCTGGACCTATACCTGGGCACCGTTTACCAGAGCTCCCTCGGGAAGGGAGAGGGTGTCCGCCCTCGTCTCGTGCCTCTCAGGGAGAGCTCTGGAGTGGGCTAACGTCGGTGCATCTGCAGTGGTCGGCTGATGCAGACAGGGCTTTTGGTCACCTGAGGGCTCTGTTTACCTCAGCTCCCGTGCTGGCCCATCCGGATCCCTCTTTGGCGTTCATAGTGGAGGTGGACGCGTCCGAGGCTGGGATAGGAGCCGTGCTCTCTCAGCGCTCGGGTACGCCACCGAAGCTCCGCCTTCTTCTCGAGGAAGTTCAGCCCGGCGGAGCGAAACTATGACGTGGGGGACCGGGAGCTGTTGGCTGTCGTCAAGGCTCTGAAGGCGTGGAGACATTGGCTTGAGGGGGCTAAACACCCCTTTCTCATCTGGACTGACCACCGCAATCTGGAGTACATCCGGGCGGCGAGGAGACTGAACCCTCGCCAGGCAAGGTGGGCCATGTTTTTCACCTGTTTTGTTTTCACATTTTCCTACAGGCCACTCAGGTTCCCAGAACGTGAAGGCAGACGCACTGTCCCGGCTGTATGACACAGAGGAGCGGCCCATGGATCCCACCCCCATACTCCCGGCCTCCTGCCTGGTGGCACAGGTAGTATGTGAGCTGGACGCGGACATTGAGCAGGCGTTACGTGCAGAGCCCGCTCCCCTCCAGTGTCCCGCTGGGCGTCTGTACGTTCCATCTGCTATCCGTGATCGGTTGATCTATTGGGCCTACACGTCACCTTCCTCTGGTCATCCAAGCATCGGTCAGACGGTGCGCTGTCTGGGTGGAAAATACTGGTGGCCTACTTTGGCCAAAGACGTGAGGGTTTATGTTTCCTCTTGCTCGGTGTGCACCCAGTGTAAGGCTCCTAGGCACCTGCCCAGAGGTAAGCTACACCCCTTACCCGCTCCACAACGGCCATGTTCGCACCTGTCGATTGATTTCCTGACCGATCTCCCCCCATCACAGGGAAACACCACGATCCTGGTTGTTGTGGATCGTTTCTTTAAGTCCTGCCATCTCCTTCCTCTGCCCGGTCTCCCTATGGCCCTACAGACTGCGGAGGCCTTGTTTATGCACGTCTTCCGGCACTACGGGGTGCCTGAGGATATAGTGTCTGATCGGGGTCCCCAGTTCACTTCGAGGGTTTGGAGGGCGTTCATGGAACGTCTGGGGGTCTTGATCAGCCTTACCTCGTGTTTTCACCCCGAGAGTAACGGGCAGGTGGAGAGAGTTAACCAGGATGTGGGTAGGTTTCTGAGGTCTTATTGCCAGGACCGGCCGGGGGAGTGGGCGGCGTTTGTGCCCTGGGCAGAGATGGCCCAGAACTTGCTCCGCCACTCCTCCACTAACCTCTCCCCCTTCCAGTGCATACTGGGGTATCAGCCGGTTCTGGCTTCTTGGCATCAGAGTCAGACCGAGGCTCCTGCGGTGGACGACTGGTTCCGGCGCGCGGAGGAGACATGGGACGCCGCTCATGTTCACCTTCAGCGCGCCGTGCTGCGCCAGAAAGCCAGCACAGACCGTCACCGCAGTGAGGCCCCGGTGTTCGCACCGGGGGACCGGGTCTGGCTCTCGACCCGAGACCTGCCCCTCTGCCTGACTTGCCGGATGCTGGGTTCGCGGTTTGTGGGGCCATTTAAAGTCCTGAGGAGACTGAACGAGGTGAGTTACAGGTTACAGCTTCCCCCCGATTACCATATTAACCCCTCATTCCATGTGTCTCTCCTCAGGCCGGTGGTGGCTAGCCCGCTCCAGGAGTCTGAGGTGCGGTTCCTCCGCCCCTTCTGGACATCGAGGGGGCCCCGGCGTACTCCGTTCAATCCATACTGGATTCGAGGCATTGGGCGAGGGGCCTTCAGTACCTCGTGGACTGGGAGGGGTACGGTCTGGAGGAGAGATGCTGGGTTCCGGTGGAAGACGTGTTGGACCCTTCTATGCTGTGGGAGTTCCACCGTCTCCGTCCGGATCGCCCTGCACCTCGCCTTCCGGGTCGTCCTCGAGGCCGGTCCCGGCGCGCTGCTGGAGCTGTGCATCAAGGGGGGGGTACTGTCACGACTTCCACCAAAGTTGGTTCCTCTCCTTGTTTGGCGGTCGGCGTCACCGTCACTTCGGCGGTTGGCGTCACTTCTAGCCATCATCGATCCATTTTCCATTTGTTTTGTCTTGTTTTCCTACACACCTGGTTCTCATTTCCCTCATTAAGTGTTGTGTTTTTAACCCTCTGTTCCCCCCATGTCTTTGTGTGGAATTGTTTATTGTAAGTGCTTGTGCACATGTTGACTGGTGCGCGACGGATTTTGTACCCATGTCTTGTTATTCTTTATGCCGTTGGTTTTTTCAATTAAACTGCTCCGGCTATTACCTAGTTCTGCTCTCCTGAATCTGACTTCCCTGCCACCGGTTATGCACCCCTTACATAACCCCATAACAGGTGTGTGTCTTTTTGGGATCAATAATTGATCAAGAATACCAATATGCGTGATCAGATTACCTAACTCTGTACAGACCAAAGGAATTTCCAGAGTTAGCAATCCCTGACACGGTGTATGATAACTCTGACTCGTACGTCTAATGGTTATTGTAGATGTGAGCTACAGAGGGAGTTTACAGTATGTAAAAGAGCTTTATAAAAGCAAAGAGAGCAACAAATTGACCTACGTGAACTCAGAGGGGCCCCCTACTTTATAATAGAGAATGCAAGGATGTGTACTGAACCTGTACCCATTATAAAACAAAATGATCTATGGTCAAATGCATCTAAAGGTTTTAATGAAGTGGCAGCTGCATTCATATAGATTTTATCAACATAGTCTAGAACCAGTAAGAACATAGATTGAATGATCTGCTTTGTACTATTAAGCAAGAGGCCTGCCCTATTTCTATAGAAGAAGCCCCTTTTTATATACGGCATCTTAATTAACTAACACATCAATATGTTTTTTGAAAGTCAGCTTAGCGTCTATACTAATAAAAACATTAATCATTAGAACAATTTTTGTACACTCTAGAAAACAACATATACTTAGTTTTACACGTATTCAATAATAATTTAAGGTCAATAAAGATTTTATGCAAAATAATGAAAGCATAATGTACTTCAGATAGAGCATGATCAGCAGGGCGGACGATAGAGTACACAACTGTATCGTTGGCATGCAGGTGCAGGTAAAACTTTATTATTATTATATTTATATATTTCTGACAAAACAATATTATTAATGTATACAATATAGTTGTTTATTAGACATTCTAACATATAACCCAATATCGAGATACAAAAAATAAATTAAAAATAAATAAATAAATTATATGCAACACTTGAACAAATGGGAACCCCATTGCTTATAGGTATGCTCGGCTAGTCCTAAATCCAGACATATGTGATTGTTAGTTTGCACCCTCGGGCCTGCTACTACGTCGGGTTAGCGGCAGGCGGACGAGCAATATCCACCATCTGTCGTATTACGGATAAAGCCTGAGCGGGAATGTGACACAAAGCTGACTAGCTTTAGAAAACCCTGAGTAAATATATCTTCCTTCGTAGTATATCCCTCTAGGGCTTGTTACTCTGGACAGCATTGGCTGCGTCCTTTTAATTGAATGAAAACTGCTGTTCTGTGCTATCACTCTGAAAGTGCTATTGATTTTACCTTGAGAGGCGGCAAGTCATCCTCGTCTGAATCCTTGAACTCAATACAAACAGCGATGTTCCTGGCGATGCCTTACCATAGGTCACTTTGAACCATCAACCCAATGGTGAAACACAAGACAGAGTAGACAAAAAGAAGTAAACAGAAACAGCATGCATGATCATTGACTAGGCAACAACAAATGAATCAACAAATGACTTAGTTAGCTAGAAAGTAAGCCTAGATGGAGCAGAACACAGCTAGCAGCATTTTTTACTTTTTAATCAGATGTTCCAATTTTGTACCTTTAAACCAGTCGGAAAGAGTGTTTTGTATTGTCCTGCCAATGCGTCACTTAAGCTTCACTTTTCTTCTTTAGCTAATTTAGTTAGTTAGTCCCTGAATGAAAACAGCTTTGTCATTAGGCTGGCTATCAAGCTCACCAAATCAGGATTTAAAAACTGTGCGGCCCTTTCTAATTGGCACATTCCTGAATTTATAATTAGTTAGTTACATTGGAGGCTGCTAAGGGGAGGATGGCTCATAATAATGGCTGGAATGGAGTAAATGGAATGGCATCAAACACATGGTTTCCATGTATTTGATACCATTCCACTGAATCCGCTCCAGCCATTACCACGAGCACGTTCTCCCCAATTAAGGTGCCACCAACCTCCTGTGGTTAGTTAGCTAAATGTTAGCTAGCTAGTTGTTCATCTAAACATGACGAGATTGCATCTATGGATATCTCGTCCAATGTTAGCTAGCTAGTATGGTAGCTAGATAGCTTGGCTAGTGGGCTGACTTGACATTGTATGTTCTAATGATTTGGATTGAACATTTATATGAAAGTAATTTGTTGAACATTTTAACATAATTTGTTGAATAAATAAAGGTAATACTCACAGTTCACAAAATTATTGTTTATTGTTCTAGATATATATTTGTTTCCCACGCCACATGGATTTTCTCGTCCTGTCATGACATCATCACACTGTGCCTTAAGTGAAACAGATCTCTGTCCATTTGTGGATTGAGCAAACAAACCATCAGAAAAAGAGTTAAAAAATGATCTAAGCACAGAATACACATTCCACAGGGATTTCTGAACATCTGCTCACAAATTGTTCTATATTTGTTCAAATTGTAGTTTTATTTGTGACTTATGGGGAATACATACATACAGTTGAAGTCGGAAGTTTACATACACCTTAGACAAATAAATTTGAGCTCAGTTTTTCACAATTCCTGACATTTAATCCTAGTAAAAAGTCCATCCTTTTAAGAATGTGAAATGTCAGAATAATAGTAGAGAGAATGAACATTCCCAGTGGGTCAGAAGTTTACATACACTCAATTAGTATTTGGTAGCATTGCCTTAAAACTGTTTAACTTGGGTCAAACGTTTCGGGTAGCCTTCCACAAGCTTCCCACAATAAGTTGGGTGAATTTTGGCCCATTCCTCCTGACAGAGCTGGTGTAACTGAGTCAGATTTGTACGCTTTTCAGTTCTGTTATAGTTAAAATTCTAGACACAAAAATAATGACCTAGTTTGCATTTATTGATGCTGCTATTGCTTAAGTTAGTGTTGCAATGTTTTACCAAACACTACTTCTGTAAATGGTTTTTGTGTCTAGAATGTTCTATGGGATTGAGGTCAGGGCTTTGTGATGGCCCTCCAATACCTTGACTTTGTTGTCCTTAAGCCATTTGGCCACAACTTTGGAAGTATGCTTAGGGTCATTGTGTCACGCCCTGACCATAGTTTGCTTTGTATGTTTCTATGTTTTGTTTGGTCAGGGTGTGATCTGAGTCGGCATTCTATGTTGTATGTCCAGTTTGTCTATTTCTATGTGTTTGGCCTGATATGGTTCTCAATCAGAGGCAGGTGTTAGTCGTTGTCTCTGATTGGGAACCATATTTAGGTAGCCTGTTTTGTATTGTGGGTTGTGGGTGATTGTTCCTGTGTGTGTGTGTGTGTGTGTGTGTGTGTGTGTGTGTGTGTGTGTGTGTGTGTGTGTGTGTGTGTGTGTGTGTGTGTGTGTGTGTGTTCACGTTACGGGACTGTTTCGTCGTCGTCGTCGTCGTCGTTTGTTTGTTGGTTTGTTGTTTTGGTTCTTGTTTCAAGTATTCTTATTAAAATGAATACTCACCACGCTGCATCTTGGTCCTCCTCTCTTTCGCCCGACGAAGACCGTTACACATTGTCCATTTGCGACCAAACTTCCTGACTGACGTCTTGAGATGTTGCTTCAATATATCCACATAATTTTCTTCCCTCATGATGCCATCTATTTTGTGAAGTGCACCAGTCCCTCCTGCAGCAAAGCACCCCCACAACATGATGCTGCCACCCCCGTGCTTTACGGTTGGGATGGTGTTCTTCGGCTTGCAAGCATCCCCCTTTTTCCTCCAAACATAACGATGGTCATTATGGCCAAACAGTTCTATTTTTGTGTCATCAGACCAGAGGACATTTCTCCAAAAAGTACGATTTGTCCCCATGTGCAGTTGCAAACCGTAGTCTGGCTTTTTTATGGCGGTTTTGGAGCAGTGGCTTCTTCCTTGCTGAGCGGCCTTTAACTTCTTATGGCTGCAGCCCGAGGCCGCCCACAATATGACAACAGCCAGCTCAAGTGCAGGGCGCGAAATTCAAAAGATATTTTTTTTAAATATTTAACTTTCACACATTAACAAGTCCAATACAGCAAATGAAAGGTACACATCTTGTGAATCCAGCCAACATGTCCGATTTTTAAAATGTTTTACAGCGAAAACAGCACGTATATTTATGTTAGCTCACCACCAAATACAAAAAAGGACAGATATTTTTCACAGCACAGGTAGCATGCACAAAGCCAACCTAACTAACCAAGAACCAACCAAACTAACCAAGAAACAACTTCATCAGATGACAGTCTTATAACATGTTATACAATAAATCTATGTTTTGTTTGAAAAATGTGCATATTTCAGGTATAAATCATAGTTTACATTGCAGCTACAATCAGAAATTGCACCGAAAGCAGCCAGAATAATTACAGACACCAACGTCAAATACCTAATTACTCATCATAAAACATTTCTGAAAAATACATAGTGTACAGCAAATGAAAGACAGGCATCTTGTGATTCCAGCCAATATTTCCGATTTATTAAGTGTTTTACAGCGAAAACACAATATAGCGTTATATTAGCTTACCACAATAGCCAGAAACACAAGCCCTTCCCCAGCAGTAAAAGTTAGCGATCGTGACAAACCAGTAAAAGATATATAATTTTTGACTAACCTTGATATTCTTCATCAGATGACAGTCCTATAACATCAGGTTATACATAGACTTATGTTTTGTTCGAAAATGTGCATATTTAGAGCTGAAATCAGTGGTTACACATTGTGCTAACGTAGCTACTATTTCCCACAACGTCTGGATATTTTTCTGACACTTTTTCTGACACACATATTCTGACCAAATAGCTATTCATAAACATAACTAAAAAATACGTTGTATAGGAAATGATAGATCCATTAGTTCTTAATGAAATCGCCGTGTTAGAATTCTAAAAAATAACTTCATTACGACATCCAGCTTCGGTATAGCTAGAGTACCCAAAAGTTGGGCGCCGACGACAAGTTCACATGTACGACAGATATATGAAATAGCATCATAAAATGTTTCTTACTTTTGCTGATCTTTCATCAGAATGTTGGACAAGGGGTCCTTTGTCGGGAACAATCGTTGTTTGGATTTAGAACGGCCACTTTCCCTCTTGAATTAGCAAGCACACTAGCCAAGTGGCACGAATCTCTCCATCGTCAACAAACTCAGAGAACGGAACACGGCAAAACTCCCGAAAAAATTTCAATAATCTGATTAAACTATATTGAAAAAACATACTTTACGATGATATGGTCACATGTATCAAATAAAATCAAAGCCGGAGATATTGGTCGTCCATAACGGCAGCTAAACAGAAGGCAAATCCAGGTACCTCCTCGCGCTCTCCAGAAAACAGGAAATGGGGGACACGTCATACAAAGAGCTTGTATTCCACTTCAGACCAAGATAAACACTCAATTTCTTCTCTCACCGCCTCTTGACATCCAGGGGAAGGTCTATGAAGTGCATGTATACTAATACGTATCATGCCCATTTATAGGCAGGAAGTAGAACAGAGCCTCGATTTCAGACTTTCCACTTCCTGGTCAGGAAGTTTGTGCCAAATGAGTTCTGTTTGACTCACAGATATAATTCAAACGGTTTTAGAAACTAGAGAGTGTTTTCTATCCAATAGTAATAATAATATGCATATTGTACGAGCAAGAATTGAGTACGAGGCCGTTTGAAATGGGCACCTTTTATCTGGCTACTCAATACTGCCCCTGCAGCCCAAACAGGTTAAGGTTATGTCAATATAGGACTCGTTTTACTGTGGATATAGATACTTTTGTACCTGTTTGATCCAGCATCCTCACAAAGTCCTTTGCTGTTGTTCGTGGATTGATTTGTGCTTTTCGCACCAAAGTAAGTTCATCTCTAGGAGACAGAACGCGTCTCTTTCCTGAGTTGTATGACGGCTGCGTGGTCCCATGGTGTTTATACTTGCGTACTATTGTTTGTACAGATGAACGGGGTACCTTCAGGCGTTTGGAAATTGCTCCCAAGGATGAACCAGACTTGTGGAGTTCTACACATTTTTTTCTGAGGTCTTGGCTGATTTCTTTTGATTTCCCCATGATGTCAAGCAAAGAGGCACTGAGTTTGAAGGTAGGCCTTGAAATACATCCACAGGTACACCTCCAATTGACTCAAATTATGTCAATTAGCCTATCAAAAGCTTCTAAAGCCCTAACATCATTTTCTGGAATTTCACACTTCCAGTGGTGATCCGTCAGTCAAGGCAGGTGGGGCAGACCCACATTTTTAGCAAAAATAAATTAATAATAACATAAATATACTGTATATTTGTATATATATATATAAATCTATATATCTATATGTCTCTCTCTATATATATATCTCTCTATATATATATATATATATATATATATATATATATATATATATATATATATATATCTATATATTTTTTTGGGGGGGGGGCTTGCCTGTTTTGCATGTTATTTTGGCATTAATACGTGTCACATATCAGTTTGCAAACAATGTAAAAAAATATATCATTCAGTTAATAAAACTGCATACACACATGATCTCTTTTTTTTGAGTAAGGCAGCTCCAAAATGCAGGTGTTTCAGCCTGGCTCAGTGCTCTCTGTGGTGGTGGGGCGAGCCAGCAGAAAATACGGAGCGTTGCGCCGTGATTGGCTCAGTGGTCTGTCACTCATGGGGACAGTATGTCATCACCAGTGGTTAGTAATCCAAAATTTCAGCCCTTTGGATCCTGCCATAGAGTTATATTACAGGTGCCCTTCCAAGAAGGATTAAGGTCATTGGCCACAGATAAAAGGATATCAAATCACGTTATATTTACAGTAGCTGTCACGTTCCTGACCTGTTTTCTGTTGTTTTGTATGTGTTTAGTTGGTCAGGACGTGAGCTGGGTGGGAATTCTATGTTGTGTGTCTAGTTTGTCTGTTTCTATGTCCAGCCTAATATGGTTCTCAATCAGAGGCAGATGGTAATCGTTGTCCCTGATTGAGAATCATATATAGGAGGCTTGTTTTGTGTTGGGATTTTGTGGGTGTTTGTTTCCTGTCTCTGTGATTGTCTGCACCAGATAGGTCTGTGTCGGTTTTTGCACATTTGTTATTTTGTATTGTTGTTTGTAGTGTTTCACTTGTTATTTATTAAACATGTTTAACACTAGCCGCGCTGCACTTTGGTCCTCTCCTTCACCCCTGGAAGAAAACCGTTACAGAAACACCCACCAAACCCGGACCAAGCAGCGTGGCAACGGGCAACAGCAGCAGCAGTACAAGGAGGAATGGACATGGGAGGAGATTCTGGACGGAGAAGGACCCTGGGCAGAGCCAGAGGAGTGTCGCCGTCCCAAAGCGGAGCTGGAGGCATCAAAAGCGGAGAGGCGGCATTATGAGGCGCTTGCAAGGCAGAGTGGCTGGAAACCCGAGAGGCTCACCCAAAAATTTCTTGGGGGGGGCTAAAGGGGAGTGTGGCGAAGCCGGGTTGGATACCTGAGCCAACTCCCCGGGCTTACCGTGGAGTGAGAGGGCGTCGTACTGGTCAGACACCGTGTTATGCGGTAAAGCGCACGGTGTCCCCAGTACGCGTGCTTAGCCCAGTGCGGGCTATTCCACCTTGCCGCACTGGGAGGGCTAGGTTGGGCATCGAGCCGGATGTCATGAAGCCGGCCCAACGTATCTGGCCTCCAGTACGTCTCCTCGAGCCGGCGTACATGGCACCAGCCTTACAGGTGGTGTCCCCGGTTCGCCTGCATAGCCCAGTGCGGGTTATTCCACCTCGCCGCACTGGCAGGGCTACGGGGACCATTCAACCTGGTAAGGTTGGAGAGGCTCGGTGCTCAAGAGCGCGTGTCCTCCTTCACGGTCCGGTATATCCGGCGCCACCTTCCCGCCCCAGCCCAGTACCACCAGTGCCTACACCACGCACCAGGCTTCCAGTGCATCTCCAGAGCCCTGTTCCTCCTCGCCCTGAGGTGCGTGCCCTCAGCCCGGTACCTCCAGTTCCGGCACCACGCATCAGGCCTATTGTGCGTCTCAGCCGGCCAGAGTCATCCGTCTGCCCAGCGCCATCTGAGCCATCCGTCTGCCCAGCGCCATCTGAGCCATCCGTCTGCCCAGCGCCATCTGAGCCATCCGTCTGCCCAGCGCCATCTGAGCCATCCGTCTGTCCCGAGCCATTAGAGCCGCCCGTCTGTCCCGAGCCATTAGAGCCGTCCGTCAGTCAGGAGCCGCCAGAGCCGTCCGTCAGTCAGGAGCCGCCAGAGACGCCAGCCAGTCAGGAGCCGCCAGAGACGCCAGCCAGTCAGGAGCCGCCAGAGACGCCAGCCAGTCAGGAGCTGCCAGAGACGCCAGCCAGTCAGGAGCTGCCAGAGACGCCAGCCAGTCAGGAGCTGCCAGAGACGCCAGCCAGTCAGGAGCTGCCAGAGACGCCAGCCAGTCAGGAGCTGCCAGAGCTGCCTTCCAGTCATGAGCTGCCCTACAGTCATGAGCTGCCCTCCAGTCATGAGCTGCCCTCCAGTCATGAGCTGCCCTCCAGTCATGAGCTGCCCTCCAGTCATGAGCTGCCCTCCAGTCATGAGCTGCCCTCCAGTCATGAGCTGCCTTCCAGTCATGAGCTGCCTTCCAGTCATGAGCTGCCTTCCAGTCATGAGCTGCCCTACAGTCATGAGCTGCCCTACAGTCCGGAGCTGCCACTCAGTCCGGAGCTGCCACTCAGTCCGGAGCTGCCACTCAGTCCGGAGCTGCCACTCAGTCCGGAGCTGCCTCTCTGTCCTGAGCTACCTCTCTGTCCTGAGCTACCTCTCTGTCCTGAGCTACCTCTCTGTCCTGAGCTACCTCTCTGTCCTGAGCTACCTCTCTGTCCTGAGCTACCTCTCTGTCCTGAGCTACCTCTCTGTCCTGAGCTACCTCTCTGTCCTGAGCTACCTCTCTGTCCTGAGCTACCTCCTAAATCATGTGGGGGCCTTGGGGAGGATTCTTAGGCCTAGGTCGTGGGCGAGGGTCGCCACTCAAAGGACGCTAAGGAGGGGGACAAAGACAGTGGTGGAGTGGTGTCCTCGTCATGCGCCGGAGCCGCCACCGCGGACAGATGCCCACCCAGACCCTCCCCTTGAGTTTTAGGGGTGCGCCCGGAGTTCGCACCTTGAGGGGGGGGGTTCTGTCACGTTCCTGACCTGTTTTCTGTTGTTTTGTATGTGTTTAGTTGGTCAGGACGTGAGCTGGGTGGGAATTCTATGTTGTGTGTCTAGTTTGTCTGTTTCTATGTCCAGCCTAATATGGTTCTCAATCAGAGGCAGATGGTAATCGTTGTCCCTGATTGAGAATCATATATAGGAGGCTTGTTTTGTGTTGGGATTTTGTGGGTGTTTGTTTCCTGTCTCTGTGATTGTCTGCACCAGATAGGTCTGTGTCGGTTTTTGCACATTTGTTATTTTGTATTGTTGTTTGTAGTGTTTCACTTGTTATTTATTAAACATGTTTAACACTAGCCGTGCTGCACTTTGGTCCTCTCCTTCACCCCTGGAAGAAAACCGTTACAGTAGCTTTGATTGGACTGACTTTCAAAGTCTTAGCTACTATAGCAGTCATCATCATGAATCAAGTTGACACTCTACTGGCAAATCCTTTTTAATTCTTGTCAAATGAAGAGAAATAATGAAGAGAAATTATAGCTAAAGCGTATCGGTGCTCATCGGCCATTGGACATAAAGATTACACAACAAGTTGGAAATCGCAAATTCAACAATGAGTCGTTTGGAAGGAATCAGTGGCTAACCGCGAGCGTTGCAAAGAAACCACTAACGTTAGCCTGTTAATCAATGGAGTGGCTGTGTGTTTTTTTCTCCAGAGTTCCCACCATAAATCCAGAGAATACCAGACTTTGATGACAAAGTTTGATGACAAAATTTACTGCTGCACCTCCTTCACGAGGTCCAAAAATGTCTTGTGTGCTGCTGCATAAATTATATAATATGCAATGGAGATATGTATAAGAAAGTAAAACTAAGTGTATGTTGTGTACTTTAATAATGTTTATATATCTTGCATTACTCATCTCATATGTATATACTGTATTCTATACCATCTTTTGCGTCTTAGCCTATGCTGCTCTGTCAATGCTCATCCATATATTTATATTTATATATTCTTATTCCATTCCATTCCTTATTCCATTAGGTATTGTTCTGGAATTGTTAGATGTTACTTGTTAGATATTGTTGCACTGTCGGAACTAGAAACACAAGCATTTCGCTACACTCGCAATTACATCTGCTAACCATGTGTATGTGACCCAAAAAAGTTGATTTGATTTAGTAAGCTGTTAGTAGCCCATGTGCCTCATCCTAATAATTTGGTCTATTTTCACCAACCCAGTATTGTAAACACATTGTTCGTGGCCCGGTGTGTGCTTGTTTGCAACCTTTTTGTACAGCTTTGACAGTGCTACTGATAATAGTGGTGGCGCTTGGCTTGCACGTGCAAATTCAGCACACACAACATTCTATAATATAATTGTGTTATTTGACCTCACCCTAATAATTTGGTCTATTTTCACCTCCTAATTTCACCTATTGTTCTAACTTGGTGGTGCACATATAGCCTATAACATGTTTTAGAGAAACGTAATCATCGAATATTGTAGGAGCTTTCATTGTCTGTTTAGATGCCATCTGTATTTATCCTATGGTTCTGACTTGTACAGGGAGAGCACTGTAAGAATGGCCCATGTTCTGAATTCTGTCGCTGTACATTTCAAAAGTGCTGAACAAATAGTTACGTTGACTACGTCCATCGTCGCTTGCTCATTAATGTCTTAATCGAAACTACAGATTGCCTCTTATCCGCTTGTCGTCCCCTTACGCCATAGTATGTACATCTCAATTGTCAGTAGAAACCACATTTGTTTAAGCAAGCCAGCCATATCAGCTATGTTTTTTTTAAAAGGCAGAAAATGAGGCTGAATTAGCTGTTTCTCTGCCAGACAAGGCTCCACTGATAGCCAGGTGTAGCAGTGGTAAGGTGTTGGGACTCTACTGTTTGGGACTCTGCTGTTGGGAGAGCTTTATGTAGGCCCTAACCGTTTGTGGGCACCGTTTGTCACCATTATAGTGCAATTAATGTATTGTTTCGTGTTGTGTTGTGTAGTGTAGTGGCTTTGCTGGCATGCATCCCACTTCTTTTTTTTTGTTTCCCCACCAAGATTTACATGCTAAAATCGCCACTGCACACATCTAATACATTGCTTCATTTTTGGTAATATGCTAGACTAACAGGGGTTGCTACCCTCAGAATGTAGATCTGAGAGCAGCAGAACAGTAATCTGAAATGCAGTGGGAAAAGGAAGAACATGAGAATGATAACATTTTATCAAATGACTCTATTTTAATAATCAAGCCAGCTCAGAAGTCCCTTGATCCCTAGTCCAAGACAATAGTAAGAGCGCCCTCTTGTGTCCCGACTGTAATTGCATCTACTGCATAACGAATGCCTGACAGCATAGGAATGAATAGCATTAGTCTAAGCAAAAATTTAAAAAAGGTATCCCCTGAATCTCCTTTACTTTTAGTTTCAACTCAAAGATTTTTTACCCACTACACTAGCTTCATTTTGAAGCCTTTGAGTTGACCTAGAATACACCCCACACAGGATATAATGCTGCTGTGAGCCTGTGATTGTCAGTCTGGTATCTCCAGTATTTTCCTGATCTCACTGTGTGTGTGAACCTGTCACTAGTCTGGCTACTGAGCACAGCCACATACGTACAGTTGAAGTAGGAAGTTTACATACACCTTAGACAAATACATTTAAACTCAGTTTTTCACAATTCGTGACATTTAATCCTAGTAAAAATTCCCTGTCTTAGGTCAGTTAGGATCACCACTTTATTTTAAGAATGTGAAATGTCAGAATAATAGTAGAGAGAATTATTTATTATTTCAGCTTTTATTTCTTTCATCACATTCCCAGTGGGTCAGAAGTTTACCAACACTCAATTAGTCTTTGGTAGCATTGCCTTAAAATTGTTTAACTTGGGTCAAACATTTTGGGTAGCCTTCCACAAGCTTCCCACAATAAGTTGGGTGAATTTTGGCCCATTCCTCCTGACAGACAGAGCTGGTGTAACTGAGATTTTAGGCCTCCTTGCTCGCGCACGCTTTTTCAGTTCTGCCCACAAATGTTCTATGGGATTGAGGTCGGGGCTTTGTGATGGCCACTCCAATACCTTGACTTTGTTGTCCTTAAAGCCATTTGGCCACAACTTTGGAAGTATGCTTGGGTTCATTGTCCATTTGCGTTCATTGTCCAAATGATAAAAAGGGGGGTGTATAGAAAATGCTAGTATAGACATTGAAATAGAGACCTTTGGGGCTTATATTCACCTTAGACCCTTAACAGCTAAGATAAGATATGAAGACATGGGACACTTCACAGAGTTTGACCATTAAGTGATTGAACTCTTTGGGGGATTCGGTAGCCTGGAAGTGATACCTTGATATAGGCCTAAACAGTGAGAAGTTTAGCTCCAGTAAAAAAAAATAATAAACTGAAAAAGGAACCTAGTTACTTGCACATCTGAATGCATTCAACCATATCACTGGAGCAGTGGATCAGACAGGGAGAGGAACGCCCTCATGACACCCAGATCTCAGGTCTGTCATTATCTGACCATGGGAATGCTTGAGTGTAAAAGGTATTACCCCTACTCTGAAATTCACCCACGTTTCCTCGAAAATGTGCACCACACAGGAGCACCATACACTCAGCATGAAACCCTGAGAACGACGAGGGGAGAGGCATGATCTGAGGACTGATTTTGTTTTAGTTTCGGTGAATCTACAGTGGCGTGAAAAAGTATTTGCCAAGTCCTTAGAATAGACCATAGAAATATATTAGAATGGCATGCTAGTTCTTGGACAGCTGAAGTTGTTCCAAAGATTTGTATGCTCCTTTTTCTACAGTGCCGTGAAAAAGTATTTGCCCCCTTTCTAATTTTCACTGCTTTTGCATATTTTAGATACTGAATGTTATCAGATCTTCAAGCAAAACCTAATATTAGATAGAGGGAACTGGAGTGATCAAATATCACAACAATTACATACTTATTTCATTTATTTCATAAACAATGTTATGCAACACCCAATGCCCCTATGTGAAAAACTATTTCTCCCCTTACACTCAACTGGTTGTGCCACATTTAGCTGCAACGACTCCAACCAAACGTTTCCTGTGATCAGTCTCTCACGTTGTTGTGGAGGAATTTTGGCCCACTCTTATATCATATCTGCTTTAACTCAGCAACAAATGTGGGTTTTCAAGCATGAACTGCTCATTTCAAGTCATCTCAATTGGGATTAGGTCTGGACTTTGACTAGGCCATTCCAAAACTTAAAATATGTTGCTTCTAGCTATTTTTATGTAGACTTGATTGTGTGTTTTGGGTCATTGTCTTGCTACATGAACAATCTGTTCATTTAGGAGATATACCTTTTTCTAGGTAACAAGATTTGTAACCAAATCTTTGCTTGTTTTGAGGAATGTACGAACATACCTTGATTATTCTTGTTGTAGTAAGGATGGGTTCAGCTGAAACTTGCCTCATACCTTTCCTATTAGAAACATACACTAGATTACCAAAAGTATGTGGACACCTACTCGTTGAACATATCATTTCAAAATCATGGGCATTAATATGGAGTTGCCCCCCCCCCCCCCCCCCCCCCACTCCCGAAAAGCACAGCGGTCTAACACACTGCATCATAGTGCTTGAGGCATCACTACAGACCCTAGTTCGATCTCCGGGCTGTATCACAACCGGCCGTGATCAGGAGTCCCATAGGGCGGCGCACAATTGGCCCAGCGTCGTTCTGGTTAGGATTTGGCCGGTGTAGGCCGTCATTGTAAATAAGAATATGTTCTTAACTGGCTTGCCTAGTTAAATAAAGGTTAAATAAAAAAGACAAACAATTTGCTGCTATACCAGCCTCCACTCTTCTGGGAAGGTTTTCCACTGGATGTTGGAACATTGCTGCGGTGACTTGCCCTTATGATGTTTCGACTGACCTAATGATTTTAACATTTAGGCTTACTACAATTTATAATTTTAGTCTGGATTCAGACTTCAACTATCAGTCATGAGCATTAATGATGTCGGGCACTGATGTTGGGCGATTAGGCCTGGCTCGCAGTCGGCGTTCCAATTCATCCCAAAGGTGTTCGATGGGGTTGAAGTCAGGGCTCTGTGCAGGCCAGTCAAGTTCTTCCACACCGATCTCGGCAAACCATTTCTGTATGGACCTCGCTTTGTGCACGGGGGCATTGTCATGCTGAAACAGGAAAGTGCCTTCCCCAAACTGTTTCCACAAAGTTGGAATCACAGAATCGTCTAAAATGTCATTGTATGCGGTAGTGTTAAGTTGTCCCTTCACTGGAGCTAAGGGGCCTACCCCAAACCATGAAAAACAGCCCCTGACCATTATTCCTCCTCCACCAAACTTTACAGTTGGCACTATGCATTCGGGAAGGTATCGTTCGCCGGGCATCCGCCAAACCCAGATTGGTCCGACGGACTGCCAGATGATGAAGTGTGATTCATCACTCCAGAGAACGGATTTACACTGCTCTAGAGTCCAATGGCGGTGAGCTTTACACCACTCTAGCCGACACTTGGCATTGCGCATGGTGATCTTAGGCTTCTGTGTGGCTGCTAGGCCATGGAAACCCATTTCATGATGCTCCAGACGAACAGTTCTTGTGCTGATGTTGCTTCCAGACTCAGTTTGGAACTCGGTGGTGAGTGTTGCAACCGAAGACAGATGATTTTTACACGCTACAGCAGTCGGAGGTCCCGTTCTGTGAGCTTGTGTTGCCAACCACTTTGCAGCTGAACCATTGTTTCTCCAAAACGTTTCCAATTCACAATAACAGCACTTACCGGGGCAGCTCTAGCAGGGCAGAAATTTGACGAACTGACTTGTTGGAAATGTGGCATCCTATGACACTGCCACGTTGAAAGTCACTGAGCTCTTCAGTAAGCCCATTCTACTGCCAATGTTTTGTCTATGGAGATTTCATGGCTGTGTGCTTGATTTTATACACCTGTCAGCAACGGGTGTGGCTGAAATAGCTGAATTCACTAATTTGAAGGGGTGTCCACATACTTTGTATATATAGTGTATCTTATTATGTCCTCATTGTCACCTCACTCTAACTGAAACCCTGTTGTAATCTGTGTCTGAGAATAACTCATCAGACATCCACTATTATGTCAAATTACATCAGTCCAATTTACGTTATAAATATATTTATGTGGATAAGGGACGGGTGAAGTCCCTTAGACATGTTGGCCATAGCATGAGTCGGATGTGAGTCACTTCTGACATGTCAATTCAGGAGCAGAAAGGTTGACTATTTAATACTATTCAGACAGTGGAACATAAATGGTGCCATCTGATTGACATGTTAAAGTGCCCTTTCATTTTCACATTGGCTCATTAAACAGAAAGTGGGGGAAGTCAGTAAGAACTGTGGGTGGGTGCTGTGTCCACAGATTAAGGTCCTAGAACAGAAAGTAGAAGGCGTTAGTTTAAACTAAATCAATCTGCATGGTATTGTAACTGTGTCCACTCACACACACATATGCATTCTCACAAACACACACACCTGACCCCTGACATACAGTATATGGAACAGTGGAGGAAGTTATACATGCTGTGTCATTGTGTGATTCTATTTTTAGACTGGAATATCAAATTGTTCCTAGAAAGGGGAACTTGCCTTGCAGTATTATTGGAAAACAGACAGGAAATTACTGTACAAAGTTAACATATGAATTGTTTTAAATTGGTCATAGCAAGGATCATGTAGCTTTGATTTTGAATTTTAGGACCCCTCTAGGCATTAAAAACCCTCACATATTTAACCCCTTTTTTAGGCACTAAACTACTTCCTTAATTTTTTTAAACCGGTACCGGGCTACCTTCAGACAAGTCTTGTGAGGCTTGTGGGCATGCTAGAGAGCTACGTGTTCGTGAGAGTCTCGTCTTTCCATAGAGGGGTGATAATAGTTTTGTACGCCAAACCGTTCGGGTGCTACAGACACTTTCGATAAGACCGATTTTCAGGATGTCTCCTGGTCTGACAAACACAACTGTAGCTCTCCCACCTTTCACCGCAGATGCGGAAGGATGACATTGGCAAATGCAGTGGATTGTGACGCCACCCATACAAACAGATATCTCTAGCTTAAATAGACAGATTTCTACGGGGATTTTTGATTATGCTAATTAGATTTCCACGGGGGCGCGGACATCAACTCTAGGGCTTTTTAATAAGACTGAACAGCAAAATGGGGCAGTAACACAAAACTGACTGGAAAAACGAATGTGACTAATGTAACAATGAATGACTACTGAAACTACCAAATCAGTTGAATATAAGATGTGATCCCACAAATGACGTCCCATAAATAGATAGTTGAAGTCTGAATCCAGACTAAAGTTATACGTTGGAGTAAGCCTAAATGTTAAAATCATTAGGTCACTGGAAACATCATAAGGGAACTATCTTTGCAAACAAGTTTATGTGGTGCCTTGAGCAATGCATATGCTTGTGTAATAGTCAAGCAAGGAAGTAGCTGTTACAACTGCAACCCGATAGAGGGCAATAGAAATGGTGCGCATGGAAACCATAGTAAACACAGAACAAAGTGGCTGAAGGAAGGATGTTACAACATTTTACTATAGCAAATTAACAGGAACTTCCTATATTTTTGGCAGGGGGGGGGGGGGATCCTTAAAAAAATCTAATCAAAAGTCATGATAACATTATGAAATTAGACTGAAATCCCCTCCAGAAAAAGCATATTATGTCCTTAGCCTAGTTTCAGTATTGTGGCACTTTACTTGTCAGAGAGATGTTCTGTTACACAGATAGAGGAGTGTGCCTGCCACAACAGGCAGACTCCTGACGGTGTGACGCACACCCTCACTTTACATCAGACAGCAGGGTGTGTGTGTGTGTGTACAGTGTCATCTCACCCAGTATCGCCCCACAGATGTGTGAATGCTTACTGTTAGTGGTTACGGTTGCTATGTTGTTAAAATCATCTGTCCCTGTGCAAACATTACGTTTTCAGTTGATTTGTCAGGGTGAGGCTATCCCAGGTAGACAGTATGGAGTTTATAAACGCTGTCACGCAAGGTAAAGCCAGCAGAGATGTTATGCAAGGTGAGAAGTTTCCCTCTGGGGTGATATCCCCCTCACACATTCACATCCTTAGACTGGGTCAGACGTCAAGCATGATGTAAATACCAAAGATGTTTGCATAACCTACATCTTCACAACATCTCTCAATAGTGTTGTTTTAGGGAAACTCTTTTGATTTCCAAGGGAATGTCATGTAATATTACATTAGGTATTTGCAGCACATCAAGGGTTACTCCAGTAGGCTATATCCCATGAAGGAATATGCAGCAGTGTCAGTTTCATTGTGGGGTTATGTACACCATGCCCCCTGGTTTTATTCTGCAGTCAGAGTCCCTGTGGAATCATCTGTCTCCCAACTCTATCTGATTCACCAAAGACATGTGAACCATGCAACTAGAGGGAATATTTTGGTTTTGTTTTCCCCACACTGGACTTTTGTTCTGTATTCCTACATGAAGGCTGCAAACATCCCTCCAACATGGTATCCCAACCTGGATTAAAAACCTGGCCATATGGAGAATACATTTGCAATGTATTATCTGTTTATGCTTGCAGATATGCATTTTATTCATGTATGATAGCATATGAGATCAGGTGAGGTGCAGAACTGTAATCGTACAATAATAAATAGGGTAAACTAATATGATATTTCACACACTGGTTGACCTTCAATTTACATTCCATGGAACACCTGCATGCATAGTTATCAAAATACTAGTCTCTCCTGTATACAGTCAAAATCTGCAAAATGTGCTGAACAATTATGTAATTTCCCTCAATTACCTTGTTATGACACATTAATTCCCTAAGTGAAAAGGGATTTATTCTAGAACCTGTCAAAGGCACCCGTTTGTCTCTCATTCATTTATCTCATTCATTGAAGGTATTTCTGTCTGCATCACAGGTAGATTTTGATGTCTAATAGGAAACTACAAGTTTTCATTCTTACTCTGAGTCTGTGGGGCTAATTCGAAGGGGAATTTTTCTCATAAAAGCCCAGTCTATGAGTTTCCCTGCTAGTTGTGTCGAGATAACTCAATGTGGAAATCCCCCATTCTTTTGTCTCCTCCCCGTAGAGCATTAAACCCACTGGCGCCTCCCTCCAACACACACTCCAATTCCAAACTTGAGAGAGAACAGAGAAGTGAGTCGACTTGTCTTATTCACTATGGATGTTACAGTTTCAAACCACAAACAAATGGATTATAACTATGATGATATGGAATCAAAACACGGGAAAATGGTACCTTACCAAGAAGACCGTTTTGATAGCGGTCTGGATTCTCTAAAAGATGATGAATATGGTAACCTTGTGAAGGAGCTGGAGGAATTGAGAGTGGCCAATGTCGAAGTCTTGGCAAACCCCTGCAGTAATGAACCCTGGAGGAAAACAGTGACCGAGGACGGCGACACGTAAGTTCACTTTTATCTTTGGGTAATGTTGCATTTAAAAGGGATGTAGGCCTATAGGCCTACTGCAAGTGCAAAAAGGCAAATTGAAATATCCTATTATATTCTAAAACAATGTTTTAAGAATATAGCATTTTATGCAAAATCCTATGCTTTCATAAAGTATACAAAACTCACAGATATGCTCATGTTATCAAGATGTTGTAAAATTGAGCAGCTGATAGTCATAATTTGCAAGTAAACAACATGATAGTCATAATTTGCAAGTAAACAAAATGACTTTTGGACTCAGTTGTATGATGAGTATGTACTTTGCCTCAGAGCTGCGCCTAGGCGTTGCTAAAGTCAGCTCTGCGCAGTTAGGAAAGTCCCTGACGAGATGCGAGGAATGATAATGCATCAGATGTGTCAAGCCGCAACTGGTGGAAATAACCCAAAATAATCCTTTATTGCGCAAGGCTCTAGTGTTCGCGCTTTGTTCAACCACTTCCTATGCGCCATGCATATCTGAATCGCAGCCTTTTTTAAACGTTTTATTTTCCCCTCCTCCACACAGGTTTCTCCACCTGGCCATTATTCATGAAGCCACAGAACAAGCCGAGCAGATGATCAAACTGTCACACAATGATAATATATTACTGGACGCACAAAACAATCAGAGACAGGTAATTATTGATGACTAATGGGGAAATAGATAATTGATCAATTTAACAAATATATAGGTTAATAAAAAAACATACTTAATTCGTTAATTAAAACAAATCATTGGTTGATAAACAACTGTCTTATTGAAACAAGTGGTCATTACTACACATATAGTTATTAACTGTTATAAACAAGCCATCTAAATGGTGGTATTTACACCTGAAAACAATATCTAACCACCTAATTCTTTTCTCAGACTGCGCTCCACCTGGCAGTAATCACAGAACAGCCCCATCTGGTAGAGAGGCTACTGAAGGCCGGGTGTGACCCGCGGTTAGTAGACGACAGTGGGAACACCGCCCTCCACATCGCCTGTAAGAAGGGCTCTCTCACCTCCTTCAGTGTGATCACCCAGAACTGTCTCCGCCACCTCAGTTACATCCTCACCTTCCCCAACTACAGCGGACACAACTGCCTCCACCTCGCCTCCATTAATGGATACCTCTCCATGGTGGAGAGTCTGGTTCAGCTTGGTGCCGACATCAATGCACAGGTATGTTCATCACACAGGTATTCTGTTGCCAATAATCAAGTATCCCCATTGATGATTGAAAACCTAAATGTATTCTCAAACCCCAAAAAACTAATGTTTGGTGTATTTTTGTTTCCCCTCAGGAACAATGTAGCGGTCGTACAGCGCTCCACCTGGCTGTAGACCTCCAGAACCTATCCCTGGTCCACCGGCTCCTCTCCCTGGGGGCAGACGTCAACAGTGTGACATACGGGGGCTACACGCCGTACCACCTGACCTACGGGCGTCAGAACACAGAGATCTGCCACCAGCTGTATGAGAAGACAGACCAGGAGCTTAGAGAGCTGCCTGAGAGCGAATCAGAAGAGAGCGAGGAGGAGTGCATGTCTGATGATGAACAGGTGAGAAGCTAACAACAGCTACACTGGTCTCACTTGTAAAAGAGATTTGATCTCTATATAAACAAAGGTTAAATTAATTAAAAACTGCAGTACTAGAGAGAGGGGGGAAAGGCTCTATCTGTTCAAATGGATTGAATACTTACTACCAAATAAATATTTTTTTCTATTTAAATGACAGTTGAGTTTACAGATTCGTTTCTTTTTTTTCTACACAGATGTACGATGACATTACATTCGGGCAGAATTGAAGTGGTCGCATCACATGGTGATGTAAAGTCAAGTCGATGAAGCTTCTACGGGCCAGTCCAGTCAAAGCCCAGTGGGAACTCCAGGTCCCAGAAGCCTTCGGGAGAGCCGCCTAGAGCCTGCCGACATACAAGGCGACAGAGAGACAAGACTGAAGATGCCGTTCGGTCGGGATGGAAGTCTGGTGTTCTATGAAGATCAAACGCACCGGAACACATAATATGACCCCTGACCTCAGAGAATTCTCCTATTTTCATGTATATATCAGTAATATATTGTAAATACACAGAGATATTTTTATACTTGTGAATGTTTTTATTAAATGTGAGTGAAACACTATTGAAAATAATGAATAAAATATGCATCTATAAATGGATTTTGACTGCTCTATTTCCTACTCTTACGCACTGTGGTTTTGGTTCATTTCCTGTGACACGATGATTATTTCAGCAAACTGTCTCACAGTACAGTCCTGAATTTCCTGTCACACTCTAGTAATTCTCCATGTCCATTTTTACACAGTAATATACAGTATCAAACCATCTCAATAAACTGCCTAACTTAGCCAACACTACTCACTAACTGACATGGAAAATCCCACACAAGGCCAGTGGTGTAGTACTTATGTACTTATGTAGTACTTATGTAGAAATACTTGAAAGTAGTTGTGTTGGCGTATCAGTACTTTACTATTTATTTATATTTTTGACAACTTTTACTAAAGAAAATAATGTACTTTTTACAACATACATTTTCCATGACACCCAAAAGTGCTATTTACATTTTGAATGCTTAGTAGGACAGGAAAAAGGGCCAAAGAGAACATTCCAAAATGCAACTGCCTCTGATCTGGCGGACTCACTAAACACAAATGCTTCATTTGTAAATTATGTGTGAGTGTTGGAATGTGCCCCTGGCTATCCACACATTTAAAAAAACAAGAACACGGTGTCATCTAGTTTGCTTAGTATAAGGAATTTTAAATGAATTATACTTTTTCTTTTGATACTTAAGTATGTTTTAGCAATTACATTCACTTTTGATACTTAAGTATATGTAATACCAAATACTTTTTTACTTTTACTCAAGTAGTATTTTACTGGTTGACTATCACTTGAGTCGTTTTCAATTAAAGTATCTTTACTTTTACTAAAGTATGAAAACAGGGTACTTTTTCCCACCATTGCACAAGGCTCATGTACATTTTTCACAGACTTGCAAGACAAGTGAATTCCCCTTCCCCCACATAACACACACAGGACTTGAAATATATGATATATGCCATTTATATCCAAAGCACCAGTCACACATATTACGTATGGGTAGTTCTGGGAATCAAACCCACTATCCTGGTGTTGCAAATGCCATGCTCTACCAACTGAGCTACAGAGGACTAGTCTGGGGTTTCTTGGTTGGGGTGGGGTCATCAGATCTGTGAGTCACATAGTTAAAAGTCCCTCCCGGATTGGATGTGTAAGAGGAGCTCCTGTTCTGCACTGTTTTATACAAAACATTACTCCTCAAAAGTACCACTGAATCAGTGTCTGGGTAGGCATAGGAAGTGCCGACTCATTCTGTAGAAAACCTACTGTTCACCAAACTGGGAATTACTGAAATTTACCAGACTGGACTACCCATGCCTATTATTTGTATTACCAGTAGCAGTAATGACTACTGGGAAACCCTGAGAGCTAAAAGTATAACACAGGACAAGGCTGCATTTCAGCTGACTAAACATACCCCAGGTTTCCAACCAATTTGCGACAGATTTTCATACGAATATTTTAAAATCCGCAGCTCTCCTTCAGCAACCCTTGCTCCCAGTTGCACATCTGATAAACACTATTATAGTCAGTCAGTGTTAGAAAAATGCATGATCTTTGGACTACTGTCAGTGTAAAATGGACCCTATAATTGCTGTGGGTCATAAACATCAGTTGGCCTATAGACCTCTGGATTCTCAGGGGATTTCCTAAGGAATCTGACTCAGCCTCACCCAAGGACACAACAGTACCTCTGCATGTAATCTGTTCATACCCTCTGGACATAGAACTAACATGACGAGTCAACAAAACACTAATCCTGAGACTTTGGATTAGTCTTTTGCCTCTGTAATCTAAACCGCATTCGATATGTGACCCTTTCCAATAGGAAAATAACCCATCTAGTTCACTTATTGATAATACATTTATCTGGAAGCCATTAAACCTTTACCCGCTATGCATTCAGGTATGTAAACACCTTTTACTCACATCTCTCTCATCACATATAAATATTGCACAAGACAGTTTGCCTTGTGATTGACTGTGACTGAGGTGCATTTTCAAACAAATTTATTTTTGACTTTCTGAAAGTGGAGAATGCATAGAAATGATAGGAGCTAAACAGGACACAACCAGTTTTGACTGACTGTAGTAAAGAACCTCTACCACAGTTCTGCAGTAGTATGACGTGATTAAATGAGCAGAACCACAACAGGAAGTCAATGTTCTACTCTGCAGCAATGTTCAAAACTTTCCCAGTTTCTAAATCTGTCTCAGTCAGGTCACCTAATTTAAAGAGAGAATAGGATCTTAAGCACTTACAAACATATTGTAGAAATGCACTTACAAATTTGTAATATATTGTACGAATTGCAATTCGGAACACATCCCACGAATTGCAATTTATTTATATGTTGGATGTAGCATACGAAATGGATGACGTAATACACAACTGTGCAACATTTCCTGAACCCCGTTTTGCCTCGTGAGTACTACTTTCAGAATCATTAGCGAAAACATATACAAAACCTCTGGAACAGATCTTTAAACAGGTAAAAAAAAAAGTCAAATTAGTACTAGGTCATATAACAAAGGCCTGGTGCACAGAATTCAGTCAAATCTATGGTCACACAATGAGCACTGATTTAAAAATAAAAATATTGTCATACTCCTACACAGTCTGTCACTAGTACCTGAGAAAAAAACCTGTCCCGGCATTAAGAGATCTAACTGAAAATAAATGAATTCAAATATAAGAATTTACTAGAAATATTTTTAATGGAACAGGGGGTAAAATATACAGCAAACAAGGATAACACCATTCTTCAACTGGGGGACTACAAAATCCCATCATTCAGTTACACATCTCTCTCTGGGACTCTGTAGTCTTTCTGGGCTTAGTCTCTCTCCGCTAGGGACACCAGGTGGATGTCCACCTCAGACTCGGTCAGAATCCTGCAGTTAGAAAAAAATACAGATTCAAATTCGACATTCCTCACTATGAACTTCGCGACAACAATTCTGGTGGTACATTAGTGGGACAGACCAATATAGCACCTCCACACCTAAAGTGTACCTCTTTTACACACTTTCTAAACAACAAAGGTCTTACTGTATTTTATATGGGGCCTAATGATGCTAAGTGAGAGTGTTTAGAGCAGAGTGGTGCTTCACCTGAACTTAGGATCCTCTGTTGTGATGACTCCTATCTCCAGCTCAGAGGGCTTGAAATCAATTGACAGGACTGTTGACAGACAGGTGATGGCGGTCTGAAGAGAGGGAGGCAGAAGGAGAGAGATACAATTAAACCACTTGCAATCACATCTACTGTTTTTGCAGAGGGGAGAAACAAATGCTGACCGTACAACATTTCACTTAGTAGTTAATTTCACTTTCATTTTGTTGTATCACTAAACTTTGTACTGTATGTACACAGTTAGCGGAGTGGAAGGGGTTTTCTACCTCAACAGTTTCTTTAAAGTTCCAGTCGAGTTTCTTTTTGACTTTCTTCTCCAGGAAGCTGGTGGCCTCTGTCTGTTTGACCCCTGCAGCAGTGGCCTTGAAGCCACAGTAGTAGCCTGCAGGGTCACACTTGTACACCTGGGGACCACACTCATCATCCACACCTATCACTATCATGCCTGAAAAGCAGAAGAAAGGAGAGACATGATATTGGTCAAGGAGAACATTTTGTTTGTGCAGAAGATAATCTAAGAGTTGTAAACAATATCAGGGAAAAGATACATTGGCATTGTCTTTCTATAATTGTCAGAATTAAAATTAGGAGTACAACACAGCTCATTACAATTGCATGCTTTTGACTGCCTAGTATGTAGAACTTGTGCTTCAAATTTCAGTTCCAACACACATAAATCCAGTGATGGTGAACATGAATAAACATGCACTTACAGCATCCCAGCGGCCTCATCTCAGCATTCTGTGTATACACCTGAGAGATGTCAGCAATCCTCTTACACAGCATGTCCACTGGGATCTCATAACCATACTTGTACTTCCAGTTGGCTGCCTCGTAGCGCGCTCTCTGAACCTGGGACTTGCTGTCCGCTGGAGGAGAGAAGAGTCAAGCAGTTAGAGCCAGCACTGGGAATTGGCAATTTCAAGGTAGGCCTTAATGTTATGCACATGGAAGGGGGAAAGAGTACTTTTTCTTGGTAAGAGTTGAATTATATGAGTTGGGATACAAGTAAAAGTGAAGTTGTTGTAGTTGTTAATAAGAGTTGGCTTTGACCATCGTAGCAGTTTACCAAGTAGTCTTGCTAAGGTATTGTGTATCCTACTCCTACCTGTCATCCCTGACATCACACAGCCAATGTTCTCTGTTATCCTGAACAGGTGAGTGACTGTGGAGGCATCCAACAGCTTGTCCTAGTAGAGACAAAACAAGGTAACATCCTTTTTAAGGAATCCAATTGTTGGACTAAGTTAGTACTCCACTTGTGAAAAGCCTAAAACAATGAGGTCATGGTTTTACAGCTGAACTTACCGGTACTTTCTTCTGTGTGACGACTACTGCGCAGTCTTTACCTCTGACTGCTACTGACGTGAGACCACCTTGGTTTATGGCCTTGAAAGCATATTCTGTGTAAAACACAACAGGATTATTCAGAACATGATTGAATCAATGCATACAACAAAAATCAAAAGCACTTCAGATAACTGCACACCTCTGGCACCATAGAATTAGGAATCACAATTCTAATTAAATAGGATCTCTATGTCTGACCAATGATTATACACATAATTGTATCTGACACCCATTCTTCCTTCACGTTGAGATTGACCAAGATGGCCTCGCGAGACTTCCTAGCTTGCTAACAACATACTGTGGTTAGCTAGATTCCCTCACTAGCAACTAGCTAGCTGCACTCACGACTGCAATTACCACAATAAAGCAACATGTTTTCAGTAGCAATCTAGTACAAATGACATTTTCATGTTGAGTGAGTAGGTAGCTAGCTAGTTATTTTAATTGTGTTTCTTATCAGGTGTTAGCCTAGCAAGCTGAGCATTCTGCTTATTGTCCGGATATCGTTGGGGGCAGTCAAATTAAATTTCGAAACTTAAAACTACATGCAGAATTTGAATATGTTAAATTAAAAAATGACTATAGACGTAATGCAAGTTAGCTAGTTATCAACTTATTAGCGTTAGCTACTTAGCTAGGAACAATGACAGAGCATTTACCTAGCTGGGTACAGTATTGTGTGCATGCAAATGAAAATATACCGTACTAACCAACTTGGTAGAGTCTACCCTCTGGAGAGAAGATAGTGATGTGACGATCAAAACCTGCACTTGAGCCCCGGGACATCTTGGTTGGAATTTGGTTAGCTAAAAAGTGAGAAATATGTTGTAAACACAAACCTCACTTCATGCATAAATGAATCAGCGTCTCAGCAATACTAAAAGTACTTCCGGATCACGGAATTTCGGAGAAACGTTCTAAATAAACGTCCCCCACGTAATGGTAGTAAAAGGTGTCATTACCCTGTATTTATTCATGATGTATGAAAAATAATCCTCTAAACATGAACATTGATTCATATTTGTTCATATTTAAGTGACATTTGCATTAAATGTGGGTTTTTAAAATATGTCCAAGGTCAAATAAATGCCCCCAATGCAAATCACTATGTATGCATTACATATTGGGTTATAGAGAAAAAACGATTTGTGCTGATGTAAAAATGGGGTGGGGAGTACTCAGTAGGGTCTGTAGAATTTATATATGGTGTCGTTTCATGGGGCTCTGAATAATACAGTGTGTTGTTGGCTTTTTACTGTGGTAAAACAGCTTAAAATGGGTGTGCCTGGCCATGGACAATATCTATGGTACAGTTATAGCACTATACAGGAAAAACAATTATTTGTTCAGATGTAAAAGTTGGGTGGGGAGTTTTCAGTAGGGTCTGTAGAATCATTATATGGTGTCATTTCATGGGGTTCTGAGAATAATACTGAGTGTTGCTGGCCTTTTACTCTGGTCAAACAGCTTAAAGGGGAACTGCACTTGCTGATTTAGCCTTGTTTTTTGGCTTGCTACTCAACAAATGCTGGTGGCCAAGACAGAAGTGAGGCGTGAGTTGGCTTGGGAGTGTGGTTTGATGTGAGTGATTCTTGGGTATGTACTTGCCAACAACAAGACACACCCATTTGTCAGAACCTTGCCCGCAGCTGTTTCCCCCCACTCAATCACAACAAATAAACCTCCTGCAGTTTAATAACTACAGACAGATGTATGGTGAGATGCTGGAGGGAGCTTTGAATAGGTCAGTAACCAACAGAGTAATATGAGAATGCAATTGCTGAATTTATGGAGATATTCTAAAGTGTTCTGATAACTTTCAAATGTAGTAACAGGTACATGTAGAATAAACAATCCTTTCAATCAGGGGTGTCAAACTTATTCCATGGAGGGCCGAGTGTCTGCTGGTTTTTGTTTTTTCCTTTCAATTAAGACCTAGACAAGTAGGTGAGGGGAGTTCCTTACTAATCAGTGACCTTAATTCATCAATCAAGCACAAGGGAGGAGCAAAAACCTGCAGACACTAGGCCCTCCGTGGAACGAGTTTGACACGTGCTTTACATAATACCTTAGAAGCAGTGTTCTGCCAATATAACAATATGCACCTTTCATCTTTATTTCATTGTCATTCACAGCTGATACAGATACTGTGCCTATCTGCATTTTGACAAACATGTCATACCTTCCTGTGTGGTGTCCTGTATAAAACAGGAGTACCTGACACTGCTGCAGAACACACAGAATGGTATCAGTCAATGCCTCCCCGAATTGACTGATACCATTCAATTCAATAATAAAAAAGCAAATACAAGTAAAAGTTGTAGCTAGTAAAAATGTTATGACTAGTGACATTCAGAGACATCAGTATCATGCCTGTCTGTCAGTCTGGACTTCATCGCATCATCTTGCAAGTCTCCACGTGCTGGCTCCATCCAAAATTCTGTGAACACATTTTAATTCTTTAATTTATTTAACCAGGTAGGCTAGTTGAGAACAAGTTCTCATTTACAACTGCGACCTGGCCAAGATAAAGCAAAGCAGTTCGACACATACAACAACACAGTTACACATGGAATAAACAAACATACAGCCAATAATACAGTAGAAAAAGTCTATATACAGTGTGTGCAAACGAGGTAAGATAAGGCAAGGCAATAATGGCGAAGTAATTACAATATAGCAATTAAACAATGGAGTGATAGATGTGCAGAAGATGAATGTGCAAGTAGAGATACTGGGGTGCAAAGGAGCAAGATAAATAAATAAATACAGTATGGGGATGAGGTAGATGGATGGGCTATTTACAGATGGGCTATGTACAGGTGCAGTGATCTGTGAGCTGCTCTGACAGCTGGTGCTTAAAGTTAATGAGGGAGATATGAGTCTCCAGCTTCAGTGATTTTTGCAGTTCGTTCCAGTCATTGGCAGCAGAGAACTGGAAGGAAAGGCGGCCAAACGAGGAATTGGCTTTGGGGGTGACCAGTGAAATATACCTGATGGAGCGCGTGCTACGGGTGGGTGCTGCTATGGTGACCAGTGAGCAGAGATAAGGCAGGGCTTTACCTAGCAAAGACTTGTAGATGACCTGGAGCCAGTGAATTTGGCGACGAGTATGAAGCGAGGGCCAGCCAACGAGAGAGTACAGGTCGCAGTGGTGGGTAGTATATGGGGCTTTGGTGACAAAATGGATGGCACTGTGATAGACTGCATCCAATTTGTTGAGTAGAGTGTTGGAGGCTATTTTGTAAATGACATCGCCGAAGTCAAGGATCGGTAGGATGGTCAGTTTTACGAGGGGATGTTTGGCAGCATGAGTGAAGGATACTCTGTTGCGAAATAGGACGCCGATTCTAGATTTAATTTTGGATTGGAGACGCTTAATGTGAGTCTGGAAAGAGAGTTTACTATCTAACCAGACATCTAGATATTTGTAGTTGTCCACATATTCTAAGTCAGAACCGTCCAGAGTAGTGATGCTGGACGGGCGGGCAGGTGCGGGCAGCGATCGGTTGAAGAGCATGCATTTAGTTTTACTTGCCTTTAAGAGCAGTTGGAGGCCACGGAAGGAGAGTTATATGGCATTGAAGCTCGTCTGGAGGTTAGTTAACAGAGTGTCCAAAGAAGGCCCAGAAGTATACAGAATGGTGTCGTCTGTGTAGAGGTGGATGAGGGAATCACCAGCAGCAAGAGTGACATCATTGATGTATACAGAGAAGAGAGTCGGCCCGAGAATTGAACCCTGTGGCACCCCCATAGAGACTGCCAGAGGTCCGGACAATAGGCCCTCCGATTTGACACTGATTTGGTTGAAGGAGAAATGGGGGGGGCTTGGGCGAGTTGCTGTGGGGAGTGCAGGGCTGTTGACCGGGGTAGTGGTAGCCAGGTGGAAAGCATGGCCAGACGCATAAAAATGCTTACATACACTGTTCTATTACCAATGGCAGGATAGGTAATATCTGATAAAACCTAACCAATTATGGTCTCTCCATCAAACAACTGAGGCTACCATCTGACAAAAGCAGTTGAGGCAGAGTTCATCAGTGGCACATGGAATGAAAATGGACATTTGTGCTGCACTGTATTATTAGTAATCACCTCATTGTGGATGTGTTGAGTGGATGTGTTGAGTGCCAGGTCTTTCTGCATCTGTGAACGCATACAAACAGTCACTTTTCTATTACCAATGGCAGTTAGGGATAGGTGATGTCTGACAAACAAACATATACTATGTTGAAGTTTGAAAAGGCAGATTAAACCTACCTACTAAACTTAATACTGTTCACCTCATCAATGACCGTTGGTGATCAGGCAAGAGGTGAGGCTGGAGACCAACCAGTGGTGATGAGTGTGCCGGTAGATAGACCATAAACTGCTGGTTATGTATCTGTTTATGTATATTTTGATAATCCTTATCACTATCATTACTAGCATAGCTGACGTTAGCTAGCTACCTAACTACCTAGCTATACTTTTGTATATACAGTATAGTGTAGCTACTTTATTAGGTCAAAGCTGTGTGCTGGAAAACCTTGGTAGAGCATGGGTGGAGTAGGCATTGTGGTGCTAATGTGAATTTCCTTTCTTTTTCGGCTTCATACCAATCCTTACTTCTCACTTAAAACCATTTTTAATAGAATAGAAGTTAAAGCTATTCCAAGTTCTAGGCATAAGTGGTTGGCCAATGCTGGACATTCATTGGACACACAATGAATGCCAACTTTTTCAGCAATGATCAGCAGCCCATTTCCTACTCACACTCTTCGCCATCCATCAGATATTTACAGTAGCAGAAATATGTAGCCATATTCAGAGAGGGGTGTCGTCATGATTACGGCTGTGGCGGTCATGACATTTTGTGAGCAGGTGATTGTCAAGCAAATAAGGAAAGCAATGTACTTAAAATCAGGAAAGTTCATGAATAAATACAGTTGAAGTTGGAATTTTACATACACTTAGGTTGGAGTCATTAAAACTCATTTTTCAACCACTCCACAAATTTCTTGTAAACAAACTATAGTTTTGGCAAGTCGGTTAGGACATCTACTTTGTGCATGATACAAGTCATTTTTCCAACAATTGTTTACAGACAGATTATTTCACTTATAATTCACTTTATAACAATTCCAGTGGGTCAGAAGTTTACATACACTTAGTTGACTGTGCCTTTAAACAGCTTGGAAAATTCCATGGCTTTAGAAGCTTCTGATAGGCTTTTTGACATTATTTGAGTCAATTGGAGGTGTACCTGTGGATGTATTTCAAGGCCTAACTTCAAACTCAGTGCCTCTTTGCTTGACATCATGGGAAAATCATGGGGGTGCTTTTCTGCAGGAGGGACTGGTGCACTTCACAAAATATATGGCATCATGAGGGAGGAAAATGATGTGGATATATTGAAGCAACATCTCAAGACGTCAGTCAGGAAGTTAAAGCTTGGTGGCAAATGGGTCTTCCAAATGGACAATGACCCCAAGCATACTTCCAAAGGTGTGGCAAAATGGCTTAATGACAACAAAGTCAAGGTATTGGAGTGGCCATCACAAAGCCTTGACCTCAATCCTATAGAAAATGTGTGGGCAGAGCTGACAAAGCGTGTGCTAGCAAGGAGGCCTACAAACCTGACTCAGTTACACCAGCTCTGTCAGGAGGAATGGGCCAAAATTCACCCAACTTATTGTGGGAAGCTTGTGGAACCGAAGCTACCCGAAACGTTTGACCCAAGTTAAGCAATTTAAAGGCAATGCTACCAAATACTAATTGAGTGTATGTAAACTTCTGACACACTGGGAATGTGATGAAAGAAATAAAAGCTGAAATAAATCATTCTCTCTACTATTGTTCTGACATTTCACATTCTTAAAATAAAGTGGTGATCCTAACTGACCTAAGACAGGGAGTTTTTACTAGGATTAAATGTCAGGAATTGTGAAAAACTGAGTTTAAATGTATTTGTCTAAGTTGTATGTAAACTTCCTACTTCAACTGTATAGTAGGCCTAGACTATAGAAAGCTGATGGCCTCTATTAAAACAGGAGGATCCCATCAAAACTCTGTTTAATCACGCAATTGCATAGCCTATAGAAATGTTGCGCAACATGAGCTCTCATGTGTTTGATTTGATTTTCAAAAACATTTGTGTTGATGTCAGAATGATTAGAGGGACAATAGAGTGCTGAGTACCAGGCAGTTAGCAAGTTTGGTAGGCTAATGACCGTGAGCAGCATCAGAGCTTGGAGAAGCCTAGTTTCCGTGACTAATGGTCACGTGAAATTTGACTGCAGTCTGCAGTCATAGCCATAGTTACTCCTTGTCACTAAATGTTGTAACAGCCCAAGTCATGATCCCCCATTTCCTTGTACTCCTTATTTGGCCTCTGTGTGCTCCTCTAGAGAGACAGGGGAGTTCCTGCCAGGAATTTTACCAGACAAAAAAAACATAAACTTCCTTCCATGAAGGAAGGAAAGCACTCTATCGCTGGAGGGAAACAGTTTTCTTATGAAATTCTTATGTGTAATCACCAATAAACAAAAAGTACCGTAGTCCATGTGGCAGAACATACAGTACTTCCTTTACCCTGTTCTTGGGAGGCCTGACTGTTTGTGTAGAGGGTATCTTTCCCTGTTCCTGGTAATGTTTGAGAACAGGGATTATAATGGGATTGAATTGGACCATGTACGTACTTCGCAGGCCAGGCATTTCCCTTTTGGACTCACGGCTGGATTAAATTGCTTCCCTATAGCCATAGTTACTCCTTGTCACTAAATGTTGTCTCGGGTTCAATAGTGTTGAGAGATATGGCTTTGTTTGGAAAGACTTAAGGGCACAAGGCGAGACCCAGATGCAGACACGGGAGGCAGAGTCTTTGATATTTATTAATCAATCCAAAAGAGGTAGGCAAGAGAATGGTTGTAGACAGGAAAAAGGTCAAAACCAGTTTAGAGTCCAGGAGGTACAGAGTGGCATATAGGCTCGAGGTCAGGGCAGACAGAATGGTCAGGCAGGCGGGTACAGAGTCCAGGCAAGGGTCAAAACCGTGAGGACTAGCAAAAAGAGAATAGAAGCAGGAGTACGGGAAAACACGCTGGTTGACTTGAAAGACATACAAGACGAACTGGCACAGAGAGACAGGAAACACAGGGATAAATACACCAGGGAAAACAAGCGACACCTGGAGGGGGTAGAGACAATCATAAGGACAGGTGAAACAGATCAGGGTGTGACAAGACTAAAATGCCCACATAGGATTTCACAACTCCAGACTGTCTATTGTGGTAAGGGCACATATTTGCAATGTTTAGTTTTATAACTCATTTGCTTTTGTAAAACGTCAGAGCAAATGTCAGACAATAGCTCTAAACAGACTTGATTTTTCAGCCACCTTCTGACATTTGAAACAAAGGAATTTAAAATATTTTGGGGGAAATAGAAAATGACTGTTGAAAAGCACCACCTGCCACCTTGTTTTAATATTTCACAATGTACACAGACATCCCCCAACCCCATTAAACAGACCTGATACCTCTCATTAGTCTTTCCCTTTCCTGTCTTCTGTATTTCTCACTTCTGTTCTTTCTATATCAAAGGAAGCAGAATATTTCATTCATTATAGTCTATAGCCTACCTACCCTTTTTGAGAGGAAAGACCCCCACCGCCATTCCTCATGTAGCGATGCGTGGGACAGACAGTCACAGACCTACTCATGGGGTGCTGGGGGATCTCCACTGGCAGTGAGTACATATTTTCATTCAGAACCATCATAGTTTTGCTCATATTTTCCAAACATACCAAAGGTTAATAGGTGAGAGACACTCAATGACACTGCCTTCCTTTGTAATCGTGGGATCCATTCATTTGAAGTGCATACATTTGACACATTTATATACCAGACGTCTGTGAACTTATCTTTCCACGCATAATGATTTTAGTAAGAAAAACAAATAGAACACACAGTTCTAGGAAACTCATATCCCTGATTGAAATAAAGTTGATAGTAAGTTCTTCATAAATTCTTTGTTCATCACAGTGAGAGTAGCAAATCTCAAAGTACTGAGGTACTGTACTTTCTTGAGATAAGAATAAAATGTTGGTGCTGTACATTTCACAGTTTCTTAGAAACTAAATGTTTTTGAGAATGCCTTGTTGAAGGAAAAAGAAGGAATAAAATAAGTGGATAAGCAAGATGAATTTACAATGTGGTTTTACTTTTACTTTTGATTTCTGGGGACTTGTGTACGCCAATCCCTTTTCTAAAAGCTTGTGTTTTTTTTGTCATCAAGTCACATCATGAAACAACAGATTGACACTCAATATTAGCATTTATTCATAGAAAAAAAACTTTGAGGTATTTGATTAGTGGGACATGGAGGAATGGTTGTGAAATACTAAAACAGTTGCTTTGTAAATTCCACCACGCCTTTATGCATCAAAAGGTGTGAAAAAAGGTTGCCGTTTTGATGGTTTACCTCAGTGATTCTCAACCAGGCGGCTTGACTGAAACCCCCTGTTAGCCTGCCTCTGCCTCAGAGTGTTACTCCGTGGGTGTCTGAAGAGAAGCTACCTTTCCTTCTGTGACCTTTGACCCAACCCCCTAACTACCACCCACAATGAGCAGAGATGTGACCTCCCTGTCTCTTCACAGCTCTTCTCTGTGGTCAGGTACCTTCTAAACTCATTAGGAGCACTGAGGCGGTTGACTTGGCTGTGTGCCAAGCCTGCCACACAGACATACACTACATTACCAAAAGTATGTGGACAGCTGCTCGTCTAACATCTCATTCCAAAATCATGGGCATTAATATGGAGTTGGTTTTGCTGCTATAACAGCCTCCACTCTTCTGTGAAGGCTTTCCACTAGATGTTGAACATTGCTGCGGGGACTTGCTTCCATTCAGCCACGAGTATTAGTAAGGTCGGACACTGATGTTTTGCGATTAGGCCTGGCTCGCAGTCGGCTTTCAAATTCATCCCAAAGGTGTTTGATGGGGTTGAGGCCAGGACTCTGTGCAAGCCAGCCTCTTCCACACCGATCTCGGCAAACCATTTCTGTATGGACCTCGCTTTGTGCACGGGGGCATTGTCATGCTGAAACAAGAAAGGGCCTTCCCCAAACTGTTGCCACAAATTTGGAATCACAGAATCATCTAGAATGTCATTGTATGCTGTAGCGTTAAGATTTCCCTTCACTGGAACTAAGGGGCCTAGCCCAAACCATGAAAAACAGCCCCAGACCATTATTCCTCCTCCACCAAACTTTACAGTTGGCAGTATGCATTGGGGCAAGAAACGTTCTCCTGGCATCCGCCAAACTGAAAATCCATTTCATGAAGCTCCAGATTAATAGTTATTGTGCTGACATTGCTTCCAGAGGCAGTTTGGAACTCAGTAGTGAGTGTTGCAACTGAGGACAGATTATTTTTATGCGCTACGTGCTTCAGCACTCAGCGGGCCCATTTTGTGAGATTGTGTGGCCTACCACTTCGCAGCTGAGTAGTTGTTGCTCCTAGACGTTTTCACTTCACAATAACAGCACTTACAGTTGAACGGGGCAGCTCTAGCAGGGCAGAAATTTGACGAACTGAAATTTGACGAACTGATGCCACCTTTGTTGGAAAGGTGGCATCCTATAACAGTGCCATGTTGAAAGTCACTGAGCTCTTCAGTAAAGCCATTCTACAGCCAATGTTTGTCTATGGAGATTTGTGCTCGATGTCTGTGTGTTCACTTTTATACACCTGTCAGCAACGGGTGTGGCTGAAATAGACAAATCCACTCACTTGAAGGGGTGTCCACATACTTTTGTATATATATATATATATATATATATATATATATATATATATATATAGAGTGTAGCACCGTCACCAAGGGGCACTCTGTTCACAACGTTGAAGTCCGCAAACCACTCGCCCACACGACACCATACAAGCTTGTCTGCCATATGCCCGGTACTGTTAAAACCGTGATTTATCCATGGAGAGCACACTTCTCCAGCGTGCCAGTGGCTATCAAAGGTGAGCATTTTCCCACTGAAGTTGGTTACGATGCTGAACTGCAGTCAATTCCAGACCCTGATGATGACAACGAGCACGTGGACGATTTCTGACAGTTTGTGAAGAAATTCTTCGGTTGTGCATACCCACAGTTTCATCAGCTGTCCGGGTGGTTGGTCTCAGACCATCCCGCAGGTGAAGCCGGATGTGGAGGTCCTGGGTTGGTGTGGTTACACGTGGTCTGCGGTTGAGAGGCTGGTTGGACGTACTGCCAAATTCTCTAAAACGACGTTGGAGGCGGCTTATGGTGGTGAAATGAACTGCCTTGTTCAGGGGCAGAACAGATTTTTACCTTGTCAGCTCGGGGATTCGTTTTTGCAACATTCCGGTTACTAGTCCAACACTCTAACCAGCTGCCATTCTCTGGCAACAGCTCAGGTGGACAATCCTGCAGTCAGTTGCTGCAGTCAGTTGCTGCACGCTCCCTCAAAACTTGAGACATCTGTGGCACTGTGTTGTGTGCCAAAACTGGCCTTTTACTGTTCCCAGCACAATGTGGACCTGTGTAATGATTGTTCTGTTTCATCAGCTTCTAGATATGGCACACCTGTCAGGTGGATGGATTGTCTTTGCAAAGGAGAAATGCTTACTAAGAGGGATGTAAATACATTAGTGCACAAAATTTGAGAGAAATACGCCTTTTGTGCGTATGGAACATTTCTGGGATCTTTAATTTCAGCTCATGATACATGGGAGCAACACTTTACATGTTACGCTTATATTTCTGTTCAGCATACCCCAGGGTTTGTCTGTACCTGGAAAACACAGCCAGTGTTTTATATGTTCCCTGACCTGAGCTAATGCAAGGTGTAAGATGATTCTGTTACACCCATCCCATTCTCTGCTGTTTCCAGAGAGTTTCAGTTCTGTATTTGCAGCAAATATTTAGAAGATTCTCACACAGGTCTCCGGTCTCCTTTCCTGTTAGGGCTGAATTTCAGCAGAAATAAGAAGTGTGCTTGTGCTGGTACAGTCAATAGCTTCTTGGCTAATGTGAGATGCTGTATCAATAGTAACATAAGTTAATTTATGCTTAAGAATAGGACTTTGGTATGGTAAAATAGGAATAAAAAAACAACACTGTCAATGTTAAACTGTCTATCACCTCACCACAAATAGAGAAAAGGTAAATCCTATGGCTTTTAGGCAGTGTGCTCATGTATTTGTATGTATTATGGATCCCCATATGGATCCCCACTCTTCCTGGGGTCCAGCTAAATTAAGGCAGTTATACAATTTTAAAAACATTACAATACATTCACAACAGATTTCACAACACATTAAGTGTGTGCCCTCAGGCCCCTACTCTACTACCACATATCTACAACACAACATCCATATGTACGTGTGTGTATAGTAGAGGTCGACCGATTAATCGGAATGGACGATTAATTAGGGCCGATTTCAAGTTTTCATAACAATCGTTTTTTTTTTTTTTTACACCTTTATTCAACTAGGCAAGCCAGTTAAGAACACATTCTTATTTTCAATGACGACCTAGGAACGGTGGGTTAACTGCCTTGTTCAGGGGCAGAACGACAGATTTTTACCTTGTCAGCTCGGGGATTCGTTTTTGCAACATTCCGGTTACTAGTCCAACGCTCTAACCACCTGCCTTACATTGCACTCCACGAGGAGCCTGCGGGGCAGGCTGACTACCTGTTACGCGAGGGCAGCAAGAAGCAAAGGTAAGTTGCTAGCTAGCATTAAACTTATCTTATAAAAAACAATCAATCTTAATATAATCACTAGTTAACTACACATGGTTCATGATATTACTAGTTTATCTAGCGTGTTCTGCGTTGCATATAATCGATGCAGTGCCTGTCAATTTCTCATCGAATCACAGCCTACTTCGACAAACGGGTGATGATTTAACAAGCGCATTTGCGAAAAAGCACTGTCGTTGCACCAATGTACCTAACCATAAACATCAATGCCTTTCTTTAAAATCAATACACAAGTATATATTTTTAAACTTGCATATTTAGTTAATATTGCCTGCTAACATTAATTTCTTATAACTAGGGAAATTGTGTCACTTCTCTTGCGTTCCGTGCAAGGAGTCAGGGTATATGCAGCAGTTTGGGCCGCCTGGCTCATTGCAAACTGTGTGTCCATTTATTCCTAACAAAGGCCGTAATTAATTTGCCAGAATTGTACATAATTATGACATAACATTGAAGTGTCACGGCCATCAACAGAAGTAGACCAAGGTGCAGCGTGGTGAGCGTACATATTCCTTTATTTATTATGACGCCGACAAAAACAATAAACAATCCAAAACAACCGTGAAGCTAAAGGGCTATGTGCCACAAACAAAGTTAACTTCCCACACTGAAAGGAGAGAAAAGGGCTACCTAAGTATGGTTCCCAATCAGAGACAACGATAGACAGCTGTCCCTGATTGAGCACCATACCTGGCCAAAACATAGAAATAATGAAACAAAACCTAGAATGCCCACCCCAAATCACACCCTGACCAAACCAAATAGAGACATAAAAAGGCTCTCTAAGGTCAGGGCGTGACATGAAGGTTGTGCAATGTAACAGCAATATTTAGACTTAGGGATGCCACCCGTTAGATAAAATACGGAACGGTTCCGTATTTCACTGAAAGAATAAACGTTTTGTTTTCGAAATGATAGCTTCCGGATTCGACCATATTAATGGCCAAAGGCTCGTATTTCTGTGTGTTATTATGATTTGATATTTGTTAGAGCAGTCTGACTGAGCGATGGTAGGCAGCAGCAGGCTCGTAAGCATTCATTCAAACAGCACTTTTGTGCATTTGCCAGCAGCTCTTCGCAATTCTTCAAGCATTGCGCTGTTTATGACTTCAAGCCTATCAACTCCCGAGATTAGGCTGGTGTAACCGATGTGCTAGTTTAGGCTGGTGTAGCCGAGGCTAGCTAGTTAGCGGGGTGCGCGCTAATAGCGTTTCAAACGTCACTCGCTCTGAAACTTGGAGTGGGTGTTCCGCTTGCTCTGCATGGATAACACTGCTTCGAGGGTGGCTGTTGTCGACGTGTTCCTGGTTTGAGCCCAGGTAGGAGCGAGGAGAGGGACGGAAGCTATACTGTTACACTGGCAATACTAAAGTGCCTATGAGAACATCCAATAGTCAAAGGTATATGAAATACAAATCGTATAGAGAGAAATAGTCCTATAATTCCTATAATAACTACAACCTAAAACTTCTTACCTGGGAATATTGAAGACTCATGTTAAAAGGAACCACCAGGTTTCATATGTTCTCATGTTCTGAGCAAGGAACTTAAACGTTAGCTTTTTTACATGGCACGTATTGCACTTTTACTACGGGTTGGTAACAGGCTGATTGGTCGGCTATTTGAGCCAGTAAAGGGGGCTTTACTAGTGTTAGGTAGGGGAATGACTTTTGCTTCCCTCCAGGCCTGAGGGCACATTTCTGATTCAATGAATGATTTAGTGGAGTTTGCCTTTTTGGACAAAATTTCATTTAAGGTGCTCCAACGCTTTTTACTATCATTCTTTATGTCATTTATCTTTGTTTCATAGTGTAGTTTCTTATTATTTTTATTCAATTTTGTCACATGATTTCTCAATTTGCAGTAAAGTTTGACAATCGGTTGTGCAGCCAGACTTATTTACCATTTATTTTGCCTCATCCCTCTCAATCATGCAGTTTTTTAATCCCTCATCAATCCATGGGGATTTAACCGTTTTTAGTCGTTTTCTATGACCTCCAGCAGGCCACAAATGTGCATGTGTCAGCATATGATCTCACAAGGGGTCTGAGGATCTCATCTCGGTACCTAATGGCAGTCAGGCTACCTCTGGCGAGCACATGGAGGGCTGTGCGGCCCCACAAAGAAATGCCACCCCACACCATGACTGACCCACCGCCAAACCGGTCATGCTGGAGGATGTTGCAGGCAGCAGAACGTTCTCCACGGCGTCTCCAGACTCTGTCACATGTGCTCATGTGCTCAGTGTGAACCTGCTTTCATCTGTGAAGAGCAAAGGGCGCCAGTGGCGAATTTGCCAATCTTGGTGTTCTCTGGCAAATGCCAAACGTCCTGCACGGTGTTGGGCTGTAAGCACAACCCCCACCTGTGGACGTCGGGCCCTCATACCACCCTCATGGAGTCTGTTTCTGACCGTTTGAGCAGACACATGCACATTTGTGGCCTGCTGGAGGTCATTTTGCAGGGCTCTGGCAGTGCTCCTCCTTGCACAAAGGCGGAGGTAGCGGTCCTGCTGCTGGTTTGTTGCCCTCCTACGGCCTCCTCCACGTCTCCTGATGTACTGGCCTGTCTCCTGGTAGCGCCTCCATGCTCTGGACACTACGCTGACAGACACAGCAAACCTTCTTGCCACAGCTCGCATTGATGTGCCATCCTGGATGAGCTGCACTACCTGAGGCACTTGTGTGGGTTGTAGTCTCATGCTACCACTAGAGTGAAATCACCGCCAGCATTCAAAAGTGACCAAAACATCAGCCAGGAAGCATAGGAACTGAGAAGTGGTCTGTGGTCACCACCTGCAGAACCACTCCTTTATTGGGGGTGTGTCTTGCTAATTGCCTATAATTTCCACCTTTTGTCTATTCCATTTGCACAACAGCATGTGAAATTTATTGTCAATCAATGTTGCTTCCTAAGTGGACAGTTTGATTTCACAGAAGTGTGATTGACTTGGAGTTACATTGTGTTGTTTAAGTGTTCCCTTTATTTTTTTGAGCAGTGTATTTGTTTTGCTAATTTATATATATATATATATACAAATGGAAATATCACATTTACACATTACAGTTCAAAAGTTTGGACACAACTACTCATTCAAGGGTTTTTCTTTATTTTTACAATTTTTTACATCGTAGAATGATAGTGAAGACATCAAAACTATGAAATAACACACAAAGAATCATGTAGTAACCAAAAAAGTGTAAACAAATCAAAATATATTTATATTTGAGATTCTTCAAAGTAGCCACCCTTTGCCTTGATGACAGCTTTGCACACGCTTGGCATTCTCTCAACCAGCTTCATGAGGTTGTCACCTGGAACGCATTTCAATTAACAGGTGTGCCTTGTTTTTGTGGAATTTCTTTCCTTCTTAATGCATTGAAGCCAATAAATTGTGTTGTGAAGATATATAGAAGATTGCCCTATTTGGTAAAAGACCAAGTCCATATTATGTCAAGAACAGCTCAAATAAGTAAAGAGAAACGACAGTCCATATTTACTTTAAGACATGAAGGTCAGTCAATTGGGAAAATTAGAAGATCTTTGAAAGTTTCAGGTGCAGTCGCAAAAACCATCAAGCGCTATTATGAAACTGGCTCTCATGAGAACCGCCACAGGAAAGGAAGACCCAGCGTTACCTCTGCTGCAGAGGATACGTTCATTAGAGTTACCAGCCTCAGAAATTGCAGCCCAAATAAATGCTTCACAGAGTTCAAGTAACAGACAAATCTCAATATCAACTGTTCAGAGGAGACTGTGTGAATCAGGCCTTCAAATTAAATGTTATTAGTCACATGCACCGTATACAACAGGTGTAGACGTACGATTTACAGTGAAATGCTTACATACAAGCCCCTAATCAACAATGCAGTTTAAAAAAATAGGAATAGGAATAAGAAATCAAAGGAACAAGTCATTAAAGAGCAGCAGTAAAATAACAATAGCGAGACTATATACAAGGGGTACCGGTACAGAGTCAATGTGCGGCTGCACCGGTTCGTCAAGGTAATATGTACATGTAGGTAGAGTTATAAAAGTGACTATGCATAGATAATAACAGAGAGTAGCAGCAGCATAAAGAGGGGGTGGGGGGGTGGGGGGCAATGCAAATGTAGCCATTTGATTAGATGTTCAGGAGTCTTGTGACATGGGGGTAGAATCTGTTTAGAATCCTCTTGGACCTAGACTTGGTGCTCCGGTACCACTTGCGTGCGGTAGCAGAGAGAACAGTCTATGACTAGGGTAGCTGGAGTCTTTGACAATTTTTAGGGCCTTCCTTTGACACCGCCTGGTATAGAGGTCCTGGATGGCAGGAAGCTTGGCCCCAGTGATTTACTGGGCCGTACGCACTACCCTCTGTAATGGCTTGCGGTCGGAGGCCGAGCAGTTGCCATACCAGGCAGAGATGCAACCAGTCAGGATGCTCTCGATGGTAAAACTTTTTGAGGATCTAAGGACCAATGCCAAATCTTTTCAGTCTCCTGAGGGGGAATAGGTTTTGTCGTGCCCTCTTCACGATTGTCTTGGTATGCTTGGACCATGTTAGTTTGTTGGGTGTGGACACCAAGGAACTTGAAGCTCTCAACCTGCTCCACTACAGCCCCGTCGATGAGAATGGGGTGTGCTCGGTCTTCCTTTTCCTGTAGTCCAGAATCATCTCCTTTGATATTGGATGTTGAGGGAGAGGTTCTTGTCCTGGCACCACATGGCCAGGTCTCTGACCTCCTCCCTATAGGCTGTCTAGTCGTTGTTGGTGATCAGGCCTACCAATGTTGTGTCATCGGCAAACTTAATGATGGTGTTGGTGTTGTTTCTGGCTGTGCAGTCATGAGTGAACAGGGAGTACAGGAGGGGACTGAGCACACACCCCTGAGGGGCCCCTGTGTTAAGGATCAGCTTGGAGCATGTGTTGTTACCTATCCTTACCACCTGGGGGCGGCCCATCAGGAAGTCCAGGATCCACTTGCAGAGGGAGGTGTTTAGTCCCAGGGTCCTTAGCTTATTGGTGTGCTTTGAGGGCACTATGTTGTTGAATGCTGAGCTGTATTCAATGAATAGCATTCTCACATAGGTGTTCCTTTTGCCCAGGTGGGAAAGGGTAGTGTGCAGTGCAATAATGATTGCATCATCTGTGGATCTGTTAGGGCGTTATGCAAATTGGAGTGGGTCTAGGGTTTCTGGGATAATGGTGTTGATGTGAGCCATGACCAGCCTTTCAAAGCACTTCATGGCTACCGACGTGCGTGCTACGGGTCGGTAGTCATTTAGGCAGGTTACCTTAGTGTTCTTGAGTACAGGGACTATGGTGGTCTACTTAAAACATGTTGGGATTACAGACTCGGACAGGGAGAGGTTGGAAATGTCAGTGAAGACACATGACCAGCCTTTCAAAGCACTTCATGGCTACCGATGTGAGTGCTACGGGTCGGTAGTCAATTAGGCAGGTTACCTTAGTGTTCTTGAGTACAGGGACTATGGTGGTCTACTTAAAACATGTTGGGATTACAGACTCGGACAGGGAGAGGTTGAAAATGTCAGCGCATACTCGCAGTACATTTCCTGGTAATCCGTCTGGCCCAGTGGCCTTGTGAATGTTGACCTGTTTAAAGGTCTTACTCACATCGGCTGTGTCGTCCGGAACAGCTGGTGCTCTCAGGCATGTTTCAGTGTTATTTGCCTCGAAGTGAGCATAGAAGAAGATTAGCTCGTCTGGTAGGCTCATGTCACTGGGCAGATCTCGGCTGTGCTTCCCTTTGTAGTCTGAAATGGTTTGCAAGCCCTGCCACATCCGACGAGCGTCGGAGCCGGTGTGGTACGATTCGATCTTAGTCCTGTATTGACGCTTTGCCTGTTTGATGGTTTGTCGGACGGCATAGCGGGATTTCTTATAAGCTTTCGGGTTAGAGTCCTGCTCCTTGAAAGCGGCAGCTCTAGCCTTTAGCTTAGTGCGGATGTTGCCTGTAATCCATGGCTTCTGGTCGGGGTATGTAAGTACGGTCACTGTGGGGACGACGTCATCAATGCACTTATTGATGAAGCCAGTGGCTGATGTGATGTACTCCTCAATGCCATCGGAAGAATCCCGGAACATATTCCAGTGCTTCATATGACCACTTTTTTATTGACCGAGTCACTGGTGCTTCCTGCTTTAATTTTTGTTTGTAAGCAAGGTGGTGGTCAGATTGACCATTATGGTCAGATGGAGTAAATGTGTGTGGAGTAACAGTGGTCTAGAGTTTTTTCCCTCTGGTTGCACATTTAACATGCTGATAGAAATTTGGTAAAACAAATTTAAGTTGCCCTGCATTAAAGTCCCCGGCCACTAGGAGCGCCGCCTCTAGATGAGAGTTTTCCTGTTTGCTTATGGAGGAATACAGCTCATTGAATGTGGTTTTACTGCCAGCATCGGTGAGTAATCGCTGTTCTGATGTCCAGAAGTTATTTTCAGTCATAAGAGACGGTAGCAACAACATTATGTACAGAATAAGTTAAAAAATAAGTTGCAAAAAAACAAACAAAAAACATCAGCCATCTTCTCCGGCACCATTATACAATGGTATCAATGGTACAATGGTATCATGGTCCAATTGCTTCAAAAGAAATCACTATTAAAGGACACCAATAAGAAGAAGAGACTTCCTTGGGTCAATAAACACAAGCAATGGACATTAGACCGGTGGAAATCTGTCCTTTGGTCTGGTACGTCCAAATTTGAGATTTTTGGTTCCAACCGCTGTGTCTTTATGAGACGCAGAGTAGGTGAACGGATGATCTCTGCATGTGTGGTTCCTGCCGTGAAGCATGGAGGAGGTGTGATGGTGTGGGGGTGCTTTGCTGGTGACACTGTCAGTGATTTATTTAGAATTCAAGGCACACAACCAGCATGGGTACCACAGCATTCTGCAGCGATACGCCATCCCCATCTGGTTCGTGCTTAGTGGGACTATCATTTGTTTTCCAACAGGACAATGACCCAACACACTTCCAGGCTGTGTAAAGGCTGTTTGACCAAGAAGGAGAGTGATGGAGTGCTGCATCAGATGACCTGGCCTCCACAATCACCCGAACTCAACCCAGTTGAGATTGTTTGGGATGAGTCGAACCACAGAGTGAAGGAAAACCAGCCAAAAAGTGCTCAGCATATGTGAGAACTCCTTCAAGACTGTTGGAAAAGCATTCCAGGTGCAGCTGGTTGAGAGAATACCAAGAGTGTGCAAAGCTGTCATCAAGGCAAAGGGTGGCTACTTTGAAGAATCTAAAATATATTTTTATTTGTTTAACCCTTTTTTGGTTACTTCATAATTCCATATGTGTTATTTCATAGTTTTGATGTCTTCACTATTATTCTACCATGTAGTAAAAATAAAGAAAAGCCCTTGAATGAGTAGGTGGGTCCAAATTTTTGACTGGTACTGTATATATATATTTTTTATTTCTTCCTCAGTAGAGCTTTGAGATAACTCTGTAATGAAAAGCTCTATACAAATGAAATGTATTATAATTATTATTATAATAAGACGGCTGTCCATAAGCACAGACAAAGGATATCAAGGATCTGGGAAGATGTATAGAGGAATGGTTTGACATTTTTAACCTGTCTCTCCTCTCTGGGGAGGTTCCCATTGCTTGGAAGACAGCCAAGGTTCGTCCTTAAATAAAAGGGGGAGATCAAGCTGATCCTAACTGTTATAGGTCTATTTCTATTTTGCCCTGTTTATCAAAAGTGTTGGAAAAACTTGTTAACCTGTTTGGGCTGCAGGGGCAGTATTGAGTAGCCGGATAAAAGGTGCCCATTTCAAACGGCCTCGTACTCAATTCTTGCTCGTACAATATGCATATTATTATTACTATTGGATAGAAAACACTCTCTAGTTTCTAAAACCGTTTGAATTATATCTGTGAGTAAAACAGAACTCCTTTTGCAGCAAACTTCCTGACAGGAAGTGGAAAATCTGAAATCGATGCTCTCTTCTAGGGGCTGCCTATTAAAGTCCTTGATATTTATTCGTTTAGATGCACTTCATACGTCTTCCACTAGATGTCGACAAGGAGTGAGAGAAGAAATTGAGTGTGTAACTTGATCTGGACTCGAATAAATGCTCTTTGTATGACGTGTCACCAGTTTCCTGTTTTCTGGAGAGCGCGTCAAGGGACCTGGATTTGCCTTCTGATAAGCTGTCGTTATGGACGACTAATATCTCCGGCTTTGATTTTATTTGATACGTGACAATATCATCGTAAAGTATGTTTTTTCAATATAGTTTAATCAGATTATTGAAATTTTTTCGGGAGTTTTGCCATGTTCCGTTCTCTTCCGTTTGTTGACATGGAGAGATTCGCGCCACTTGGCAAGTGTGCTTGCTAAATCGAGAGGGAAAAAGGCCGTTCTAAATCCAAACAACGATTGTTCCCGACAAAGGACCCCTTGTACAACATTCTGATGAAAGATCAGCAAAAGTAGGACCCATTTTATGATGCTATTTCATATATCTGTCGAACATGTTGTGCTAGTCGTTTGCGCCCAGCTTTTGGGTACTCTCTCGCTATACCTAAGCTGGATGTCGTAATGAAGTTATTTTTAGAATTCTAACACGGCGATTGCATTAAGAACTAGTGTATCTATCATTTCCTATACAACATGTATTTTTTAGTTATGTTTATGAATAGCTATTTGGTCAGAATATGTGTGTCAGAAAAAGTGTCAGAAAAATATCCGGACGTTGTGGGAAAAAGATGCTACGTTAGCACAATGTATAACCACTGATTTCAGCTCTAAATATGCACATTTTCGAACAAAACATAAGTGTATGTATAACCTGATATTATAGGACTGTCATCTGATGAAGCTTATCAAGGTTAGTCAAAAATTATATATCTTTTGCTGGTTTGTTACGATCGCTAACTTTTGCTACTGGGGAAGGGCTTGTGTTTCTGGCTATTGTGGTAAGCTAATATAACGCTATATTGCGTTTTCGCTGTAAAACACTTAAGAAATCGGAAATATTGGCTGGAATCACAAGATGCCTGTCTTTCATTTGCTGTACACTATGTATTTTTCAGAAATGTTTTATGATGAGTATTTAGGTATATGACGTTGGTGTCTGTAATTATTCTGTCTGCTTTCGGTGCAATTTCTGATTGTAGCTACAATGTAAACTATGATTTATACCTGAAATATGCACATTTTTCGAACAAAACATAGATTTATTGAATAACATGTTATAAGACTGTCATCTGATGAAGTTGTTTGTTGGTTAGTTTGGTTGGTTCTTGGTTAGTTAGGTTGGCTTTGTGCATGCTACCTGTGCTGTGAAAAATGTCTGTCCTTTTTTGTATTTGGTGGTGAGCTAACATAAATATACGTGCTGTTTTTGCTGTAAAACATTTAAAAAATCGGACATGTTGGCTGGATTCACAAGATGTGTACCTTTCATTTGCTGTATTGGACTTGTTAATGTGTGAAAGTTAAATATTTCTAAAAAATATATTTTGAATTTCGCGCCCCACACTTGAAGTGGCTGTTGTCATATTGTGGCCGGCCTCGGGCTTGCAGCAAAGAATCAACTGACTGGCTTTCTTGATGTCTGTAGTATTCTCTCTGGTATGCAATCTAGTTTCAGCTCAGGTTATGGATGTGTCACTGCAAACTAAGGTCCTCAATGATGTCACCATTGCCCTTGATTCTAAGCAATGTTGTGCTGCTATTTTTATTGACTTGGCCAAAGATTTTGATACGGTAGTCCATTCCAATCTTGTGGGCCGGCTAAGGAGTATTGGTGTCTCTGATTGGTCTTTGGCCTGGTTTGATAACTACCTCTCTCAAAGAGTGCAGTGTATAAAGCCAGAACATCTGCTGTCTCAGCCACTGCCTGTCACCAAGGGAGTACCCCGAGGCTCAATGCTAGGCCCCATGCTCTTCTGAATTTACATTAACAATATAGCTCAGGCAGTAGGAAGCTCTCTCATCCATATGCAGATGAGAGAGTCTTATACTCAGCTGGCCCCTCCCCAGATTTTGTGTTAAAAGCTCTCCAACAAAGCTTCCTTAGTGTCCAATAAGCTTTCTCTGCCCTTAACCTTGTTCTGAACACCTCCAAAACAAAGGTCATGTGGTTTAGTAAGAATAATGCCCCTCTCCCTACAGGTGTGATTACTACCTCTGAAGGTTTAAAGCTAGAGGTTGTCACCTCATACAAGTACTTGGGAGTATGGCGAGATGGTACACTGTCCTTCTCTCAGCACATATCAAAGCTGCAGGCTAAAGTCAAATCTAGACTTGGTTTCCTCTATTGTAATTGATCCTATTTCACCCCAGCTGCCAAACTAACCCTGATTCAGATGACCATCCTACCCATGCTAGATAACGAAGACACAATTTATAGATCGGCAGGTAAAGGTGCTCTCGAGCAGCTAGATATTCTTTACCATTCGGCCATCAGATTTGCCACCAATGTTCCATATAGGACACATCACTGCACTCCTCTGTAAACTGATCATCTCTGTATACCTGTCGCAAGACCCACTGGTTGATGCTTATTTATAAAAGCCTCTTAGGCCTCACTCCACCCAATCTGAGATATCTACTGCAGCCCTCATCCTCCACATACAACACCCGTTCTGCCAGTCACATTCTGTTAAAGGTCCCCAAAGCACACACATCCCTGGGTTGCTCATCTTTTCAGTTCGCTGCAGCTAGCGACTGGAAAGAGCTGCAAAAAATACTCAAACTGGACAGTTTTATCTCAAACTCTTCCTTCAAAGACTCAATCATGGACACTCTTACTGACAGTTGTGGCTGCTTTGCGTGATGTATTGTCTCTACCTTCTTGACCTTTGTGCAGTTGTCTGTGCCCAATAATATTTGTACAATGTTTTGTGCTGCTACCATGTTGTGCTGCTACCATGTTGTGCTGCCATGTTGCTCATATTTATCAAGGGTGCCAATAATTATGGACCTGGCTGTATTTTACAACCACCCACCTTATCTTCGCTTTTTCCGATAGAAAACTGATCTATAACTGTTTTTTCTCTGAGAAATTAGTGAGTAAGTAACTATGAATCATCCTTACCTGCCGATCTATAAATTGAGTAGGGTTCTGTTTGCATTTGAGTTAGAGATGTACCATTTACTCTGAATGAATGAATGAGCAAATGTTGTGTATCAACTACCAGGTGTTGGCAGTAACAATAGAGGGGGATATCTGTGGTTTACCCCACATATCCTACCATGAATGTCACAGTAAAATGTTTGAATATAACTCGCATGAAACCCTGCTAGACAGACGTAGACACAACCATTCAGGCAAGCTATCTACGGTATATGCACATTGGACTGAGCGGCCAGCATTACTGTAAGTTCACGTACAGTCGTGGCCAAAAGTTTTGAGAATGACACAAATATTAATTTCCACAAAGTTTGCTGCTTCAGTGTCTTTAGATATTTTTATCAGATGTTACTATGGAATACTGAAGTATAATTACAAGCATTTCATAAGTGTCAAAGGCTTTTATTGACAATTACATGAAGTTGATGCAAAGAGTCAATATTTGCAGTGTTGACCCTTCTTTTTCAAGACCTCTGCAATCCGCCCTGGCATGCTGACAAGTAAACTTCTGGGACACATCCTGACTGATGGCAGCCCATTCTTGCATAATCAATGCTTGGAGTTTGTCAGAATTTGTATGATTTTGTTTGTTCACCCGATTTTGTTTGTTCAACCCGAGGATTGACCACAAGTTCTCAATGGGATTAAGGTCTGGGGAGTTTCCTGGTCATGGACCCAAAATATCAATGTTTTGTTCCCCGAGCCACTTAGTTATCACTTTTGCCTTATGGGAAGGTGCTCCATCATGCTGGAAAAGGCATTGTTCGTCACCAAACTGTTCCTGGATGGTTGGGAGAAGTTTCTCTCGGAGGATGTGTTGGTACCATTCTTTATTCATGGCTGTGTTCTTAGGCAAAATTGTGAGTGAGCCCACTCCCTTGGCTGAGAAGCAACCCCACACATGAATGGTCTCAGGAGGCTTTACTTTTGGCATGACACAGGACTGATGGTAGCGCTCACCTGGTCTTCTCCGGACAAGCATTTTTCCGGATGCCCCAAACAATCGGAAAGGGGATTCATCAGAGAAAAGGACTTTACCTCAGTCCTCAGCAGTCCAATCCCTGTACCTTTTGCAGAATATCAGTCTGTCGCTGATGTTTTTCCTGGAGAGAAGTGGCTTCTTTGCTGCCCTTCTTGAAACCAGGCCATCCTCCAAAAGTCTTCGCCTCACTGTGCGTGCAGATGCACTCATACCTGCCTGCGGCCATTCCTGAGCAAGCTCTGTACTGGTGGTGCCCAGATCCCGCAGCTGAATCAACTTTAGGAGACGGTCCTGGAGCTTGCTGGACTTTCTTGGGTGCCCTGAAGCCTTCTTCACAACAATTGAACCGCTCTCCTTGAAGTTCTTGATGATCCCATAAATGGTTGATTTAGGTGCAATCTTACTGGCAGCAATATCCTTGCCTGTGAAGCCCTTTTTGTGCAAAGCAATGATGACGGCACGTGTTTCCTTGCAGGTAACCATGGCTGACAGAGGAAGAACAATGATTCCAAGCACCACCCTCCTTTTGAAGCTTCCAGTCTGTTATTCAAACTCAATCAGCATGACAGAGTGATCTCCAGCCTTGTCCTCGTCAGCACTCAAACCTGAGTTAACGAGAAAATCACTGACATGATGTCAGCTGGTCCTTTTGTGGCAGGGCTGAAATGCAGTGGAAATGTTTTTTGGGGATTCAGTTCATTTGCATGGCAAAGAGGGACTTTGCAATTAATTGCAATTCATCTGATCACTCTTCATAACATTATGGATTATTTGCAAATTGCCATCATACAAACTGAGGCAGCAGACCTTGTGAAAATTTATATTTGTGTCATTCTCAAAACTTTTGGCCACGACTGTATAAATAAGCCTGTAATAAAACAACAAACATAAATATGCCAAGCCACAGGAACACTGCACGTCAGTGTGGCGATCGAGTTTAGTAGGCCATAGGGCCAGACCCATATGGCACTATATTACCTTTGTAGTGCACTACCTTTGACCAGGGCCCATATAGCTCTGGTCAATAGTAGTGCACTATGTATGGAATAGGGTGCCATTTGGGACAGATATATATTCTCTGACAGCGCATTTCCATTTGTTATATCATTGCAGGTCTGTTCAGTGGGGTAGATCTGAAAATATATATCTATAGCATACATAGAAACCTGCGTAACTGTAACCATGTATACAGTGCATACAGAACGTATTCAGACCCCTTCACTTTTTCCACATTTTGTTATGTTACAGCCTTATTCTAAAAAAAAATAATAAATAAATATCCTCATCAATCTACACACAATACCCCATAATGACAAAGCGAAAACAGGTTTTTAGAAATTGTTGCAAATGTATTACAAATAATTACATGCTGTTTCCATTGATCATTCTTGAGACGTTTCTACAACTTGATTGGAGTCCACTTGTGGTAAATTCAATTGATTGGACATGATCTGGAAAGGCACACACCTGTCCATATACGGATCGAGAGAGAGATGAACGGAGCAAAGTACAGAGAGATCCTTGATGAAAACCTGCTCCAGAGCGCTCAGGACCTCAGATTGGGGCAAAGATTCACCTTCCAAAAGGACAATGACCCTAAGAACACAGCCAAGACAATGCAGGAGTGGCTTCATGACAAGTCTCTGAATGTCCTTGAGTGGCCCAGCCAGAGCCCGGACTTGAACCTGATCTAACGTCTCTGGATAGAACTGAAAATAGCTGTGCTGCGACGCTCCGAATCCAACATGACAGAGCTTTGAGAGGATCTGCAGAGAAGAATGGGAGAAACTCCCCAAATACAGGTGTGCCAACCTTGTAGCGTCATACCCAAGAAGACTCTAGGCTGTAATCACTGCCAAAGGTGCTTCAACAAAGTCCTGAGTAAAGGGTCTGACCACTTATGTAAATGTGATATTTCCTTTTTTTTGCAAACATTTAAAAAAAATCTGTTTTTTCTTTGTCAGTTTGGGGTATTGTGTGTAAATTGATGAGGGGGAAAAGAGGATTTAATCCATTTTAAAATAAGGCGAGATAAGGGACCTAAAGACATGGAATAACATATTAATAAACCCTTGTTCAAATGGTCTTCAAAATGTCAACAAAATGACAGATTTACTTCAAATGTCAAACTGCTTGAGAAAGTAAACTTTGGCGCCACTGTGCTACAGGGTAGCAGGAAACCCAAAACACTCTCTCTTTTTCAGGATGAGAAACAACTTGTCAGCGTAGCAACAGAGCCTCTGAACCCCAGAGGGAGAGCTGGGTCTCAGGCGTATTCAGACAAGCCGTAGTCCTGACAATCCGGTTCTACAGGTGAACTACCTTTACTGTACCTCATCTCCCGCCCTTCTGCTCACTGTACTGCATTAAAATGTTTTATTGTCAAATACACCAGGTGCAGTGAAATGTGTTGTTTTACAGGGTCAGCCATAGTAGTAAAGCCCCCCGGAGCAAATTAGGGTTAAGTACCTTGCTCAAGGGCACATCAACAGATTTTTCACCTTGTCAACTCAGGTATTTGATAAAATAATGTATATGTGAAAGATAATGATAAAATAATTCCACTCTGAAACCTTATAACTGTATGAAATTGATTAGAATCATAAAATTATAATCTGATGATGTGTGTAGTTTAAATCGGAATTAGGTTAAACAATGTATAGTGGAAAAACACAGACTGAGCAAGGCGTAGCTTAGGATTTGAACTTGTGTGTGTGTGTGTGCCTAGTAAAATACCGAAGAACAATTAAAACTATGTTTGGACCGACCTGGCTAGGCCTCTGAGAGACTTGGGAGAGGACAGGGAGTACTTCTCAAGGTCTCCCTAATCTCGGGGGAATGGAACTGTCGGCTGGGTAGTGATACAACGTGGTGCGAACTGTGGAGAAGGATAAAACTCACCTACTGTTTGTGTGTATGTATGTGCGTAGGATACTTACTGTTTGTGTGGAAGTATGTGCGCAGCTATAAAATGGATGTTTTTGTATTCTTGACTTTAGAACGTTCTCTGAATAAACTGTACTATCCTTTTGCATAAGCTGAGTTTTTGACTAATTATTATTAAACCCATGGTCTTACAGATCTCGGGGATTGGTCAGAGCTATTGATTGTCAGTTATTATCATTGGGATTGAAAATTCTCGTGACAGTATTCCTACCAGTAACCTTTCAGATACTGGCTTAACGCTCTAATTATTAGGCTTCCTGACGCATCATAACAGTCATCATTTGATACAGTATCTGTCTACAACACCATTAGTCATCATCTAACACCAGATGCTGCAAGTATAACCCACTGGGCACACACTGGTTAAATCAACATCTAACAGTCAGAGAGAAAGAGAGTGACTTCCGACTGGGGACACTGGTTGAATCAATCATTTTTCAACCTATTGTGAAGTGGAGTCTACGTGGAAAAAACATTTGGATTTGCAAAAACTATTCAACCAAAAATGTCATTCAAACATTGAAATTAGGATAAAACTTCAACTTAATTGACTCAACTTAATGACTTAACTTGAGTAACAGGTTGTTACATCAATGTAATTTCAACATAATTGTCAGAACTATGTATACGTCAAAATTGCATGGAAAATTCAACATAGAAACTTTGAATTTAGGTTGAAAATGATATTTAATCTACAGTGCATTTAGACCTCTTGACTTTTTCCACATTTTGTTACGTTACAGCCTTATTCTAAAATGTATAAATATTTTTTTCCTCATCAATCAACACACAATAACCCGTAATGACAGAGCAAAAACAGGTTTTTAGAAAATTTCGCACATTATTAAAAATAAAAAGCCAAAATAAGCCAAAATAAACTTAAGTATTCAGACCCTTTGCTATGAGACTTGAAATTGAGCTCAGGTGTTTCCCATTGATCATCCTTGAGATGTTTCTACAACTTGATTGGAGTCCACCTGTGGTAAATTACATTTATTGGACATGATTTGGAAAGGCACACACCTACCTATATACTGTCCCACAAGTGATAGTGCATGTCAGAGCAAAAACCAAGGCATGAGGTCGAAGTAATTGTCCGTAGAACTCCGGGACAGGATTGTGTCGAGGCACAGATCTAAGGAAGGCTACCAACAAAATGTCTGCAGCATTGAAGGTCCCCAAGAACATAGTGGCTTCAGATCATGCTTAAATGGAAGAAGTTTGGAACCACCAATACTCTTCCTAGAGCTGGCCGCCCGGCGAATCTGAGCAATCGGAGGAGAAGGGCCTTGGTCAGAGAGGTGACCAAGAACCCGATGGTCACACTGACAGCTTCAGAGTTCCTCTGTGGAGATGGGAGAACCTTCCGGAAGGACAACCATCTCTGCAGCACTCCACCAATCAGGCCTTTACGGTGGCCAGACATAAGTCACTCCTCAGTAAATGGCACAACAGCCCGCTTGGAGTCTGCCAAAAAGCACCTAAAATAATCTCAGACCATGAGAAACAAGATTCTCTGGTCTTTGGCCTGAATGCCAAGCGTCACGTCAGGAGGAAACCTGGCACCATCTCTACGGTGAAACATGGTGGCAGCATCATACTGTGCGGATGTTTTTCAGCGGCAGGGACTGGGAGACTAGTCAGGATCAAGGGAAAGATGAACAGAGCAAAGTATAGAGAGATCATTGATGAAAACCTGCTCCAGAATGCTCAGGACCTCAGACTATGGCAAAGGTTCACCTTCTAACAAGACAATAACCCTAAGCACACAGTCAAGACAATACAGGAGTAGCTTCAGGACAAGTCTCTGAATGTCCTTGAGTAGCCCAGCCAGAGCCCGGACTTGAACCTAGAGAGACCTGAAAATAGCTGTGCTGTGACGCTCCCCATCCAACCTGACAGAGCTTGAGAGGATCTGCAGAGAAGAATAGGAGAAACTCCCAAATGCAGGTGTGCCAAGCTTGTAGCGTTATACCCAAGAAGACTCTAGGCTGTAATCGCTGCCAAAGGTGCTTCCACAAAGTACTGAGTTAATGGTTTGAATACTTGTGTAAATGTAATATTTGTTTTTTATTTGTAATAATTAGAATTTAAAACAAAAAAAAAACTGTTTTTGCTTTGTCATTATGAGGTATTCTGTGTAGATTGATGAGTATTTCATTTAAAAAAAATCGATTTTAGAATAATGCGGTAATGTAACAAAATATTGAAAATGTAAAGGGGTCTGAATACTTTCCGAATTGAGAGGTTGAAATGATGTTGAATTTCATATTTGATTATACATATTTAATATGACCTTGTTTTAATGCTGATAGTAAAATGGTATGTTTGAATCAACATCATTGTTTCAACATCATGACATCAAACAGTCTGGGCCGCAACCTGGACCTACAGGCCGTGGTGAAAACATTTGCACACAAAAATGCAAGGCGACGCAGTCACATACTACTATAGTATATATATATATAGTCACATACTACTATAGGTCTCTACATAGGAAAAAAAAATAGAGATAAGCACAGAGATACTTTTTCATAAGGAGCAAAGAGGATTTGAGGAGACCAGGGGAGTCTCCCAAATTGGATTTAATTTAATCTGAATATTTCAGTCCATTTGTGTAAGCTATTAGCCAGACAAAACCCACTGAGTTCAACAGTAAATATTGGCAAAATGTATCCTCAAGCCGACTACTTTTTTTTCTCATTGTTAGGCTATTTTATATATTTTTTAAAGTATATAAATAGCAGCTAAATACTGTATACCATGGAGGCTGCGGAGGGGAGGACGGCTGATAATAATGTTTGGATTGATAATGGAGTGGTATCAACCACGTCTTTGATACCATTCCATTGACTCCATTCCAGCCATTATTATGAGCTGTCCTCCCCTCTGCAGCTCCCACTGCTGTACAGTATATACTGTAGCTATAGATAATAGGCAACACTGAAACACAATGAAACAATCCCTAGTAAGCTGGTGTTTTGAGGGTTAATAGACTGGTTTTACGCAAAACATCTTTCTATCCAAGCTGGGAGAGAGTGCGGGGATGGTTCATGTCATACATGCATTAAACTAAATCTATTGGTAGGCGATTACTATGCAGTTGCATTGAACATTTATTTTACAACCTGCAATGTTTGAATCTCCAACTTTAATTACTGAACAAGTAATGGCATTATTGCTGCCAGCCAGCAGTCTAAATGGCAGCATTGTGAAACTGTGTATAGCCTCGTGAAATGTTAGGCTTAACATAAGAAAATGATGACCAAATAGGCCTCCCAATAAACTTTTTTTCAGAGAGATGGCGTTACGCCAGTGCCTATGGGCCGTGGTCAAAAGAAGTGCACAATATAGGGAACAGGGTGCCATTTGGGACTTAGCCATACTCAATGTCTTGGTAGCCATTTTAGGTTGAATCTAATATGAGCATGTGCCTGGTGGCTGCAGTAATATAATGACAGGAGAAAGAGGAGCCCAGAGGCTCCTGTGGAATTAATTTAGGGGGAACTCCCTACCCTACTGCATCAATGCCATCTCTGTGGTACTACAATCCAGTAGTGCCCAAACTGTATCTGTCTGCCTTGTTCGTGACCCACTTAAAGCTAAATTTGTCTTATGACCGAACAGTGTTTTTGAGCCACCTAAAGCCTGAGGCTAAATTTACCATTATGGCCAAACAATGTCTCTCTACCCACAGACGAGTATCACATCACAGGCAGCCCATGGATGATCTAGTTTAGTCTTTAGACTAGTGGATACATAATACCAATATTTGAGGAACATTTGGTGTAATGCCATTGGTTGGCAGTTGGTGGGTGCAGTTGGCTGGGATGTGGAGGTACAGTGGATGAGAGATGGTGAAAAGGACACATTGGCACACGACGGAGTTACTGAGTTACATACTGTATTGTAAGTCCCAAAAATCCCCCCCTAGCACAGACGAATGTATTCATTAATTCAATTATTATATCGGCAACAAAATGAAAGAAAAACATTCCCTCACACCACATTTGGATATACGCTGAGATAATCATCAAGGAATAAATATAGTCAGATTGTAAAGTCTCTATGTGCTGGCTCTATACATGTTTCATTGAACACATACACACAGTCACTATTCTATTACTAATGCCAGTTAGGATAGGTAATATATGACACACAAACAGATACTATGTTGAAGTTTGAACAGAATAAACCAACCTAATTCTGTTCTCCCCATCGACGACTGTTGGTGAGCAGGCAAGAAGTGAGGTCTTGGCCCCACATCAAAGATACTGGACACACACACACACACACACACACACACACACACACACACACACACACACACACACACAAATTATCAATGGTGGTTATGATTAACCTGGTGGAACCAACCTGATCGCTACGTTTACCTTTCTATTTCACTTCAGATATCATAAAATGTGAAGTGAAATAGAATGGTGAACACAGTGATAATTCCAAATATTTTTTTTTTGGTTCCAACCGTCGTGTCTTTGTGAGCTGCAGAGAAGGTGAATGGATGATCTCCGCATGTGTGGTTCACACCGTGAAGCATGGAGGAGGAGGTGTGATGGTACACCACAGAATTCTACAGCGATAAGCCATCCCATCTGCTATGCGCTTAGTGGGACTATCATTTGTTTTCCAACAGCACAATGACCCAACACACCTCCAGGCTGTGTACGGGCTATTTGACCAAGAAGGAGAGTGTTGGTGCTGCATCAGATGACCTGGCCTCCACAATCACCCGACCTCAACCCAGTTGAGATGGTTTGGGATGAGTTGGACCGCAGAGTGAAGGAAAAGCAGCCAACAAGTGCTCAGCATATGTGGGAACTCCTTCAAGACTGTAGGAAAAACATTCCAGTTGAAGCTGGTTGAGAGAATGCCAAGAGTGTGCAAAGTTGTCCTCAAGGCAAAGGGTGGCTACTTTGAAGAAAATAATACAAAATATATTTAGATTTGTTTAACACTTTTTTTTTACTACATGATTCCATATGTGTTATTTCATAGTTTTGATGTCTTCACTATTACTCTATTAATAGGTGTGTCCAAACTTTTGACTGGTACTGTATATAATTGTATTAATTTCCCCTAACCCTACCACCCCTCCCCTAATTGGAGTAAACTAATGGACAACAATACTTAGGTTTCTACTTCCAGCTTATACATACAATATACAGACACAGTATATTTTACATTAGTTATCTTGTTATTTTTTGTCCCACCCTTCAGCTCCACTCAACTCCTCCCATCTACCTCTGAACCCCATCCAGTTTTGATTTCTATTTACCATATATTTTCAACTGTGTTGTTTCACAAAAGTTCTGAACCTTTCTATGCTCATAGTTTCTACAGATTGTAAATTAACTAAACATTTTTGCCAAGAGTATTACTATATTATTTATTGATTGACTATGACTTTTTAAATCACCCAGCAGTGCTATTTGCAGAGTTGGCTCCAGGTAAATGTTGCAATTCTTCAGCCATTGTCACGCCCTGGCCTTAGTTATCTATGTTTTCTTTATTATTTTGGTTAGGTCAGGGTGTGACTAGGGTGGGTATGCTAGTTTTGTCCTGTCTAGGGTTTTTGTATATCTAGGGTTTTTTGTAGGTCTAGGTATATATATGTCTATGGTGGCCTGATATGTTTCCCAATCAGAGACAGCTGTTTATCGTTGTCTCTGATTGGGGACCATATTTAGGTAGCCATTTTCCCTTGGGTTTGTGGGTTCTTGTCTATGTGTAGTTGTCTGTTAGCACTCATTTTGTATAGCTTCACTGTTTGTTTTGTTATTTTGTTATTTTTGTTTAGTGTTCATTCTTAGAATAAAGAAGAATGTACGCATACAACGCTGCGCCCTGGTCTCCTCCTTTTGACGGCCGTGACAGCCATTCCTAAACCTGTGATAAAAAATAAGCTATATATGGACAGTACCAAAAGAAATGATCTAATGATTCTTTCTCTTTATTAATTGTTGTATTTAATATTAACTTTTTTTTTATTACAATCCCTACCATTGATAGTGTTGGATGTGTGGTCTTTGTGTCTCGGAACAGTTTGTTATCAATGTATAGGTTATTGACCTTGAGAGCTAAACGTGTTCATTTTAGTATATTCTCTTTGAAGAGTGGGTACAGTACTTTGCGATTTTGTTTGGGAACTGATCATTCATGCCTACTTTAAAGCTGGCGAGTCTTTAGCCCAGTATTTTAACCATTATGGTATCTTTAAAGGATGCGATTGGGCGTTCGTATTGGTGTCCTCTATGTTCGAAATAATGTACATGTTTGAGTTTAACCTCTCTAGGGTATGTGGGACGGTAGCGTCCCACCTCGTCAACAGCCAGTGAAACTGCAGGGCGCCAAATTCAAAACAACAGAATTCCCATATTTTAAATTCCTCAAATATACAAGTATTTTACATCATTTTAAAGCTACACTTGTTGTAAATCCAGCCAAAGTGTCCGGTTTCAAAAAGGTTTTACGACGAAAGCACACCAAACGATTATGTTAGGTATGAGCCAAGTCACAGAAAAAGACAGCCATTTTTCCAGCTAAAGAGAGCAGTAACAAAAAGCAGAAATAGAGATTAAATTAATCACTAACCTTTGATAATCTTCATCAGATGACACTCATAGGACTTGATGTTACCCAATACATGTATTTTTTGTTCGGTAAAGTTCATATTTATATTTAGAGTTTAGGCAAGACGCTACTGTATCACTTGGCAAAAAGCCTGAGAAAATGCAGAGCGCCAAATTAAAATGAATTACTATGAAAATTACTATAAAATCAAACTTTCATTAAATCACACATGAAAGATACCAAATCCAGCCAACATGTCAGAATTCAAATAGGCTTATCAGCGAAAGCATACGATGCTATTATCTGAGCATAGCACCATAGTAAACAAAAGAAAGAAAACATTTCAACCCTGCAGGCACCTCACAAAACGCAGAAATAAAAATATAATTCATGCCTTACCTTTGACGAGCTTCTGTTGTTGGCACTCCAATATGTCCCATAAACATCACAAATGGTCCTTTTGTTCGATTAATTCCGTCGATATATATCCAAAATGTCCATTTATTTGGCGCGTTTGATCCAGAAAAACACCGGTTCCAACTTGCTCAAACGTGACGACAAAATATCTCAAAGGTTACCTGTAAATTTTGCCAACAAATGTCAAACTACTTTTGTATTACAACTTTAGGTATTTTTTAACGTTAATAATCGATAAAATTGAAGACGGGATGATATGTGTTCAATACAGGATTAAAACGAAATGTTGCATGCCTTCTGTTTGATTGAAGCGCATGTCCAGGACACCTGGAGTGCCTCGACTTCAAGATGTCCGTATTTCTTCATTACACAAAGGAATAACCTCAACCTATTTCTCAGGACTGTTGACATCTAGTGGAAGCCGTAGGAACTACAAGCAATTCGCTTAGAAATCTGGTTTCCCAATGAAAAATCATTGAAAAGACAGTGACCTAAAAAAAAAAAAATCTGAATGGTTTGTCCTCAGGGTTTCGCCTGCTAAATAAGGTCTGTTATACTCACAGACATGATTCAAACAGTTTTAGAAACTTCAGAGAGTTTCCTATCCAAATCTACTAATAATATGCATATCTTATCTCCTGGGGATGAGTAACTGGCAGTTGAATTTGGGTATGCTTTTCATCCAAACGTGAAAATGCTGCCCCCTACCCTAGAGAAGTTAATTTGGTGGACAGTATCACCTAGGATCTGCAGCGCCTTAACCATGAATACTTTCACCACACTCTCTGGATCTTCACCTTCATCCTCTTTAATTCCGATAAGCACCAGATGTTTGCGCATTGATCTAGTCTGCATATCAAGTAGGGATTCTATTAACAACTTGTTACCTTTTTTAAGTTCATTAATGTCAGCTTCGCCATGGCTGTATTTAATACTGTGTTTCCCAGCCTCTGTTCTGGACCTGGGGACTGTGAAGAGACCTCTGGTAGCATGTCAAATCAAATGTTATTTTATTTATCACCTGCGATGAATACAACAGGTGTAGACCTTAAAAGTGAAATGCTTACTTACAACCCCTTAACCAACAATGCAGTATTAATAAAAATAAGTGTTAAGAAAGTATTTACTAAAATAAACTGAAGTAAAAAAATGTATAAAATAAAAAAATAAGAAAAATAGAAAAATAACAAATAATTAAAGAGCAACAATAAAATAACAGCAACAAGGGTAAATACAGGGGGTACCGGTACAGAGTCAATGTGTGGGGGCACAGGTTAGTCGAGGTAATTGAGGTAATATGTACATGTAGGTAGAGGTAAAGTGACTATGCATAGATAATAAACAGAGAGCAGCAGCACTCCGGTACCGCTTGCCGTGTGGTAGCAGAGAGAACAGTCTATGACTAGTGTGGCACAAAGACCAATAGTGATGCAGTAAATCTCTCCTCAACTTTGAGCCAGGAGAGATTGACATGCATGTCATTGCCATTCACCCTCTGTGTACATTTTAGTGCAATACAAGCTGTCCGTTTTGGACCAACTGTAATTTGCCCATGTCATTTGTTTGCTGCACCTGACCACACAACTGGACAGTAGTCCAGGTGCGACAAAACAAGGGCCTGTAGGACTTGTCGGGTTGACTGAGATATCATGAAAGCAGAGCAACGATTTCTTCACATTTTAGTAACCATTGAGTCTATATGTTTTGACCATGATAGCTTGCTATCTATGGTGACACCCAGAAGTTTAGTCTCTTCAACTTGCTCAATAGCCACATTATTCAATAATAGATCCAGATGAGGTTTAGGGTTGAGCGAGTGATTTGTCCCAAAAATGTTGCTTTTAGTTTGAGATATTTAGCACGAGCCTATTGCTAGTTACCCATTCTAAAACTGACTAGAGCTCTATGTTAAGGGTGTCAGTTATTTATTTTACTGTTATATAATAGACAGCCAAGTGGTAAATTACATTTTGTCCTAAAGAAAGGACAAAGATTTTTGCTAATGCACTTCACAACCAAAATTACTCTAGTTGTATCTGCTTGCCTGGGGAATTAGCCTACTATTTTATCAAGCTGCATATTTTTTTTAACAACTTTTCACATAACACACATTACCTGTTGTTGTTGATGAAGCCATCTGTGTCATCAGGGCAAAACCCGAGTCACTATCCGAAGCCTTATGATGCAGTGTCCTTTTCATAGGAGTCAATGGAGACTGACAACAACGGGGATGTCACAAGGGTACTTGTGTTGTTTTACACAATTTTATACTGAGGTCTTTCCTGACAAGCTGTGAAAATATCAAGTGAACAGTGAATTAAATTATTTTTGGAGGTCCTTAAACCATTGCAATCACATTGCTGGACACGCTAAGATACCCACCTTTGCTCCTTCTGGTAGATCCCGGCATCCGTTTATGACCAGGGGATCAGTCTGGCACCCAACTGTGCACTATTTAAAAGAAAAACAGTGTCAACGATTGTCATCTCTCAATTCTAAACATAGTTCGAGAAATAAAGTAATCTGGCTGTGAAGCCAATTCCATGCTTTACAGATGTAGACTGACTGGCTCCAGATTGTATTAGATTCAGGCCGGTGACATCGTTACACTATGCAACTGTGACATGTTTTGTTATGGCCATGGGTTAGTTATTAGAAAACAACTGTGCCATATTATGATGTCGTCAAATTTACTTTAGAGAGATGGAAATGTTGACATTACTGTTACCAGCAAAGTTAGTCAAAAATAGCTAGCAATGCTAATGTTAGCTAGCTAAAATATGGTGCTCCCCTCAATCTTAGTTAGCTGGCTAAAGGTATACTGCATCTAAAGTCAATCTGGTGACATCACGATAAAAGGTTTTCCTACTAATAATTTGCCTTCTTTGAACTGTTATCATGTTTCCAAACCAAATCCAAGTTGTTTTGAGGTAGGCTAACATTAACCAGCTAGCTAGTTAGCTAGCCAGTTGCGGGCAAGCTAGCTAACGTCAGCTATGCTAGTGATGATAGTGATATTGATTATCAAAATGTACATAACCAGATAACGTAAACTCACCCCATTCCGTACAAATGTGTGTAACCGCGACATTCAAACTAGGCTACAAATAAAACTAAATGGGACTGTAGCGACTGTGTTGACATCAAAATCGGGGGTGTGAACTAGGTTTCTATTCAAGCGTTGATCGACATGGTAATGGCTCTATAGTATTGGAGAAAAGTTGAAAAAACTGACCCTCCGTTACATCTTGACGTGTCATGTCGTAACGTACAGCACGCATAAAGCAACTATTTCTGTCTTACAATCTCTCTCCAGGTGTAGCACTTCTCTCATCGTTTAAAAACAAGAAATGGACAGTGACGGGGGTAAGGGGGGATACCTAGTCATTTTTTTCGTTATCATTGCATGCGATCATCATTCTCAAAGCCGCTGTTTACTTCTAAGATCACTTTAGCACCGCTCTAAAAACCCGATTCAAATTCGACACAAACCTTCAAATAGGTATGTAATTCCCACACGACATCTGTCCTTCTCACTACCACGCATTAGTTTCGCTTCCCCACCCGCCATTTTTAAAAAGACCCAACGGGGCTCATTGCCTGCTTGAATTATGCAGAAACGGGCAGTGTTTAGGTCATGTAATCGATTTTGTTGGAAAGGGGAGAAATTGTGCTTTACAATGGTATTGACATTAGTTGATTTGGAAGTATTACGTTTTTGGGGCGCTAAAATAAGGGCAATTGTACGGACCAAGGCGATGTACGTGTTTACGTGAGTTTACGTTACATAACTAGCAGCCTATGGTCTAGCTACTGGTATACTCACCGCCACTGGGGACCAACAAACTCCAAGCACCTATTTCGCATGATGATCGCGTCTTTTGTCAGGGCATGCAAACCATAGTGGTGAGGGAGTCTGTTGTGAGGATAACTTGTGTAATTGCTGGCTAGAGTAAAATGGTAGTAAAACATCCTCTTGAGTGTTCATGGGTGTGGTTGCGATAGTAGAGGCCTTAGTGTGTGCGTGTGAATGTGTGTCTAGGTCTTAGTGTCTGGCTGTGTGTGCATACATGCATGCGTGTGTGTGTGTGTGAGATCGCCAGTGGGTGGCTATGTCTCTGTCTAGTCCTGTTATCTGGAGACACAAAGAGTACACAGTGTTGTTTCCTCTACGCCATGCCTGACCTCACCCATAAGGCCATGCAGAGTGACAGTTCTCCCTACCTCCCACCCACAACTAGGGCTTAGAGTACTTGCTGATCACGAAAAACCAAAAAGTCTCCTCGCCCGTCCAATCTTTCCACCATTCCCTAGTCTCACTCCTAACCGTGTGTCTTCACCACGACAGTAGACCTACACTAATATGGTATCACTATGAGCCTGGCAAGGAAGGCTACATTAGCCCTGTTTTCCTTCAATCTCTTAATTTTCTTAGTTCCGTATGTCAGGTGGCAATGGGTTTTTTCTCTAGAGATTAGGGAGATTTCAGAGACCAACAGAATATAAGAGTCCCTAAGGATATGGAAGAATGTGAGCAGATTAACACTTTTCTTTGTACAGATAGACAGTGTCATTGAAATGCATTTGAGGATTGTATTTATTACAAAGCAATCAGAACATCTTGTCCAGTGTGAAACTGCTGATGAAAAGGTATATAAACATCCTGAGTGGGATGGGAAGAAATTCCCTGCTTTTGTTGTGTTTTAGTACATCAGACCCACACAACATGAGGCGGTAAAACAATATATATTTTTAGCCAGGTGGATATATTTAACCCACTTACCACACTTATTGAAGTCTAAACTGTTATAAAAAATATATTTTTACTGTATTTTTATTGCTGTATTTGTAGCTGCATGACGCCAAGCGCTGCGTTGAGATTATTTTAATTCCTCCCTAGAGCAAGGACTGGACACATGTGGTGAGGTGTGTAGTTAAGGCCTTAGGGTACTTCACTGTATACCTCTGAAGCTGCAGAGAGCTTGTTATGTCTCTCCCTCAAACAGATGCAGTTTATTTACATTGACTGGTGCTTTTATATCTGGCCCTTTCACAAAGGCTTTGGTCCCTCCCTGGAGTCTTCGTCCCACCAGAAAGAGTCCGCCCCTCTATCTGTCTGTCCGTCTCTCTCTCTGTTTGTGGGGAAGCAACGAGGGATGCATATAATTGGGGGAAGGATGGGGGATAAATAGAGGGGTTAATGTGTAGCTGAGGAAAGTGAGCGCCTTCCTTTGTTTGGACTTCGTTAGGGAGTCATTATACTAAACAACGAGTGGTGAGTGGCTGCACAGAGAGGAATTCCCCTTATTCAAAAGTTATCACAGATGTGCTCCTGCTCTCCTTGTGCTACGCACAGCTGGCCCAGAACTACCCATAACCCCCCTTGCTTCTCCATGCTATAGTACTATTGGCCATTGCTCTACTCTGAACAAAGGGCCAATTATTTATACCTCAATGGCTCTGAATCTGGAAAGTCACTTTAGCTGGACATAGACAGAGCCAGTACCAGCCCTAGTTCTAGCCTACTACACACAGCTGGCCCAAAAGTCCCCACAACTCCTCTCGCTTTCTTCTTTCTCCATGCTATAAGGCAGGGGTGTCAAACTCATTCCATGGAGGGACTAGTGTCTGCTGGTTTTTCATTTCAATCAAGACAGACACCAGGTTAGGGGAGTTCCTTACTAATCAATAAAGTACAAGGGAAGAGTGAAGACTTGCAGACACTCGGCCTTCTGTGGCATGAGTTGGACACCATTGGGCTACTGTTCTGGAAAATAATTTCAGCTGGACAGAGTCAGCACCAGCTCAAGCCAGGCCACCGGCTACAGATTCAGAACAATGGGCGGGTGCATGGGAGTCAGTTTCAGTCTGTGAAGCGCATTATCTGCTGCCAGCTCGGATAAAAGATGAAAGGTGGAGGGAAAGTTTGGGGGATTTCAGAGAGAGGATCTGCAGCAGCCGAATCAGGAAGTAAAAGTGCTAGAGGTTAACGGTCATCTCGGGCCTCGCTCTGTGAAATAGTTCAGTAGGGTTTCTCATCACACACTGTACAGAGACAGTGTACATCGCAAATGGTACTCTATTCATGATACCCTATGGATCCTGGTCAAAAGTAGTGCACTATAAAGGGAATAGGGTGCCATTTGGGACACATTACATCTCTCTGCCGTGTCAGTTAGGTCTCTATAATAGGTTTAATTGGACATTCGCCCCATGAATATGTCAGCAGCTGCAGGTCAATATAGTTTGTGAATGCATGCTTGCATATTATGTCAGCATGGGCAGCTATGGTACTGTTACTTTCCCCAATGAGAAACCAAAAATTGTCATTCCACAGAAATAGGAAACTAACAAATGAGCCACCGACAACTAGAACAAAACAGGTGGGTGTTTTAATATGGTTTCTGAAAAGCATACATGGGGGTGCCTACTGACTGCGTGCTGGCCAAGCAAACTCGCGTAGGATCTTAACACCCACCATGGATGCCCACTAGATTTGCCTGATATCAGACAAACTAAAGGAAAAGAAAACTCACACCAACTTAAGCAATGGAGTGCAAATAAACATGGCGTAAACAAACAGGTGAGACACGCTAAAAGGCTTTCTTTCACAACTTAAAGAGGAAGAGCTAAACAGCAGCATCATTCTTCCAACATCTCTCATACCAACTGAGGCACTGGGCTAGCCACTCTTAATATCACCTGTTCCAGCACAGGTGAAACTAACGACTGACTAACGAGGCGACAGGTGCAACACATCCTGACCAACAAGGATGCTTCCAATCAGGGCAAGCCACACCTAAACAGAACCAACCTCCATATCGAAAACGAAATCGAGCAAAACCCCAAAGCCTATAACAGCACCTACTGTATGTTAGCAGCCCTACTGCAGTACGTAGGCTATGCAGATAGTAGGCAGTGTAGAGCAGTGTAGTGCAGTGTCAGGGACTTTCCAGACCAGGTTTCAGTGGGTATGAAGTGCACTCCTTGTACAGACTGTGGCGATTACGCTACTGAAGGCCGCACTTAAACAAGTCTGACCAGACATGCAATATGGACCTATTACAAAAGAGCCTGCTCGCACAACAACAAAAAACACCCTATGCACTTCCCATAAAGGATCTTTAAAATCCCCATTTCAAATTGCCTTTGATTACATGAAAGACAATTTGAAGTCACAAGTCTCTCAGTGTTACTGAAAGACGTGTATTTTCCTAGCAGTATGCAAAGTACTCAATGCAAAGCTAAAGCAGTAAACTTCTGATTATGACCACAATGTCACATGCAAAGGTGAAAAGTTGATACAATAACACTTTGTAAGAAACTGCTCAATACCCAGTAATGCTGTTAATTTCCTCCATTTATTCTCTCCTCAGCTCCGAAACTTCCATGCCGTGCATTCCAAGCTTGGAATGTTCTTATTTTATGTTGCTTTGTCCCAGGAGATACAGAAAGAGGAGGCGGCCATTGTTTTTACCAGGCTGTTAGTAACCCTATAAGGAAGCTCACACACAGGCACACACTCACAGACACAGACACCAGAGGGTGTGACAGGAGACTGAGCGGTGTGGAAATCCCCTTATTTAGGGCCTAAATCAGAGGCTTGGCTGACTGCAGCAGAGGCCCACTGTGGAGGGAGAGAGGGGACTGCAGCTGCTATTCTCATCTCTCGACTCAGTGGGCATCTGGCTAACCAGGTAGCTGCTCTAGTCTGCTGTGCCCTCATATTATAGTCTGCTGTGGCCTCACAAATTATTGTGCCACCTGTAACTATGTAGTTAAAGGAAAGATTCAGCCATGTAGAATGTTATATTGTTTTTGTGAATCTCTGAGTGATGTTCTATTGATTCCCGAGGTCATGTTATCTTTTCATGTGTATCTGAGCTATTGCTGTTCAAGCAGGCAGAAATTCGGCCAGTATGACATACCTATCTCGAGAAATTTGTAATTTAATAACAGAGGGTCCATCACATTTCTCCTATTTGTCTGCCTCTTCAGTCCAGGGTGCATTACATGGTACCGTTGACAATGTCAGACTTCGATCTGCAGGTTGAACATGGTGAGATTAAAGACTCATAAATTGATAGTGTAGTTTGTTTAGGCGATTTTACAGCTAACTAGCTATTTCACATGCTGATAATGACTTTGGTATTATTGTGTGTAGCTAAGTTTCCTAGCTAGCTAGCCAGCCAGCCCATAGAGAGAGCATTGCACTGTGGGTTTGATAGTCGACTTGAGCTGCAGCAGATTTCTACTAAGATTTTCACATTGCTACCAACCTTTATATAATGACAAAATGAAACATTTGTACTCAAAAAATATTGTTCTCACATTATAGGAATTAGTGGTTTTCGGTGAATTCTTCCTTTAAAGCAGCAAGGTTATGAGAGACATAACATACATGAAGGGAACATTTTGACATTTGCCGTATGGTTGATGAGAAACTCCATTTTGCAAATGTACGGTCCCTTACTAGACGTCCGTGAACGTTTGTAAAATTTGCGGACGGCGGCGGGCCGTGCACGGGGGCCAGATCTTCTGGGAAGTCATCGAACGAAGTCTCTCGGACATTCGGTTTCCGTTTTATAAACTTTTCAAATTTTGGTAGTTTTTCCGCTGTCCCGGTAAATCCCACCAGAGGGCGAATGGAATCATATTGCAAATGTACAAAACATCACCAATCACGACGTGGCCTTTTCTCCTAAATGGAAAAGACTTCGAAGATGAAACTTGGTGAGCATAGGTTTGGCATAATGAGCATTTGGCCCCGAACAAGATGGCGTCGAGGCTTCAACGCTTTTTGAGTTATGGCCATTTTTCTGGGATTAAAGGTCAAAAACGAAAATAGAGCGCTAATTTGACCGCTTCACGTCAAAGTACATGAACCTACAGTGCCAGGAAAAAAAGAACCAGCCATTTATCTATCGTAATTTAAGAGAAATCGTACAATGTAATTTTAATGTTAATTTTCAACAAAAAAAAATTTTGCCCAAAAAAGTTACAGATCCAGTTGCAGCGTGTTCAGACAAATCTTTTTTAAGTGGGTTTCGGAGCTCTGCGAGATTTCTGGGATTTTCTGAAATAACACACACTTATTCAACCCTCTGTAAATAAGTCAGTTCTTAAGATAAAGACTTAAAACTCAAAATTCTATAAGAGCCTACCCCAAGGAGGATATGTGTTCACTTTCAGCTTCCTGTGTCAACCCGGAAGTGCCTTAAAATGGTGTCATAGTTGCTGTTTTGAAGGGTTAAAAAAGTCAGATCTTTTCAAAACTTCATATGTGTGATTAGGCAACCCTCATGAACTGTAAATCAGTCATTGCTCTCTCACACACACACACACACACACACACACACACACACACACACACACACACACACACACACACACACACACACACACACACACACACACACACACACACACACACACACACACAGCAAGGATGCAGTGACAAAGTGCGGTGCTTAAAGACACTCAGAGCCTGCAATGGCATTACCATAATCTCTAGGCTGTGCCGAGTTCAACGAGATGCCCCGCTACACCGTAGCTTGCTCGGTCTGAGCTCAGCCACCATGAAAAAAGTAGGCCCATAATGAAGCCTGGCCCTAAATTGCAGGTGCTTTTGGGTGACAGCGGGAGAACAGTTACGTTTAGAAGCACAATTCGACCTCAGGAACATTCCTGAGGTCCTCCCGATCTGTGCAAGCCTAACCTTGACCATGTGGCATTAACCCTTAACAGTGAAAATAAGGTGTTTACATCAAACAGTTTTCAATGACTTCTCTCCCCATAGGAATACATTGCCTGCACCCCTAAATTCAACCTGAAGCCTATGTGGGTTATGAATGCCTTATGAACCTGTCTTCGATGAAAATCCATCAGGCCACTATGAGGTCTACCTGTGTTGATTCTAAGCTTCCTGGAGCAACCGGAAGTGATTAAAATCACCCTAAAAGTGTTTTTCCATACCCAACCTGGAGTTTGAGAGAAATAGTGCATTCAACCCTGTGTAAATCGGTCAGTTCTTAACGTAAACACTTAAAACTCAGGATTCTGTAAAAGCATACCCCAATGAGGATATGTGTTTACTTTTAGCTTCCTGTGCTAACCGGAAGTGCCTTAAAATGGTGTCAAAGGGGCTGTTTCGAAGGGTTAAAAAAGTAAGATCTTTCCAAAACGTCATATGTGTGATTAGGCAACCCTCATGAACCGTAAATCAGTCATTCATCCCATCAGATTTCCAACAAAAACTCAAACACACACACAGCAAGGATGGAGTGACACAGTGTGGGGCTTAGAGCCACACAGATCCTGCAATAGTTAGCTTTGTTCGAACTATTAAAGAACCGTTAGACCTAGAGCTCTGAAACTTTAGAAACCTGTTCTAGAGCTCAGGTCGATAGTGCACGGTGAGTGCTCAGCTAGGCCTACACACAATGTCAGAACTGGACCCGCAGCTAGATAGTAACTACGTGTTATATGTTTTTATTATGGTTTAAACAGAAGGTGCGGTGAATTTTGGGCCTGCTCTGAAATATGTGATAGTTGGCTTCTAAACGAGTTGGAAAAAGTGGGTGTGGTGTCAGTTTGTATCAGTTTGGTGTCAGAATGATATATAATTGACTGATGGACACTGACTTGCTAGTTGACTTTTGTACATTTACAATATGTTTAAACAGTGAGGTACCATCACAAAAATGACATTCTGAAATCAACGAGCAATGGAGAGGAACCAGAATCACTGCCCGGCCATCCCGAGTTCATCGGGCCAGTCAATTTTGCATTTCTGCAGTTTTTTTGAGCATGTCAAATTCGTGATTGTAAATGCCCATTGAAACATATTGCAAATGCACAGTACATTTCTAATATGATTCAACAGTGAAAAAACATCACCAAATGGACATGATGAAATCAACACAATGAGCGATGGAGAGGAACCATTATCACTGCCCTACCATCCCGAGTTCATCGGGCCAGTCAATTTCACATTCCTGCAGTATTTTTGAGCATGTCAAATTTGTGATGGTAAATGCCCTTTGAAACATATTGCAACTGGATAGCCGTGCACCTGGTGATTGGAATGTGTTAACCAGAAGCACATTTTTAAAATGTTTTTTAATGCCTTTAGGGGGGAGCAAGGGGTCTACGGTTGGGTAGGGAGCACCCCCCCACCCGTGCCCCTTATCATTTTGGACGTTTTTCAAAAAATCGTTATTTTCGACTTTTGACTTCCTATGAAATCATATTGCAAATGGACAAAACATATGCCTTATGGACAAGTAAAAAAATATATATATGATAATCAAATATGACAAAAGTATGTTCATACAGTTGTTATACATGTGTAATTGACAAAAAAATCGAAAGAATTTCGAAAAACGGTCCAGAAAGCACTTTTTTAAGGGGGTGATAAGTTTTTGATTTTTTTTCTCACATTTTAGACTTTTGACTTCCTATGAAATCATATTGCAAATGGACAAAACATATGCCTTATGGACAACTAACAAATAAATAAAAATTATAATAATACAATTTGACAAAAATATGTTCATACAGTTCTTATACATGTGTAATTGACAAAAAAAAATCGAAAGAATTTCGAAAAACGGTCCAGAAAGCACTTTTTTAAGGGGGTGATAAGTTTTTGAACAAATGTTCAAATTTTCAACATTTTACTCTTGGGTCTTGACTTGTGTTACCTTTGCAATATGAAAATTTACAGTGGAGCGCACTCGCCATCTATTGGATTTTTGCAGTGTTACACTTGGCATTTGCAATCAGTTTTGAATGAAACAACGTCCAATTGAGTGGTATTGTACATCGTGTATATGTTTCGTACGGTGCCAATAACATCCCATTCATTTTTGTCCATTTCAGGGGGGTGTTCCCTTACTACTGTAAATGCTGTAGCTACCTCCTAAGTAGTTGTCATGCCATACAGTGGGAACAGGCTAAAGCACAGTACAGTAAAATAAATGTGTTGTTCTCCGACTGAGATATAGTTCAGTCGTGGCCAAAAGTTTTTGAGAATGACACAAATATAAATTTTCACAAAGTGTGCTGCCTCAGTTTGTATGATGGCAATTTGCGTATACTCCAGAATGTTATGAAGAGTGATCAGATGAATTGCAATTAATTGCAAAGTCCCTCTTTGCCATGCAAATGAACTAAATTCCCCCAAAATATTTCCACTGCATTTCAGCCCTGCCACAAAAGGACCAGCTGACATCATGTCAGTGATTCTCTCGTTAACACAAGTGTGTAGGAGGGTGGTGCTTGGAATCATTGTTCTTCCTCTGTCAATCATGGTTACCTGCAAGGAAACACGTGCTGTCCTCATTGCTTTGAACAAAAAGTGCTTCACAGGCAAGGATAAGATTTCACCTAAATCAACCATTTATCGGATCATCAAGAACTTCAAGGAGAGCAGTTCAATTGTTGTGAAGAAGGCTTCAGGGCGCCCAAGAAAGTCCAGCAAGCGCCAGGACCGTCCCCTAAAGTTGATTCAGCTGCGGGATCGGGGCACCACCAGCTTGTTCAGGAATGGCAGCAGGCAGGTGTGAGTACATCTGCACGCACAGTGAGGTGAAGACTTTTGAAGGATGGCCTGGTGTCAAGAAGGGCAGCAAAGAAGCCACTCTCTCCAGGAAAAACATCAGGGACAGACTAATATTCTGCACAAGGTACAGGGTTTGGACTGCTGGGGACTAGGGTAAAGTCATTTTCTCTGATGAATCCCCTTTCCGATTGTTTGGGGCATCCGGAAAAAGCTTGTCCGGAGAAGACAAGGTGAGCGCTACCATCAGTCCTGTGTCATGCCAAAAGTAAAGCCTCCTGAGACCATTCATGTGTGGGGTTGCTTCTCAGCCAAGGGAGTGGGCTCACAACCCAATTTTGCCTACGAACACAGCCATGAATAAAGAATGGTACCAACACATCCAGGAACAGTTTGGTGACAAATAATGCCTTTTCCAGCATGATGGAACACCTTGCCATAAGGCTCGGGGAACAAAACATTGATATTTTGGGTTCATGACCAGGAAACTCCCCAGACCTTAATCCCATTGAGAACTTGTAGTCAATCCTCAAGAGGCGGGTGGACAAACAAAAATCCACAAATTCTGACAACTCCAAGCATTGATTATGCAAGAATGGGCTGCCATCAGTCAGGATGTGGCCCAGAAGTTAATTGACAGCATGCCAAGGCGGATTGCAGAGGTCTTGAAAAAGGAGGGTCAACACTGCAAATATTGACTCTTTGCATCAACTTCATGTAATTGTCAATAAAAGCCTTTGACAGTTATGAAATGCTTGTAATTATACTTCAGTATTCCATAGTAACCTCTGTCAAAAATATCTAAAGACACTGAAGCAGCAAACTTTGTGGAAATCAATATTTGTGTCATTCTCAAAACTGTTGGCCACGACTGTATCTGCAAATTTTTCAGGTATGTCTAAGAAACCGTTGACTCATACATGCACACGTGAGCGCAAACCCAAAAACACATACGCACACACGCACACACACAAACACAATCTCACACACAGTTCCAAGGAAATTCTGTCTCTGGATTTTCCTTCCTTAATCACATACACTGTCCCAGATGACTGCTGTGTGCATCGTCTGTCAGGCTAGGCCGGGGAGCTAGAGGGTCTTCTCTTCACACACAAATGACAAACCAAACCGACTTCCAACTTTCAACACATCCTGTAGAGAAGGGTCAAGCAAATCCCACAAAGGACTTGCTCCCATACAAGTCCTAAACTAGGCTTCCTATTGAAACCTCCACTACATTCCATTCTCCATTTTGCATCCTTTGCTCATATCTCTCCTTGTGTCATCAAACAGTGGAGCGCAGCCACAGTCGGCAAAGGACACAGTCATCACATGTGTTTTTTGTTTGGCTCTATTAGACTAATAAAGACAAATAAAAAACACAAGTGCTGACTGTCCTGTACTGACTGTGGCTTCGCTCCACTGTCTACAACTAATTTAGTTGTCCCACAGTAACCCCTGTCTCAGCCTCCTTTGTAATGGTACAATACCACCCTCTACTGAAATATGTGTGTATTGCCAGCCTTTGGCCACTGTAGATTAGATTTTCTAGAATATAGTGTAATGACAGTGTATAGCCAGTCCCCATTGGTCACCGAATAGTTACAGAGTTGTTACTCTAATATATCATCCAAACCCCAAAATCCATCATGATCCATTGCCAGTCTCAGTCTGGTGTATAAATGCCACTCTCTCTCTCTGTCTTCTTTTGTTGGAGGTCTCTGTGTATAGTTTGCTATTTCCTGCTATCCCTCAATGTGGTGAGTGAGGTCACGGCTGTAGGTCATTCTGGACTAGAGAGAGAAGCCCACACTGACCTGAGAATGGCTGCAATGTGAGGTTAGCTAACATAATCTGTCACCTCAAACAGCCATAGAAGAGGACACAGGAGTCTTTGTTACCAATGAAGAGAGACAATCACATGTCACTCACAGACACAGTACAGCCACATGAAACTTCTGCAGACAGAGTATCCACCATCGATTCTAGCTGACTGACCAACATGACAGACAGATGAGATAAAATACTGTAGTTAAAGCATAGTTAACAATATATTTATTAACAGTTTATGAATGTGTTACATAAAAAAAAAAGTTTAAAAGTCCTCAGTAAGTACACATATTAAATAAATGTGAATATCAAAAAAGGTCTTAAATACATAAAGTTAATTTACAACAGAAGCAGCAGTACATAAGGCATGGTCTCGTAACAACAAATATGAAATAGATCATATACTCCCTTTACAAAATGGCCTGAAAAGATGTTCCAAATTACTAGTCAACAAGTGACCACAAGTCAGTAAGGCTACAAAGGCAAACACCATTTTTGGATCAGTGCTCAACCAAATATTTAAACAAATGTTTTCTAAAGTAAAACAAAGTGAGTGACATGCTAGTAGTAGTGTATGAAGCAGGAAGGCTTCATGTGTTAGAGTGCATTAAGGTTTAGGCTACTACTTGGCTCTGTGGTTTAGGCACAAACACAGCCCTTTGGGGGCACCAGGTACTGTAGATAGATAGGCACCAGGTTGGAATGTTAGGACCTGCCCCCAGTTAGGGGTAAGGCCACTGGAGACACATATTGTATAGTTAACAAAACAGTACTACTGTCCTACCACACTGTGTCTGCACTATAAACCCACAGAAAGACAGTGGCACTGCACTGCACTGCCCACTGAAGGCTAGCCCTTGTAGTCGGATCAGGCTAGCCCTTGTAGTCGGATTTAACCAACTCCTTTGTGTTTGATGACAGACATGACAATAACTTTATCACCATCATATCATTGTCCTTTTTTGTTATTGTTTGTTATCATGTCATTGTTCTTTATAGTTTGGTATCAATGGCATGACAACGACAGAGGAGTGAGCTAAAGGTGTAACAGGTCTGACTCCCAGGCTTATAGATGGCTCTTTTGTATCCACAACCAAACAAGTGCTTGGAGAGACACACACTAGTGCTCTCCCCTCCTACTTGACAAATGAAAACAAAAAAACATGCACAATACATAACTGTCACTCCAGAAATCAGTCTGTTGTCGTGACAATGGTGGGTACTCTGATGGCAGTGGGTGTGGCCTCAGGCTTATTTTCAACCTGATAGGTGACCGTGGCGTGGGGGGCGGTTCCCTTTGGCTGATCCATCAGTGGTCCGGGGATCTCCTCGTCTCGATTCTCGTCAAAGTATTGCTCTGCCTCCTCTGATAATCGGTTGTCTTCATCTTCTTCCTCCTTCTGGGAAGGAAAGACAAGGAGTTATTGGAATGTGCATAAACACATATGTAAATCATCTATGCCCTTTTAAGGCATCTATTTCAAGTGAATGTGACTCTTTCTTAGTGATCTTATAGCCTAAACCCCGGCTAGAGAATATGTGTAATGTCTAGCAAGGTGAAACTAGTAATCTGATAATCATTTGAACTACACTGAACAAAAATATAAACACAACATGCAACAATTTCAAATTTCATCTATTGATTTCACATCACTAGGAATACAGATATGCATCTGTTGGTCACAGATACATAAAAAAAGGTAGGGGTGTGGATCAGAAAACCAATCAGTATCTGGTGTGACCACCATTTGCCTCATGCAGCACAACACATCTCCTTCGCATAGAGTTGATCAGGCTGTTGATTGTGGACTGTGGAATGTTGTCCCACCACACTGCAATGTCTGTGTGACGTTGCGGGATATTGGAACACGCTGTCGTACACATAGATCCAGAGCATCCCAAACATGATCAATGGGTGACATGTCTGAGTATGCAAGCAAGCCATGGAAGAACTGGGACATTTTCAGCTTCCAGGAAATGTATACAGATCATTGTGACATGGGGAAGTGCATCATCATGCTGAATCATGAGGTGATGGCGTCAGATGAATGGCACGACAATGGGCCTCAGGATCTCATCACGGTATCTCTGTGCATTCAAATTGCCATCGATAAAATGCAATTGTGTTCGTTGTCGGTAGCTTATGCCTGCCCATACTATAACCCCACTGACACCATGGGGCACTCTGTTCACAAAGTTGACATCAGCCAATCACTCGCCCACACGACACCATACACACTAACCGCCAACTGCCCGGTACATTTGAAACCGGGATTCATCAATAAAGAGCACACTTCTCCAGCATGCCAGTGGCTATCGAAGTTGAGCATTTGCCCACTGAAATCGGTTATGACGCTGAACTGCAGTCAGGTCAAGACCCGGATGAGGACGACGTGCACGCAGTTGAGCTTCCTTGAGACGATTCTGACAGTTTGGAAGTCTTTGGTTGTGCAAACCCTCAGTTTCATCAGCTGTCCGGGTGGCTGGTCTCAGACGATCCCGCAGATGAAGAAGCCGGATGTGGAGGTCCTGGGCTGGCGTGCTTACACGTGGTCTGCGGTTGTGAGGCCGGTTGGACGTACTGCCAAATTCTCTAAAACGACGTTGGAGGTAGCTTATGGTAGAGAAATTAACATAAAATGATCTGGCAACGGCTCTGGTGGACATTCCTGCAGTCAGCATGCCAATTGCACGCTCTCACAAAACTAGACATCTGTGGCACAACTGCACATTATAGAGTGGCCTTTTATTGTCCCCAGCAGAAGATGCACCTGTGCAACGACCATGCTGTTTAATCAGCTTCTTGATATGCCACACCTGTCAGGTGGATGGATTATCTTGGCAAAGGAGAAATACTCACTAACAGGGATGTAAACAAATTTGCACACAACATTTGAGAGAAATAAGATTTTTGTGTGTATGGACATTTTCAGGGATCTTTTATTTCAGCTCATGAAATCAACACTTTACATGTTGCGTTTAAATTTGTGTTCAGTAAATATATAGGCCTACCTCAATCCTGATCCTGCAATACTCGTATTGTTTTGTATTTCAGTGTTCAGTTTGTTCTATTAAAGTTTCATCATGAACACTTACCACGCTGCGCTTTGGTCCTCCTCTCTTTCTCCAGACGAAGATCGTTACACCATTGCAAGCTGTGATGCTGCCTGACAACGTGCTCTCGATGGTGCTCCTGTAGAACACTGTGAGGGCCCTCGGGAACAGGACAAATTTCTACAGCATCCTGAAGTTGAAGAGTCACTGTTGTGCCTTCTTCACCACGGTGTCTGTGTGGTTTAACCATTTCAGCTCTTCGGAGATGTGTATGCCAAGGAACTTGAAGTTTTTGACCATCTCCACAGAGTTCGAACGGTGTGAGGCCACGCAGTCATGGGTATACAAGGAGTACAGGAGGGGACTAAGGATGCACTCATCAAAGAGGTAATATTGTCTACTTTCACCACCTGGGGTTGGCCCATCAGGATGTCCAGGATTCAGTTGCATAGGGAAGAATTCAGTCCCAGGGCCTTGAGCGTTGCGGTAAGCACTATGGTATTGGCGGCAGAGCTGTAGGGAGGGAAGAGGTGATGTGGTCTTTGACAAGCCTCTCGAAGTAATTCATGATGACAGAAGTGAGTGCCACGGGTTGATAGTCATTCAGTTCAGTTACTTTCCCTTCCTTGGGCACGGGGATGATAATGGGATTCTTGAAGCAGGTGGAGATAGTGGCCTGAGCTAGAGATTGAAAATGTCAGAAAACACAACAGCCAGCTGGTCTGCACATGCTCTGCGGGCGCGGCTATGGATGCCGTCTGGGCCTGCAGCCTTACGAGGGTTAACACGTTTGAATGACTTACATACGTTCTCCATGGAGACTGTAAGCACGTTGCCTTATTTGTCTTCAGAGGCTCTCCTCGCCCACTCAGAGTTGTCGTTGTACTCGGAGCGTGAGACCACTCTGTCTCACCGTTGTACTCGAAGCATGAGGAAAAAGAGAGTAGACATAGCAGCTCTCCACATGTGGAACCAGAAGTTCAGGCCCCAGGTCAGCTTGGTCTGACAGACACAAACACACAGCTTATTACCAGGCTTTGGAACATATTCTAGGAACTAGACACACACACAACGCATCGACAGGGCGGGACAGTAGGTCCTTCTCTGGTTCCTTGTCCTCCCCCTCCTCCTAGTATGTACTGTACTCCTCCATGGTCTCTCCATTAGAGAAATGGATGATCCTTCGTGGGGTTCTCTCTTTCCTCTTCTCCAGGTCTCCCAGCTCCACACTGTCATTGTCCTTCCCTGTGTTTGGGCTCTGGGACAGACAGACAGATATAGTTTCACTACAGACGAAGAGATACCCACAGACGAGAGGAGGACTCACAGCAACATATAGGCAGGGATATAATAAATTAAAACACAATAGGAACTTACACACACAATGCACAGTGAACAGTGCATGTCTGTAACGTTCGTCTTGTGGTGTATGAACAGACCAAGGCGCAGCGGGTGATGAATACATACTGAATTTATTTAACAGACAGACGAAACACGAAAACACTAGAACAAACTACAAAACAATAAACAAAGTCAACAGACTTGAAACAAATGAACTTACATATAGACGAAGAACGCACGAACAGGACCAGACTACCTAAAACGAACGAACAAACGAAACAGTCCCATGTGGATTACACAGACACAGGAACAATCACCCACAAACAAACAGTGAGAACAACCTACCTTAAGAACTAAATTGTCTTTCAATCGCTGTCCACCCTGTATTTTTTAGTCAAGTTTATGAGTATTTATGCATTACACTAGATCACTGTCCAATATGGCGCCCGACATTTTCTGACCAGCTTGGCTACTTTTCTCATTGTATAACCACGATTTTGGTGGCTAAATATGCACATTTTCGAACAAACTCTATATGTATGTTGTAATATGATGTTACAGGAGTGTCATCTGAAGAATTCTGAGAAGGTTAGTGAAAAAATTAATACATTTTGGTGGTGATAACGTTATCGCTATTTTTGCCGTGAATCAATGCTGGGGTAATGTTTGCACATATGGTATGCTAATATAACGATATATTGTGTTTTCGCTGTAAAACACTTAGACAATCTGAAATATTGTCTGGATTTACAAGATCTGTGTCTTTCAATTACTGTACGCTGTGTATTTTTAAGAAATGTTTTATGATGAGTAATTAGGTAATACACGTTGGTCTCTATAATTGCTCTGGCTGCTTCGGTGCTATTTTTGACGGTAGCTCTGATGGTAGCTGCAATGTAAAACTGATTTATACCTCAAATATGCATATTTTTCGAACAAAACATAGATTTATTGTGTAACATGTTATAAGACTGTCATCTGATTAAGTTGTTTCTTGGTTAGTTTGGTTGGTTCTTGGTTAGTTAGGTTGGCTTTGTGCATGCTACTTGTCTGTCTGAAAAATGTCTGTCCTTCTTTGTATTTGGTGGTGAGCTAACATAAATATATATTGTGTTTTCCCTGTAAAACATTTAAAAAATCGGACATGTTGGCTGGATTCACACGATCTGTATCTTTCATTAGTTGTATTGGACTTGTTAATGTGTGAAAGTTAAATATTTCTCAAAAATATTTTTTGAATTTCGCGCTCTGCCTTTTCAGTGGAATGTGGGAGGAGTTCCGCTAGCGGAACCCCAGTCCCAAACAGGTTAATGCAATCGCTGAATTACATTTTTTAAATTATCCTTACTTTTCAATACAGGTTGCGCCAAAGCGAAGCTACCCCAAAGAAAATGGCGGCATAAGCGTTTAACATTTTTCGACAGAACAACGATTTATCATCATAAATAGTTCTTACTATTAGCTGAACTGCCATCAGAATCTTGGGCAATGAATCCTTTCTCCGGTCTAATCGTCTTTTGGTCGAAAGATGTCCTCTTGTCCCGTCGAAATGGCCACTAACGTTCACCATGTACTAGAAAAGTGCCCAGCACTTGGAAGTGCGTCACACAGAAATGCCATAAAATCGCACTAAACGGATATAAATTGCTATAAAACGGTTTAAATTAACTACCTTAGGATGTTTTTAACACCTATAACGAGTAGAAACATGACCGGCGATATATTACTGGCTAAACGAAAGCTTGGAAAGAGGCCAGTCCGACGTCCATCGCGCGCCAGGCGCAGGGAAGAAAAGACATGTACTTCCGGTCTTTGGTGTTTTATACAGTCCCAGATTGCGCAATCGACTCCATTCAAATTGTCACCACTTACTGACATCTAGAGGAAGGCGTAGGCAGTGTTTGTATCCTCATAGCATTCACAGGGACCTAAAAACTGACCTGGGAGCAGAGGCCAAGATTTCTGAAATCTCACTCCATGTCAGGGAAAGTGCTGTAGAATGAGTTCTGTTTCACTCAGAGACATAATTCCAACGGTTATAGAAACTAGAGAGTGTTTTCTATCCAATAATAATAATAATATGCATATTGTACGAGCAAGAATTGAGTAGGAAGCCGTTTAAATTGGACACGTTTTCCAGAAAAAGTGAAAAACAGCACCCCCTGTCCTTAACAAGTATTAATATGGCTCTCAATCAGAGGAAACGTCAAACACCTGCCTCTAATTGAGAGCCATACCAGGCAACCCATTAACCCAACATAGAAAACACATAACATAGACTACCCACCCCAACTCACGCCCTGACCAATAAAACACATACCAAACAACAGAAAACAGGTCAGGAACGTGACAGAACCCCCCCCTCAAGGTGCGAACTCCGGGCGCACCCCTAAAACTCAAGGGGAGGGTCTGGGTGGGCATCTGTCCGCGGTGGCGGATCCGGCGGTGGACGAGGACACCACTCCACCACTGTCTTTGTCCACCTCCTTAGCGTTCCTTGAGTGGCGACCCTCGCCCCCGACCATGGTCCAGGAACCTTCACCAACGCCCCTCTACAATAGAGGAGACAACTCAGGACAAAGAGGTAGCTCAGGACAAAGAGGTAGCTCAGGACAAAGAGGTAGCTCAGGACAGAGAGGTAGCTCAGGACAGAGGGACAACTCTGGACTAGTGGCAGCTCCGGACTGAGTGGCAGCTCCGGACTGAGTGGCAGCTCCGGACTGAGTGGCAGCTCCGGACTGAGGGGCAGCTCCGGACTGAGGGGCAGCTCCGGACTGAGTGGCAGCTCCGGACTGTGGGGCAGCTCCGGACTGTAGGGCAGCTCCGGACTGGAGGGCAGCTCCGGACTGGAGGGCAGCTCATGACTGGAGGGCAGCTCATGACTGGAGGGCAGCTCATGACTGGAGGGCAGCTCATGACTGTAGGGCAGCTCATGACTGTAGGGCAGCTCATGACTGGAAGGCAGCTCATGACTGGAGGGCAGCTCATGACTGGAGGGCAGCTCATGACTGGCTGGCGGCTCTGGCAGCTCCTGACTGGCTGGCGGCTCTGGCAGCTCCTGACTGGCTGGCGGCTCTGGCAGCTCCTGACTGGCTGGCGGCTCTGGCAGCTCCTGACTGGCTGGCGGCTCTGGCAGCTCCTGACTGGCTGGCGGCTCTGGCAGCTCCTGACTGACGGACGGCTCTAGCGGCTCCTGACTGACGGACGGCTCTAATGGCTCGTGGCAGACGGATGGCTCAGAAGGCGCTGGGCAGACGGATGGCTCAGAAGGCGCTGGGCAGACGGATGGCTCAGAAGGCGCTGGGCAGACGGATGGCTCAGAAGGCGCTGGGCAGACGGATGGCTCAGACGGCGCTGGACAGACAGATGGCTCAGACAGCGCTGGACAGACAGATGGCTCAGACGGCGCTGGACAGACAGATGGCTCAAACGGCGCTGGGCAGACAGATGGCTCAGACGGTGCTGGGCAGACAGATGGCTCAGACGGTGCTGGGCAGACGAGCAGTGCAGGTGGCGTTGGGCAGACAGCCGACTCTGACCTGCTGAGGCGCACAGTAGGCCTGGTGCGTGGTGCCGGAACTGGTGGTACCGGACTGGAGACACGCACCTCAAGGCTAGTGCATGGAGCAGGAACAGGGCACACTGGACTCTCGATGCGCACTATAGGCCTGGTGCGTGGTACCGGAACTGGAGGTACCGGGCTGAGGGCACGCACCTCAGGGCGAGTGCGGGGAGCAGGAACAGTGCGCACAGGGCTCTGGAGACCCACAGGAGGCTTGGTGCGTGGTGCCGGAACTGGTGGTACTGGGCTGGAGACACGCACCACAGGGAGAGTGCGTGGAGGAGGAACAGGGCTCTGGAGACGCACTGGAAGCCTGGTGCGTGGTGTAGGCACTGGTGGTACTGGGCTGGGGCGGGAAAGTGGCGCCGGATATACCGGACCGTGCAGGCGTACTGGCTCCCTTGAGCACTGAGCCTGCCCAACCTTACCTGGTTGAATGCTCCCCGTAGCCCGTCCAGTGCGGGGAGGTGGAATAACCCGCACTGGGCTGTGTTGGCGAACCGGGGACACCATGCGTAAGGCTGGTGCCATGTACACCGGCCCGAGGAGACGTACTGGAGGCCAGATATGTAGAGCCGGCTTCATGGCACTTGGCTCAATGCTCACTCTAGCCCGGCTAGTGCGGGTAGGTGGAATAACCCGCACCGGGCTATGAACACGTACAGGAGACACCATGCGCTCTACTGCGTAACACGGTGTCTGCCCGTACTCTCGCTCTCCACGGTAAGCCCGGGAAGTTGGCGCAGGTCTCCTACCTGACTTCGCCACACTACCCTTTAGCCCCCCCCCCCAAGAAATGTTTGGGTGAGCCTCTCGGGCTTCCAGCCGCTCTGCCTTGCTAGCGCCTCATAATGCCGCCTCTCCGCTTTAGATGCCTCCAGCTCCGCTTTGGGGCGGCGACACTCCTCTGGCTCTGCCCAGGGTCCTTCTCCGTCCAGAATCTCTTCCCATGTCCATTCCTCCTTGACCCACTGCTGCTGTCGCTGCTGTCCGTTAACCCGCTGCTTGATCCGGGTTTGGTGGGTGATTCTGTAACGTTCGTCTTGTGGTGTATGAACAGACCAAGGCGCAGCGGGTGATGAATACATACTGAATTTATTTAACAGACAGACGAAACACGAAAACACTAGAACAAACTACAAAACAATAAACAAAGTCAACAGACTTGAAACAAATGAACTTACATATAGACGAAGAACGCACGAACAGGACCAGACTACCTAAAACGAACGAACAAACGAAACAGTCCCATGTGGATTACACAGACACAGGAACAATCACCCACAAACAAACAGTGAGAACAACCTACCTTAATATGGCTCTCAATCAGAGGAAACGTCAAACACCTGCCTCTAATTGAGAGCCATACCAGGCAACCCATTAACCCAACATAGAAAACACATAACATAGACTACCCACCCCAACTCACGCCCTGACCAATAAAACACATACCAAACAACAGAAAACAGGTCAGGAACGTGACAGTGTCGGTGACAGGCTGCTTATAGACATTTATATCATCATAAATCACACTACTTTATCAAGTAAACTCTATTCTATGTGCATAAATAATGTCAGAAGTTGCAATACCGGTAGCATAGTATAAAATTCAATTTGGTTAATAATTTAAGCATCATCAGGGGATGATGACGGCGATGAAAACATCCACTGAATTGTATTAGCTGGTCTGAAAACACTGATTATAAAGCACTAATAATAAAAACACTTTTCATAATCATGCCCTGCTGAGCCTACCTTCTCTACGTACATCGTTTGCCCCAAAGACACGTTCACGTTGGTGAGATAAAGAGATATTTCGGCCATAGTGCCTCTTTCTCTGTATTCTCGGATGTTTAGTCTGCACACCCAGTGTTGGTAAACCATAGAGGCACAAACGTGACTACTTTTTTATTTAAAAAAATTCAAAATACAGGTCAACAATTTACGTTCTTACATATTACAAAATAGAACGCGGGTATTAACGAGAAAATACTGAAACAAAAAAAATTATTAAAATTAAACAATTCTAGTGCAATTGTAATCACTCTGAAAAAATCTTCTTGTAATGATTTAGGAAAATGTTATTCTTGTTATTGTTCACAAGGGTTAATGTTTTAATAAAATAGTTAATTTCAATCAAAAAATATAGGATTTTGGTATAGAATTTGTGTTTGTGTATGAAGTATTTGGCAACAGGAATAAAAAGATTCACAATCATTTCCGTGGTCTTGTTATCATTGCAATAGTAACATATTATAAATTTCATGTCAAAAACATAGATAGTGTTCATAATGATAAATAAATATTTTGCAAAATTTTACCAAAATTCTTACACAAATTTACATTCAAAGAACAAGTGAGACAGATTCTCACCTTCTTTTTCACAGAAAACGCAGATATCATCAATTGCCACAAATTTGGATATCATAGAATTACATGGATATATCTTATGTAAAATGTTAAAGTGCACTTTCTTAACTTTGTTTGGTATACAATATTTGTAAGGCCTTAACCATGCATTTTTCCAGACATTGTCAGAAAGAAGCATGTTCCAGAAAAACGTTCCTCTCGGTGTAAGTTGGTTTTGTGAATGAAAAATTTGTGTTATATATTTATTACAACAAGATTCCTCAAGTAAGCCCACGCTTTCCAATCTGAGTTCTGGATAAACTTTGTGATCATTACCAAAGCTGAGATGAGTTTTCATTAGTGTAGTTAGACCACTGGGAACAGCTTTGGTCACAGAAATAAACTCTGAAAGGTATTGGAAACTCTTTCAATGTTATAAGTTGTTCATACATTCACATTTCCAAGATGGCTTAGCAGTTCAGACGTCATTTTTGTCCTCGTACTGTCTTGTCCTGTATATATATATATATATATACATATATATTTACACCTTCTTCGCATATCTTTTATATATTTTATTATCCAAGAACTCAACTACAAAAGCTTTCCTGCAACCCGCCTCACCAATTACAACAACAACAAAAAAGTATTATTTACCTCAAATCTGAAAATCCACAGTGGAAGCTAACCAGGGGCTAATCAGAAGTTAGCCAGAAAGCTAACCAGAAACTAGCCGAAAGCTAATCTGAAGCTGCCCAGAAGTTAGCCGGTTTGCTGGCTAGCGTTGGTGTTTCAGCTGCCCACGTTTTGTGGTCATCAGCTATTCCTTTAGCTCGATAATCTACCTGCACTTTTGTGCAACGCGACTCGGACCGGAGCATACCGGGCCTTTTTTTCTCTCAGTTTCCCCGGATTTCAGCCGCAGGCTCTGGACATTTGCACCTTGATTTCGCAGCTAGTTAGCTGCAAACCGTGTGACTATTGGCTTACGTCGATCCCGGAGCAAACTTAAATTATTCCGGAGCTAGCCAGCTGAGGAGTTCCATCAGCCATTCCTGGGCTACAGTCACCTATCCGGACCCGTTTTTTTTTTTGCTGCAGATACGGAGCCCCACCGGGCCTTCACGATTGACTGCCGACGTTATCTGCCCGAGGGAGTTATCCAACTGGCACCTCCGTCGCGACGTTACCTGAACGCTCATCTGGGGCCCGCTAATCGTTAGCTGTCTTATCGGCTGCTATCTGAATAAGTATATTGGACAATTTTTTTTTTCTTGGGTCACTATATCTATTTTGCCAATTGGATTGATCCCCTCTACAAGACACGGAACCCCACTAATCTACCGACGGAAACGCACGAGGTGTCTAAAAATAGACCTCCATCCTATGCTTTCTTGCTATCGATAGCCATCTACCCGGCCAGCTGTCTGGATCGCCATGACCCCAACCAACCTCTACTCACTGGACCCTTATTGATCACTCGATTAAGCATGCCTCTCCTTAATGTAAATATGCCTTGTCCATTGCTGTTCTGGTTAGTGTTTATTGGCTTATTTCACTGTAGGGCCTCTAGCCCTGCTCACTATACCATATCCAACCTTTCAGTTCCACCACCCACATATGCGATGACATCACCTGGTTTCAATGATGTTTCTAGAGACAATATCTCTCTCATCATCACTCAATACCTAGGTTTACCTCCACTGTATTCACATCCTACCATACCTTTGTCTGTACATTATTCCTTGAAGCTATTTCATCGCCCCCAGAAACGTCCTTTTACTCTCTGTTCTAGACGTTCTAGACGACCAATTCTCATAGCTTTTAGCCGTACCCTTATCCTACTCCTCCTCTGTTCCTCTGGTGATGTAGAGGTGAATCCAGGCCCTGCAGTACCTAGCTCCACTCCTATTCCCCAGGCGCTCTCTTTTGATGACTTCTGTAACCGTAATAGCCTTGGTTTCATGCATGTTAACATTAGAAGCCTCCTCCCTAAGTTTGTTTTGTTCACTGCTTTAGCACACTCTGCCAACCCGGATGTTTTAGCCGTGTCTGAATCCTGGCTTAGAAAGACCACCAAAAATTCAGACATTTTCATCCCCAACTACAAGATTTTCAGACAAGATAGAACGGCCAAAGGGGGCGGTGTTGCAATCTACTGCAAAGATTGCCTGCAGAGTTCTGTTTTACTATCCAGGTCTGTTCCCAAACAATTTGAACTTCTACTTTTAAAAATCCACCTCTCTAAAAACAAGTCTCTCACCGTTGCCGCCTGCTATAGACCACCCTCTGCCCCCAGCTGTGCTCTGGACACCATATGTGAACTGGTTGCCCCCCATCTATCTTCAGAGCTCGTGCTGCTAGGCGACCTAAATTGGAACATGCTTAACACCCAAGCCATCCTACAATCTAAGCTTGATGCCCTCAATCTCACACAAATTATCAATGAACCTACCAGGTACCACCCCAATTCCGTAAACACGGGCACCCTCATAGATATCATCCTAACCAACTTGCCCTCCAAATACACCTCTGCTGTTTTCAACCAAGATCTCAGCGATCACTGCCTCATTGCCTGCATCCGTAATGGGTCAGCGGTCAAACGACCTCCACTCATCACTGTCAAACGCTCCCTGAAACACTTCAGCGAGCAGGCCTTTCTGATCGACCTGGCCGAGGTATCCTGGAAGAATATTGATCTCATCCCGTCAGTAGAGGATGCCTGGATATTTTTTAAAAATGCCTTCCTCACCATCTTGAATAAGCATGCCCCATTCAAGAAATTTAGAACCAGGAACAGATATAGCCCTTGGTTCTCTCCTGACCTGACTGCCCTTAACCAACAGAAAAACATCCTATGGCGTTCTGCATTAGCATCGAACAGCCCCCGTGATATGCAACTTTTCAGGGAAGCTAGAAACCAATATACACAGGCAGTTAGAAAAGCCAAGGCTAGCTTTTTCAAGCAGAAATTTGCTTCCTGCAACACAAATTCAAAAAAGTTCTGGGACACTGTAAAGTCCATGGAGAATAAGAACACCTCCTCCCAGCTTCCAACTGCACTGAAGATAGGAAACACTGTCACCACCAACAAATCCACTATAATTGAGAATTTCAATAAGCATTTTTCTACGGCTGGCCATGCTTTCCACCTGGCTACCCCTACCCCGGTCAACAGCACTGCCCTCCCCTCTGCTACTCGCCCAAGCCTTCCCCATTTCTCTTTCTCCCAAATACAGTCAGCTGATGTTCTGAAAGAGCTGCAAAATCTGGACCCTTACAAATCAGCCGGGCTAGATAATCTGGACCCTTTCTTTCTAAAACTATCTGCTGAAATTGTTGCCACCCCTATTACTAGCCTTTTCAACCTCTCTTTCGTGTCGTCTGAGATTCCCAAAGATTGGAAAGCAGCTGCGGTTATCCCCCTCTTCAAAGGGGGGGACACTCTTGACCCTAACAGCTACAGACCTATATCTATCCTACCCTGCCTTTCTAAGGTCTTCGAAAGCCAAGTCAACAAACAGATTACCGACCATTTCGAATCCCACCATACCTTCTCCGCTATGCAATCTGGTTTCAGAGCTGGTCATGGGTGCACCTCAGCCACGCTCAAGGTCATAAACGATATCTTAACCGCCATCGATAGGAAACAATACTGTGCAGCCGTATTCATTGACCTGGCCAAGGCTTTTGACTCTGTCAATCACCACATCCTCATCTCATCGGCAGACTCGACAGCCTTGGTTTCTCTAATGATTGCCTCGCCTGGTTCACCAACTACTTCTCTGATCGAGTTCAGTGTGTCAAATCGGAGGGTCTGTTGTCCGGGCCTCTGGCAGTCTCTATGGGGGTGCCACAGGGTTCAATTCTTGGACCGACTCTCTTCTCTGTATACATCAATGATGTCGCTCTTGCTGCTGGTGATTCTCTGATCCATCTCTACGCAGACGACACTATTCTGTATACTTCTGGCCCTTCTTTTGACACTGTGTTAACAACCCTCCAGGCGAGCTTCAATGCCATACAACTCTCCTTCCGTGGCCTCCATTTGCTCTTAAATACAAGTAAAACTAAATGCATGCTCTTCAACCGATCGCTGCCTGCACCTGCCCGCCTGTCCAACATCACTACTCTGGACGGCTCTGACTTAGAATATGTGGACAACTACAAATACCTAGGTGTCTGGTTAGACTGTAAACTCTCCTTCCAGACTCACATCAAACATCTCCAATCCAAAGTTAAATCTAGAATTGGCTTCCTATTCCGCAACAAAGCATCCTTCACTCATGCTGCCAAACATACCCTTGTAAAACTGACCATCCTACCAATCCTCGACTTCGGTGATGTCATTTACAAAATAGCCTCCAAAACCCTACTCAATAAATTGGATGCAGTCTATCACAGTGCCATCCGTTTTGTCACCAAAGCCCCATATACTACCCACCACTGCGACCTGTACACTCTCGTTGGCTGGCCCTCGCTTCATACTCGTCGCCAAACCCACTGGCTCCAGGTCATCTACAAGACCCTGCTAGGTAAAGTCCCCCCTTATCTCAGCTCGCTGGTCACCATAGCAGCACCTACCTGTAGCACGCGCTCCAGCAGGTATATCTCTCTGGTCACCCCCAAAACCAATTCTTCCTTTGGCCGCCTCTCCTTCCAGTTCTCTGCTGCCAATGACTGGAACGAACTACAAAAATCTCTGAAACTGGAAACACTTATCTCCCTCACTAGCTTTAAGCACCAGCTGTCAGAGCAGCTCATAGATTACTGCACCTGTACATAGCCCATCTATAATTTAGCCCAAACAACTACCTCTTTACCTACTGTATTTATTTATTTATTTATTTTGCTCCTTTGCACCCAATTATTTCTATCTCTACTTTTTCTATCTCTACTATCTCTACTTTATTTTTATTTTTTTACTTGCTATATTGTATTTACTTCGCCACCATGGCCTTTTTATAATTTTATTTATTTATATATATATTTTGTTTGCCTTCACCTCCCTTATCTCACCTCACTTGCTCATATTGTATATAGACTTATTTTTCACTGTATTATTGACTGTATGTTTGTTTTACTCCATGTGTAACTATGTGTTGTTGTATGTGTCGAACTGCTTTGCTTTATCTTGGCCAGGTCGCAATTGTAAATGAGAACGTGTTCTCAATTTGCCTACCTGGTTAAATAAAGGTGCCTTGGACAGAAGTACTCTCCCAAGTATAGAAAGATCTCTTTGTAGCAAATTATTGAATATATTTTTGGTTTTCTTAATATTATGAGAGAAATTCAAATGTCTGACTAAGTGTTTTTTTGACAGATGTATTCCTAAATATTTAACACAGTCCTTTACATGAATATTTTCTATTTCTTTATCATTAAAGTCAAATAAACATAAGATTTCACATTTAGAAACATTCAGTTTTATTCCTGATGCAATAGAAAATGCAGTTATTGTCACGATCGACCATGGGATCTTTATTTAGGAGATGAACGAACGAAGCAAAACAACAAAAATAGGCGACCGTGAAGCTATAACCGAACAAAATGCAAACATGAAACCTAGACACAGACACAGACCTAGACAATGACCCAACAAAAACATGATGCCCATGGCTGCCTAAAATATGGCTCCCAATCAGAGACAAATGAAAACATCTGTCTCTGATTGAGAACCACTCAGGCAACCATAGACATACCTAGAAACATTCACTCAACCATAGACATACCTAGAAACATTCACTCAACACAAACCCATACACTAAACCCAACACCCCCCTTTTCCATATAACCACCCAAAACGAGACAAAACACAAACATTCCCCATGTCACACCCTGACCTAACTAAAATAATAAAGAAAACAAAGAATAATAAGGCCAGGGCGTGACATAACCCCCCCCTTAAGGTGCGAACTCCGGGCGCACCAGCACAAAGTCTAGGGGAGGGTCTGGGTGGGCGTCCGTCCACGGCGGCGGCTCCGGCACTGGTCGTGGTCCCCACCCCACCAGTCACTACCCGCTTTCGTAGCCTCCTCCAAATGGCCACCCTCCAACTTAACCCCACTGGATTAAGGGGCAGCACCGGACTAAGGGGCAGCACCGGACTAAGGGGCAGCACCGGACTAAGGGGCAGCACCGGACTAAGGGGCAGCACCGGACTAAGGGGCAGCACCGGACTAAGGGGCAGCACCGGACTAAGGGGCAGCACCGGACTAAGGGGCAGCACCGGACTAAGGGGCAGCACCGGACTAAGGGGCAGCACCAGGATAAGGGGCAGCACCAGGATAAGGGGCAGCTCCGGACTGAGGGACGGCAGCTCCGGACTGAGGGACGGCAGCTCCGGACTGAGGGACGGCAGCTCCGGACTGAGGGACGGCAGCTCCGGACTGAGAGACGGCAGCTCCGGACTGAGGGACGGCTCCTGGCTGGATGACTCATGGTTGACTGACAGATCGGGCTGGTCATGGCTGACGGACGGCTCGGGCTGGTCATGGCTGACGGACGGCTCGGGCTGGTCATGGCTGACGGACGGCTCGGGCTGGTCATGGCTGACGGACGGCTCGGGCTGGTCATGGCTGACGGACGGCTCGGGCTGGTCATGGCTGACGGACGGCTCGGGCTGGTCATGGCTGGCTGACGGCTCGGGCTGGTCATGGCTGGCTGACGGCTCGGGCTGGTCATGGCTGGCTGACGGCTCGGGCTGGTCATGGCTGGCTGACGGCTCGGGCTGGTCATGGCTGGCTGACGGCTCGGGCTGGTCATGGCTGGCTGACGGCTCGGGCTGGTCATGGCTGGCTGACGGCTCTGGCTGGTCATGGCTGGCTGACGGCTCTGGCTGGTCATGGCTGGCTGACGGCTCAGACGGCGCTGGGTAGACGGATGGCTCAGACGGCGCTGGGCAGACGGATGGCTCAGACGGCACTGGGCAGACGGATGGCTCAGACGGCACTGGGCAGACGGATGGCTCAGACGGCACTGGGCAGACGGATGGCTCAGACGGCACTGGGCAGACGGATGGCTCAGACGGCACTGGGCAGACGGATGGCTCAGACGGCACTGGGCAGACGGATGGCTCAGACGGCACTGGGCAGACGGATGGCTCAGACGGCACTGGGCAGAAGGATGGCTCAGACGGCACTGGGCAGACGGATGGCTCAGACGGCACTGGGCAGACGGATGACTCAGATGGCACTGGGTAGACGGGCAGCTCTGGCCGGCTGAGGCGCACTATAGGCCTGGTGCGTGGTGCCGGAACTGGTGGTACCGGGCTGGGAACACGCACCTGAAGGCTAGTGCGGGGAGAAGGAACAGGGCATACTGGACCCTGGATACGCACATTAGGCCTAGTGCGTGGTGCCGGAACTGGTGGTACCGGGCTGGGGACACGCATCTCAGGGCTAGTGCGGAGAGTAGCAACAGGGCATACTGGACCCTGGATACGCACATTAGGCCTAGTTGGGAAATTTTGATTTCTTTGTTAAAAATGGTTAAGCCATACAATTTACATTATTCAGAATATCTAGAGATAGAAGTTTCACAACCAAGATTAATAAAAATGGCGAAATTGGGCATCCCTGTCGTACACTTCTGTTGATACTGAATATTTTGGAAGTATTAAGGTTTAGTAACACAGAACTATTTATATCTTTGTAAAACATGCAAATTACTTTGATTACATTTTCACCAAATTCAAAAAGTTTAAGAGACCTAAAGAGAAATTCATGTTCAATTGTGTCAAAGGCTTTACAGAAGTCCAAAAATAAGACAACCACATCTGAGTCAATTGCATCTGAATAATCTGTAAGGTCCAAGACTAAACGAATGTTAGAGCTTATGTGACGGCCCTTCATAAATCCTGTTTGAGTCTCATTTAAACAGTACTGCAAAAAAATGTACTTACAGAGTGCATCAAACATTTTTTATGGAAAAGTGTTTATTTCTGTATTTCATGGTTGCAACTTGCTGAACATTGTCCACAGTGTTCCTATCATCTCGTTTAAACAGTACAGCAAAAACATTTACACAAAGAGTGCATCAAACATGATTTACACCTTGTTTTTGGAAAAGTGTTTATTTCTGTATTTCAATGTTGCAACTTGCTGAAAATTGTCCAGTGTTCTGATCATTTAGTTTAAACAGTACTGCAAAAAATGTACTTACAGAGTGCATCAAACATGATTTAGACCTTGTTTATGGAAAAGTGTATTTCAATGTTGCAACTTGGTGAACATTGTCCACGGTGTTTCTATCATTTAGTTTAAAAATTAATGCAAAAAAATGTACTAACAGAGTGCATCAAACATGATTTAGACATTGTTTATGGAAAAGTGTTTATTTCTGTATTTCAATGTTGCAACTTGCTGAACATTGTCCACAGCTTTCCTATCATCTAGTTTAAACAGCACTGCAAAAAATGTACTTACAGAGTGCATCAAACATGATTTAGACCTTGTTTATGGAAAAGTGTATTTCAATGTTGCAACTTGGTGAAAATTGTCCACAGTGTCCCTATCATCTGGTTTAAACAGTACTGCAATTTTTTTACGTACAGAGTGCATCAAATATGATTTAGACCTTGTTTATGGAAAAGTGTATTTCAATGTTGCAACTTGCTGAAAATTGTCCACAGTGTCCCTGTCATCTGGTTTAAACAGTACTGCATTTTTTTTACTTACAGAGTGCATCAAATATGATTTAGACCTTGTTTATGGAAAAGTGTTTATTTCTGTTTTTCAACATGATTTGGAGCTGGTTTTTGGAAAAGTGTTTATGTTTGTATTTCAACATGATTTAGAGCTTGTTTATGGAAAAGTGTTTATTTCTGTTTTTCAACATGATTTGGAGCTTGTTCATGGAAAAGTGTTTATTTCTGTTTTTCAACATGATTTAGAGCTTGTTTATGAAAAAGTGTTTTTTCAGTTTTTCAACATGATTTAGAGCTTGTTTATGGAAAAGTGTTTATTTCTGTAATTCAAGGTTGCAGCTTGCTGAAAACTGTCCACAGTGTTCCTATCATCAAGTTTTAACAGTACTGCAAATATTTCACTTACAGAGTGCATCAAACATGATTTAGAGCTTGTTTATGGAAAAGTGATTATTTCTGTAATTCAAGGTTGCAGCTTGCTGAAAACTGTCCACAGTGTTCCTATCATCGAGTTTTAACAGTACTGCAAAAATGTCACTTACAGAGTGCATCAAACATGATTTAGAGCTTGTTTATGGAAAAGTGATTATTTCTGTTTTTCAACATGATTTGGAGCTTTTTTTTGGAAAAGTGTTTATTTCTGTAATTCAAGGTTGCAGCTTGCTGAAAACTGTCCACAGTGTTCCTATCATCGAGTTTTAACAGTACTGCAAAAGTTTCACTTACAGAGTGCATCAAACATGATTTAGAGCTTGTTTATGGAAAAGTGATTATTTCTGTAATTCAAGGTTGCAGCTTGCTGAAAACTGTCCACAGTGTTCCTATCATCGAGTTCTAACAGTACTGCAAAAATGTCACTTACAGAGTGCATCAAACATGATTTAGAGCTTGTTTATGGAAAAGTGATTATTTCTGTTTTTCAACATGATTTAGAGCTTGTTTTTGGAAAAGTGTTTATTTCTGTAATTCAAGGTTGCAGCTTGCTGAAAACTGTCCACAGTGTTCCTATCATCGAGTTTTAACAGTACTGCAAAAGTTTCACTTACAGAGTACATCAAACATGATTTAGAGCTTGTTTATGGAAAAGTGATTATTTCTGTATTTCAACATGATTTGGAGCTGGTTTTTGGAAAAGTGTTTATTTCTGTTTTTCAACATGATTTAGAGCTTGTTTTTGGAAAAGTGTTTATTTCTGTTTTTCAACATGATTTGGAGCTTGTTTTTGGAAAAGTGTTTATTTCTGTTTTTCAACATGATTTAGAGCTTGTTTATGAAAAAGTGTTTTTTCAGTTTTTCAACATAATTTAGAGCTTGTTTATGAAAAAAAAAAGTTTTTCAACATGATTTAGAGCTTGTTTATGGAAAAGTGTTTATTTCTGTCATTCAAGGTTGCAGCTTGCTGAAAACTGTCCACAGTGTTCCTATCATCGAGTTTTAACAGTACTGCAAAAGTTTCACTTACAGAGTGCATCAAACATGATTTAGAGCTTGTTTATGGAAAAGTGATTAATTCTGTATTTCAACATGATTTGGAGCTTGTTTTTGGAAAAGTGTTTATTTCTGTACTTCAACATGATTTGGAACTTGTTTATGGAAAAGTGATTATTTCTGTGTTTCAACATGATTTAGAGCTTGTTTATGGAAAAGTGTTTATTACTGTATTTCAATGTTGCAACTTGCTGAACATTGTCCACAGCTTTCCTATCATCTAGTTTAAACAGCACTGCAAAAAAATGTACTTGCAGAGTGCATCAAACATGATTTAGACCTTGTTTATGGAAAAGTGTATTTCAATGTTGCAACTTGCTGAAAATTGTCCACAGTGTCCCTATCATCTGGTTTAAACAGTACTGCAATTTTTTTACTTACAGAGTGCATCAAACATGATTTAGACCTTGTTTATGGAAAAGTGTTTATTTCTGTATTTCAATGTTGCCACTTGTTGAAAATTGTCCACAGTGTTCCTATCATCTAGTTTAAAACTTCTTATGGCTGCAGCCCGGCGTCGGTACACTTATGACAAGTGCAGGGCGCGAAATTCAAAAGATATTTTTTTTTTTAATATTTAACTTTCACACATTTCAAACAAGTCCAATACAGCATATGAAAGGTACACATCTTGTGAATCCAGCCAACATGTCTGATTTTTAAAATGTTTTACAGGGAAGACACAATATGTAAATCTATTACCTAACCATGTTAGCAAAAGACACCACTTTTTTTACTCCACCAGTTTTTTACTCCATCAGTAGCTATCACAAATTCGACCAAATAAAGATATAAATAGCCACTAACCAAGAAACAACTTCATCAGATGACAGTCTGATAACATATTTATTGTATAGCATATGTTTTGTTAGAAAAATGTGCATATTTCAGGTATAAATCATAGTTTACATTGCAGCTACAATCAGAAATTGCACCGAAAGCAGCCATAATAATTACAGGCACCAACGTCAAATACCTAATTACTCATCATAAAACATTTCTGAAAAATACATGGTGTACAGCAAATGAAAGACAGGCATCTTGTGATTCCAGCCAATATTTCCGATTTATTAAGTGTTTTACAGCGAAAACAAAATGTAGCGTTATATTAGCTTAGCACAATAGCCAGAAACACTTGGGCGCCAACGACTAGTTCACATCTACGACAGATATATGAAATAGCATCATAAAATGTTTCTTACTTTTGCTGATCTTCCATCAGAATGTTGGACAAGGTGTCCTTTGTCCAGAACAGTCGTTGTTTGGATTTAGAACGGCAACTTTCCCTCTTCATTTAGCACGCACACTAGCCAAGTGGCACGATGCTCTCCATGTCAACAAACGGAAGAGAACGGAACACGGCAAAACTCCCGAAAAATGTTCAATAATCTGATGAAACTATATTGAACAAACATACTTTACGATGATATGGTGACATGTATCAAATAAAATCAAAGCCGGATATAGTAGTCGCCTATAACGGCAGCTAAACAAAAGGCAATCCCACTGTCCACCTCGCGCTCTTCAGAGTACCGAAAATGGGGGACACGTCATTCCAAGATGTTGTGTTCCATCTCAGACCAAGATAATCACCTCATTTCTTCTCTCACAGCCTCTTGACACCCAGGGGAAGGTGTATGACGTGCATGTATACTAATAGGTCTCGTGCCCATTTATAGGCAGGAAGAAGAACAGAGCATCGATTTCAGACTTTTCACTTCCTGGTCAGGAAATGTGCTGCAGAATGAGTTCTGTTTCACTCAGAGAAATAATTCAAACGGTTTTAGAAACTAGATAGTGTTTTCTATCCAATAGTAATAATAATATGCATATTGTACGAGCAAGAATTGAGTACGAGGCCGTTTGAAATGGGCACCTTTTATCTGGCTACTCAATACTGCCCCTTGCAGCCCAAACAGGTTAATGTGTGAAAGTTAAATATTTTAAAAAAATAGATTTTGAATTTCGCGCCCTGCACCTGAGCTGGATGTTGTCATAAGTGTACCGGTGTCGGGCTGCAGCCATAAAAGGTTAATCTTTTGGCATAAACCAGAGAAATCAATTTTTAATCATTATTTAATAAAGTAATTGGTCTCCAATTGTCAATGAGAGAAGGGTCTTTATCGGGCTTCGGAATCAATGAAATAAGACCCTGTTTCATTGTGGAGACCATTTCCCCAGTTTTAATGCAATCTTGAAACATATTAAAAATCGGGTCTTCTAGTAACTCCCAAAACTGTCTATAGAAATCAACTGACAAGCCATCAGGGCCAGGTGATTTCCCTTTTTTCATTGAATTCAGAGCCTCTCTAATTTCTTCAATTGACACAGGTGAATCACAAACTGAGTGGAAATCATAATTCTGAATGTGGCAAATGTAGCTTTCACAACCATCTTCCTGAAATTGAGAGCTGTAAAGGTTTTCATAAAAGGAATTGACAAACGATGATATTGTAATGGGATCTTTGCATAAAACATTGTTAATTTTGAGTGCAGTTATAGATTTTCTTTTGTAGTTTCTCTTTTCAAGTGCAAAAAAGTAACTAGTGTTTCTTTCCCCCTCTTCAATCTATTTTGCTCTTGACCTTACAAAGGCACCCTTTGCCAAATCCGTGTAAAACTGTTCTAATTCTAGTTGTAAAGACTTGGATACAGAAAACTGTCAAGCTTGCTCATCATCTCATTTTCTCTAAGGTTCTTTAAGTGCATCAGCTCTTTGGCGCGTTTAATGGCTACCACTCTGACTTTATATTTGAAAAATTCCCATCTACTTCCCTGACCCAAGTCTTTTCTTGCAAAAATATCTTTAGCTAACGATTTGATGTTTTCAATGAGAGTAGTATCTTTAAGAAGTGTGTTGTTTAATTTCCAATATCCTCGAGTACCTTTTGATTTTTTAGTAGCTTGTAAATTCAGGGAAATCAGCTGATGATCAGAAAAGGGAGCCAACTGATGATCTACATCTATAACAAATTGTAACAAAAAAGGGGAAATTAGGAATAAATCTTTTCTAGATTTACATGACACAGTTTTGTTGGTCCAGGTATAACCCTTTGCATTTGGATTGAAATAACGCCAGGCATCCTCAACACAGAGATCCTTGCATAATGTAGTGATAATATTGCTATTTTGAGGGCTTTGACTCATTCTAGGAGAAAAACGATCAGCAGATGCATCAGGTGTTTGTCACGCGGGACTAGGCTGGTGAGGAAGGAATCAGGCGCAGAGAGTTCCACAGGGAAAAAGGTGCACTTTAAATACGGCACACAGAAAAAACCACAAGCCCAAACACAGGGCACGGTTAAATAAATTGGACCACCCAAAACACAGGGTGCCAGGTCCAGAACATAAACACCTCTACCTTACACACACGTAACACAAAACAATCCCGCACAAAACAAGGGCGGGGACACATACTATAAAAAAGGAAGCTCATCAAACACATACAACAGGACACAGGTGAAACTAATAAGACACAACCAACAGACAACGAAAAAGGGATCGGTGGCGGCTAGTAGGCCGGTGACGACGACCGCCGAGTACCGCCCGAACAGGCAGGGGAGCCAACTTCGGCGGAAGTCGTGACAGTGTTTCATTAAACTAGATGATAGGAAAACTGTGGACAATTTTCAGCAAGTTGCAACATTGAAATACAAAAAATAAACACTTTTCCATAAACAAGGTCTAAATCATTTTTGATGCACTCTGTAAGTACATTTTTTGCAGTACTGTTTAACTTCTTGCAACTATAGGGGGTGCTGTTTCGCATTAGCATAATTTGCTCTACAGATTAAACTGCCTAGTACTCAATTCTTGCTCGTACAATATGCATATTATTATTATTATTGGATAGAAAACACTCTCTAGTTTCTATAGCCGTTGGAATTTTGTCTCTGAGTGGAACAGAACTCATTCTACAGCACTTTTCCTGATATGGAGTCAGATTTCAGACATCTTGGCCACTGATCTGGAGTCAGTTTAAAGGTCACTGTAAATGCTATGGAGAAACAGACACTGCTTACGTCTTCCCCTGGGTGTCAGTACGTGATGACGCTTTGAATGGAATCGATTGCGCAATCAGTGCCTCTATAAATCACCAAATACCAGAAGTAACTTCCTTTGGCTGCCTGCGCCTGGCGCGCGAAGGACATCGGACTCGCCTCCTTCCAAGCTTTAGTTTAGCCAGTAATATTTCTCCGGTCATGTTTTTACTCGTTATAGGTGTTAACAGCATCATAAGGTAGTTAATTTGAACCGTTTTATAGCAATTTATATCCGTTTAGTGCGATTTTGAGGCATTGCTTTGTTGTGCACTTTGAAGCGCCGGGCACGTTTCGGGGTCCCGGTCGAACGTTAGTGGGCATTTCGACAGACAAGAGGACATCTTTCGACCAAAAGAAGATTAGACCCAAGAAAGGATACATTGCCCAAGATTCTGATGGAAGATCACCTCATAGTAAGAAATATTTAAGATGATAAATCGTTGTTCTGTAGAAAAATGTTAAACGCACGTTCCGCCATTTTGTTAGGTGTAGCTTTGCTTGGCGCAACCTGTATTGAAAAGTAAGGATAATTTAAAAAATGTAATTCCGCGATTGTATTAAGAATTAAATTGTCTATCAATCGCTGTCCACCCTATATTTTTTAGTCAAGTTTATGAGTATTTATGTATAAGACTAGATCACTGTCTAATATGGTGCACGACATTTTCTGACCAGCTGGGCTACTTTTGTCATTGTCTAACCATGATTTTGGTGGCTAAATATGCACATTTTCGAACAAACTCTATATGTATGTTGTAATATGATGTTACAGGAGTGTCATCTGAAGAATTCTGAGAAGGTTAGTGAAAAAATTAATATATTTTGGCGATATTTACGTTATCGCTCTCTTTGGCTAGAATCAATGCTCTGGTAATGTTTGCACATGTGGTATGCTAATATAACGATTTATTGTGTTTTCGCTGTAAGACACTTAGAAAATCTGAAATATTGTCTGTATTCACAGGATCTGTGTCTTTCAATTAGTGTATGCTGTGTATTTTTACGAAATGTTTTATGATTAGTAATTAGGTAATACACGTTGCTCTGTGTATTTATTCTAGTCGAGTTGTGATGGTGGGTGCAATTGTAAACTATGATTTATACCTGAAATATGCACATTTTTCTAACAAAACCTATCCTATACCATAAATATGTTATCAGACTGTCATCTGATGAGGTTTTTTCTTGGTTAGTGGCTATCAATATCTTTATTTGGCCGAATTGGTGATAGCTACTGGTGGAGAGAGAAAATGGTGGACAAAGAAAAATGGTGTCTTTTGCTAACGTGGTTAGCTAATAGATTTACATATTTTGTCTTCCCTGTAAAACATTTTAAAAATCTGAAATGGTGGCTTTATTCACAGGATCTGTATCTTTCATTAGGTGTCTTGGACTTGTGATTTAATGATATTTAGATGCTACTATTTAATTGTGACGCTATGCTAGCGATGCTACTCAGTGTGGGGGGGGGGGGGGGGGGGTGCTCCCGGACCCGGGGTAGATACTCGTGAAAGGTTAAACTAGATGATCAGAACACTGGACAATTTTCAGCAAGTTGCAACATGGAAATACTGAAATAAACACTTTTCCAAAAACAAGGTGTAAATCATGTTTGATGCACTCTTTGTGTAAATGTTTTTGCTGTACTGTTTAAACGAGATGATAGGAACACTGTGGACAATGTTCAGCAAGTTGCAACCATGAAATACAGAAATAAACACTTTTCCATAAAAAATGTTTGATGCACTCTGTAAGTACATTTTTTTGCAGTACTGTTTAAACTAGATGATAGGAACACTGTGGACAATTTTCAGCAAGTGGCAACATTGAAATACAGAAAAAAACACTTTTCCATAAACAAGGTCTAAATCATGTTTGATGCACTCTGGATGTAATTGTTTTGCAGTACTGTTTAAAGTAGATGATAGGAACACTGTGGACAATTTTCAGCAAGTTGCAACATTGAAATACACTTTTCCATAAACAAGGTCTAAATCATGTTTGATGCACTCTGTAAGTACATTTTTTTGCAGTACTGTTTAACCTGATGAGAACAGAGGGCGCTGTTTTCACTTTGGGGGAAAAACGTGCCCAATTTAAACGGCCTCGTACTCAATTCTTGCTCGTACAATATGCATATTATTATTACTATTGGATAGAAAACACTCTCTAGTTTCTAAAACCGTTTGAATTTTGTCTGTGAGTAAAACAGAACTCATTTGGCAGCACACTTTCTGACCAGGAAGTGGAAAGTCTGAAAATTATGCTCTGTTCAAGGGCCTGCCTATAAATGGGCATGACACGTATGAGTATACATGCACGTCATACACCTTCCCCTCGATGTCAAGAGGAAGTGAGAGAAGAAATGAAGTGTTTATCTTGGTCTGAGGTGGAATATATCCTCTTGGCACGACGAGTCATCCATTTCCTGTTTTCTGGAGAGCGCGCAGATGGACCTGGAATTGCCTTCTGAAAAGCCGTCGTTATAGGCGACTACTATCTCCGGCTTTGATTTTATTTGATTTTATTTGATGTCACAATATCATCGTAAAGTATTATTTTTCGATATAGTTTTATTAGATTTTTGAAATTTATTCGGGACGTTAGGCGTTGTGTGCCTTTGTTCAGAAAGGAGAGCTTCGCGCCACTTGGCCAGTGTGCTTGCTAATTCAAGAGGGAAAAACGACGTTCTAAATCCAAACAACGACTGTTCTGGACAAAGGACCCCTTGTCCAACATTCTGATGGAAGATCACCAAAAGTAAGAAACATTTTATGATGCTATTTCATATATCTGTCGAACTGTATACTAGTATTTTTGCGCCCAGGTTTTGGCCACTCTCTCGCTATAACATAAGCCTTATGTCGTAATGAAGGTATTTTTAGAATTCTAACACTGCGATTGCATTAAGAACTAATGGATCTATCATTTCCTATACAACATGTATTTTTTTGTAATGTTTATGAATAGCTATTTGGTCAGAATAGGTGAGAGTCTAATAGAAATATCCGCACATTCTGGGAAAAGGAAGCTACGTTAGCATAATGGATAACCACTGATTTCAGCTGTAAATATGCACATTTTCGAACAAAACATAAGTGTATGTATAACCTGATGTTATAGGACTGTCATCTGAGGAAGGTTTATGAAGGTTAGTGAAAATTAACCTTTTACGGGGGCAGCCCGACACCGGTACACTTATGACAACATCCAGCTCAAAGTGTAGGGCGCGAAATTCAAATCTATTTTTTTTAAAATATTTAACTTTCACACATTAACAAGTCCAAGACACCAGATGAAAGGTGCACATCTTGTGAATCAAGCCAACATGTCCGATTTTTAAAATGTTTTACAGGGAAGACAAAATATGTAAATCTATTAGCTAACCACGTTAGCAAAAGACACAACTTTTCTAACTCCATCAGTTTCTTACTCCATCAGGTGCTATCACAAATTCGACCAAATAAAGATATAAATAGCCACTAACCAAGAAACAAATTCATCAGATGACAGTCTGATAACATATTTATTGTATAGCATATGTTTTGTTCGAAAATTTTGCATATTTCATGTATAAACCATAGTTTACATTTCAGCTACAATCCGAAATTGCACCGAAAGCAGCCATAATATTTACAGACACCAACGTCAAATAGCTAATTACTCATCATAAAACATTTCTGAAAAATACATAGTCTGCAGCAATTGAAAGACAGGCATCTTGTGATTCCAAACAATATTTCCGATTTATTAAATGTTTTACAGCGAAAACAAAATGTATCGCTATATTAGCGTAGCTACAATAGACAGAAATAATTGGGCGCCCACGGCCAGTTCACATGCACGACAGATATGTGAAATAACATCATAAAATGGGTCTTACTTTTGCTGATCTTTCATCAGAATGTTGAAGAACGTGTCCTCTGTCCAGATGAGTCGTTGTTTCGATTCAGAATGGCAAATTTCCCTCTTCAATTAGCATTGGCACTAGCCGAGTGGCATAAATTTCTCCAACGTAAACACAGTCAGAGGACGGAACACGGCAAAACTCCCGAATAAAGTTTCAATAATCTGATTAAACTATATTGAAAAAACATACATTACGATGATATGGTCACATGTATCAAAAAAAATTCGAGCCGGAGACGTTAGCCGTTCGTTACCAAGGCAAAACAGAAGTCAATCTCACTTCCTTCAGAGTACCGGAAGTGGACGGTCACGTTTTTCCACCACAGACCAAGAGGAGCACAAAAATTTCTTCTCTGACATCCTCTTTACACCAATAGGAAGGCGTATAGAGTGTCAGCAGACTCCTAAGTGTTAAGACCATGTATAGGCATCAAGTTGAAAAGAGCATCGATTTCTGACATTTCACTTCCTGGTCAGGAAAAGTGCTGCAGAAGGACTTCTGTTTCACTCAGAGAAATAATTCCAACTCTTTTAGAAACTAGAAAGTGTTTTCTATCCAAAAAGAATAATAATATTCATATTGTACGAGCAAGATTTGAGTAGGAGGCCGTTTGAAATGGGCACGATTTCACTGGCTACTCAACACTTTGCCTTGCAGCCATAAGAAGTTAAACAGTACTGCAAAACAATTACATCCAGAGTGCATCAAACATGATTTAGACAAAAATGTATTTCAATGTTGCAACTTGCTGAAAATTGTCCACAGTGTCCCTATCATCTGGTTTAACCTCTAACGAGTCACAAACCCGGATCCGGGACCCCCCCATCAAAAAAGCTGACTAGCATAGCCTAGCCTAAAGCCACAGGGATATCATATAATAAAATGTTCATGAAATCACAAGTCCAAGACACCAAATGAAAGATACACATCTTGTGAATCCAGCCAACATGTCCGATTTTTAAAATGTTTTACAGGGAAGAGAAAATATGTAAATCTATTAGCTAACCACGTTAGCAAAAGACACCACTTTTTTTACTATAACAGTTTATTACTCCATCAGTAGCTATCACAAATTCGACCAAATAAAGATATAAATAGCCACTAACCAAGAAACAACTTCATCAGATGACAGTCTGATAACATATTTATTGTATAGCATATGTTTTGTTCGAAAAATGTGCATATTTCAGGTATAAATCATAGTTTACATTTCAGCTACAATCTGAAATTGCACCGAAAGCAGCCATAATATTTACAGACACCAACGTCAAATACCTAATTACTCATCATAAAACATTTCTGAAAAATACATAGTGTACAGCAATTGAAAGACAGGCATCTTGTGATTCCAGACAATATTTCCGATTTATTAAATGTTTTACAGCGAAAACAAAATGTAGTGTTATATTAGCGTAGCCACAATAGCCAGAAACACTTGGGCGCCGACGACCAGTTCACATGCACGACAGATATTAGAAATAGCATCATAAAATGTTTCTTACTTTTGGTGATCTTCCGTCAGAATGTTTGACAAGGTGTCCTTTGTCCAGAACAGTCGTTGTTTGGATCTGGAACGGCAAATTTCCCTCTTCATTTAGCATGGGCACTTGCCAAGTGGCACGGATCTCTCCAACGTCAACAAAGTCAGAGAACGGAACACGGCAAAACTCCCGAAGAAATGTCAATAATCTGATTAAACTATACTGAAAAAACATACTTTACGATGATATGGTCACATGTATCAAATAAAATCCGAACCGGAGATAGTAGTCGTCCATAACGGCAGCTAAACAGAAGGCAATCCCACTGTCCAACTGGCGCTGCCAAGAGTACCGGAAATGAGGGACACGTCATACAAAGAGCTTGTATTCCAATTCAGAACAAGATGAACACAAAATTTATTCTCTCACAGCCTCTTGACAACCAGGGGAAGGTCTATGAAGTGTACGTAGACTCTTACGTTTTATGCCCATGTATAGGCAGGAAGTTGAACAGAGCATCGATTTCAGACATTCCACTTCCTGGTCAGGAAATGTGCTGCAGAATGAGTTCTGTTTCACTCAGAGAAATAATTCAAACGGTTTTAGAAACTAGAGTGTTTTCTATCCAATAGTAATAATAATATGCATATTGTACGAGCAAGAATTGAGTACGAGGCCGTTTGAAATGGGCATCTTTTATCTGGCTACTTAATACTGCCCCTTGCAGCCATAAGAAGTTAAAGTAGATGATAGGAACACTGTGGACAATGTTCAGCAAGTTGCAACCATGAAATACAGAAATAAACACTTTTCCATAAATCATGTTTGATAAACTCTGTTAATACATTTTTTTTGCAGTACTGTTTAAACTAGACAATAGGAACACTGTGGACAATTTTCAGCAAGTTGCAACATTGAAATACAGAAATAAAATGTTTCCATAAACAAGGTCTAAATCATGGTTGATGCACTCTGTAAGCACATTTTTTTGCAGTACTGTTTAAACTAGATGATAGGAAAGCTGTGGACAATGTTCAGCAAGTTGCAACATTGAAATACAGAAATAAACACTTTTCCATAAACAAGGTCTAAATCATTATTGATGCACTCTGGATGTAATTTTTATGCAGTAATGTTTAAACTAGATGATTGGAACACTGTGGACAATTTACAGCAAGTTGCAACATTGAAATACACTTTTCCATAAACAAGGTCTAAATCATGTTTGATGCACTCTGTAAGTAAAATTGTTGGCTGTACTATTTAAACTAGATGATCTGAACACTGAACAATTTGCAGCAAGTTGCAACCATGAAATACAGAAATAAACACTTTCCAAAAACAAGGTCTAAATCATGTTTGATGCACTCTGTAAGTAAAATTGTTGGCTGTACTATTTAAACTAGATGATCTGAACACTGAACAATTTGCAGCAAGTTGCAACCATGAAATACAGAAATAAACACTTTCCAAAAACAAGGTCTAAATCATGTTTGATGCACTCTGTAAGTAATTTTTTTTGCAAAACTGTTTAAACTAGATGATAGGAACACTGTGGACAATTTCCAGCAAGTTGCAACATTGAAATACACTTTTCCATAAACAAGGTCTAAATCATTTTTGATGCACTCTGTAAGTACATTTTTTGCAGTACTGTTTAAATTAGATGATCATAACACTGGACAATTTTCAGCAAGTTGCAACATGGGAATACTGAAATTAACACTTTTCCAAAAACAAGGTGTAAATCATGTTTGATGCACTCTTTGTGTAAACGTTTTTGCTGTACTGTTTAAACGAGATGATAGGAACATTGTGGACAATGTTCAGCAAGTTGCAACCATGAAATACAGAAATAAACACTTTTCCATAAAAAATGTTTGATGCACTCTGTAAGTACATTTTTTTGCAGTACTGTTTAAACTAGATGATAGGGACACTGTGGACAATTTTCAGCAAGTTGCAACGTTGAAATACACTTTTCCATAAACAAGGTCTAAATCATGTTTGATGCACTCTGTTAGTACATTTTTTTGCATTAATTTTTAAACTAAATGATAGAAACACTGTGGACAATTTTCAGCAAGTTGCAACGTTGAAATACACTTTTCCATAAACAAGGTCTAAATCATGTTTGATGCACTCTGTAAGTACATTTTTTGCAGTACTGTTTAAACTAGATGATCAGAACACTGGACAATTTTTAAATCATGTTTGATGCACTCTGTAAGTACATTTTTTTGAAGTACTGTTTAAACTAGATGATAGGAAAGCTGTGGACAATGTTCAGCAAGTTGCAACATTGAAATACAGAAATAAACACTTTTCCATAAAAAAGGTCTAAATCATTATTGATGCACTCTGGATGTAATTTTTATGCAGTACTGTTTAAACTAGATGATAGGAACACTGTGGACAATCTTCAGCAAGTTGCAACATTGAAATACAGAAATAAACACTTTTCCATAAACAAGGTCTAAATCATTTTTGATGCACTCTGTAAGTACATTTTTTTGCAGTAATGTTTAAACTCGATGATCAGAACACTGTGGACAATTTTCAGCAAGTTGCAACATGGAAATACAGAAATAAACACTTTTCCAAAAACAAGGTGTAAATCATGTTTGATGCACTCTTTGTGTAAATGTTTTTGCTGTACTGTTTAACCTGTTATGGCTGCAGCCCGACACCGGTACACTTATGACAACATCCAGCTCAGGTGCAGGGCGCGAAATTCAAAATCTATTTTTTTTTTTAAATATTTAACTTTCACACATTAACAAGTCCAATACAGCATTTGAAAGATAAACATCTTGTTAATCCAGCCAACGTGTCCGATTTTTAAAATGTTTTACAGCAAAAACACCACGTATATTTATGTTAGTTCACCACCAAATACAAAAGAGGACAGACATTTTTCACAGCACAGGTAGCATGCACAAAGCCAACCTAACTAACCAAGATCCAACCAAACAAACCTAGAAACAACTTCCTCAGATGACAGTCCAATAACATGTTACACAATAAATCTATATTTTGTTCGAAAAATGTGCATATTTGAGCTATAAATCAGTTTTACATTTACATTTTACATTACATAGCTACAGTCAGAAATAGCACGGGAGTAGCCAGAGTAAATACAGACACCAACGTCAACTACCTAATTACTCATCATAAAACATTTCAGAAAAATATATGGTGTATAGCAAAATGAAAGACAAAGATCTTGTGAATAGAGCCAATATTTCCGATTTTTTAAATGTTTTACAGCGAAAACACAATATATCGTTATATTAGCTTACTGCAATGGCTAACACACAACAGCATTGATTCCAAGTAATCGGTAGCGATAGCACAGCTCGACAGATATATTAAATAGCATCCCAAATTGGGTCCTTATCTTTGTTGATCTTCCATCAGAATGTTGTAAAGGGGTCCATTGTCCAGTACCGTCTTTGTTTGGATCCAGAACGAACTATTTCCCTCTTGAATTAGCAAGCACACTGGCCGTGCGGCGCTAACCTCTCCTTCTTGAAAAAATTCTTCCAACGCATCACGTCTAAAGTCCCGAATAAATTTCAATAATATAATTAAACTATATTGAAAAAACATACTTTAGGATGATATTGTGACATGTATCAAGTAAAATCGAAGCCGGAGATTATATTCACCTATAACGACAGTTTTCCAGGAGAAAATACAAGGTCCAACTTCGCGCCTTGGAGAAAAAAAATTATGGCGGACCTCTCACTCCAAGAGGCTGTATTCAATCCCTGAACGAGATATTCAAGTCCTTTCTGCTCTCACTTCCGCATGACACCCAGGGGAAGGCGTATGACGTGTTTCTATGGTCCCAAGTGACATGCCCTTTTATAGACAAGCTCTTGAAAAGAGACCTCGCATTTGGAAATCTCACTTCCGGATAGGAAATGGGCTGCAGAAAGAGTTCTGGTTCACTTAGAGAAATAATTCAAACGGTTTAAGAAACTAGAGAGTGTTTTCTATCCAATAGAAATGATAATATGCATATTGTACGAGCAAGAATTGAGTAGGAGGCCATTTGAAATGGCCACCTATTTTCAGGTTACTCAGTGCTGCCCCTTGCAGCCATAAGTTAAACGAGATGATAGGAACACTGTGGACAATGGTCAGCAAGTTGCAACCATGAAATACAGAAATAAACACTTTTCCATAAAAAATGTTTGATGCACTCTGTAAGTACCTTTTTTTGCAGTACTGTTTAAACCAGATGATAGGAACACTGTGGACAATTTTCAGCAAGTGGCAACATTGAAATACACTTTTCCATAAACAAGGTCTAAATCATGTTTGATGCACTCTGTAAGTAAAATTGTTGGCTGTACTATTTAAACTAGATGATCTGAATACTGGACAATTTGCAGCAAGTTGCAACCATGAAATACAGAAATAAACACTTTCCAAAAACAAGGTCTAAATCATGTTTGATGCACTCTGTAAGTAATTTTTTTTGCAAAACTGTTTAAACTAGATGATAGGAACACTGTGGACAATTTTCAGCAAGTTGCAACATTGAAATACAGAAATAAACACTTTTCCATAAACAAGGTCTAAATCATTTTTGATGCACTCTGCAAGTACATTTTTTTGCAGTGCTGTTTAAACTAGATGATAGGAAAGCTGTGGACAATGTTCAGCAAGTTGCAACATTGAAATACAGAAATAAACACTTTTCCATAAACAAGCTCTAAATCATGTTGAAATACAGAAATAATCACTTTTCCATAAACAAGCTCTAAATCATGTTTGATGCACTCTGTAAGTGAAACTTTTGCAGTACTGTTAAAACTCGATGATAGGAACACTGTGGACAGTTTTCAGCAAGCTGCAACCTTGAATTACAGAAATAAACACTTTTCCATAAACAAGCTCTAAATCATGTTGAATTATTTTATTTTTTTCATAAACAAGCTCTAAATCATGTTGAAAAACTGAAAAAACAATTTTTCATAAACAAGCTCTAAATCATGTTGAAATACAGAAAAAACACTTTTCCAAAAACCAGCTCCAAATCATGTTGAAATACAGAAATAATCACTTTTCCATAAACAAGCTCTAAATCATGTTTGATGTACTCTGTAAGTGAAACTTTTGCAGTACTGTTAAAACTCGATGATAGGAACACTGTGGACAGTTTTCAGCAAGCTGCAACCTTGAATTACAGAAATAAACACTTTTCCATAAACAAGCTCTAAATCATGTTGAAAAACTGAAAAAACACTTTTTCATAAACAAGCTCTAAATCATGTTGAAAAACAGAAATAAACACTTTTCCATAAACAAGCTCCAAATCATGTTGAAAAACAGAAATAAACACTTTTCCAAAAACAAGCTCCAAATCATGTTGAAAAACAGAAATAATCACTTTTCCATAAACAAGTTCCAAATCATGTTGAAATACAGAAATAAACACTTTTCCAGAAACAAGCTTCAAATCATGTTGAAATACAGAAATAATCACTTTTCCATAAACAAGCTCTAAATCATGATTGATGCACTCTGTAAGTGAAATTTTGGCAGTACTGTTAAAACTCGATGATAGGAACACTCTGGACAGTTTTCAGCAAGCTGCAACCTTGAATTACAGAAATAAACACTTTTCCATAAACAAGCTCTAAATCATGTTGAAAAACTGAAAAACACTTTTTCATAAACAAGCTCTAAATCATGTTTGATGCACTCTGTAAGTGAAATTTTTGCAGTACTGTTAAAACTCGATTATAGGAACACTATGGACAGTTTTCAGCAAGCTGCAACCTTGAATTACAGAAATAAACACTTTTTCATAAACAAGCTCTAAATCATGTTGAAATACAAACATAAACACTTTTCCAAAAACCAGCTCCAAATCATGTTGAAAAACATGAAAAAACACTTTTCCATAAACAATGTCTAAATCATGTTTGATGCACTCTGTTAGTACATTTTTTTGCATTAATTTTTAAACTAAATGATAGAAACACTGTGGACAATGTTCAGCAAGTTGCAACATTGAAATACACTTTTCCATAAACAAGGTGTAAATCATGTTTGATGCACTCTTTGTGTAAATGTTTTTGCTGTACTGTTTAAACGAGATGATAGGAACACTGTGGACAATGTTCAGCAAGTTGCAACCATGAAATACAGAAATAAACACTTTTCCATAAAAAATGTTTGATGCACTCTGTAAGTACATTTTTTTTGCAGTACTGTTTAAACTAGATGATAGGAGCACTGTGGACAATTTTCAGCAAGTGGCAACATTGAAATACAGAAATAAACACTTTTCCATAAACAAGGTCTAAATCATGTGTTATGCACTCTGTAAGTAAAAAAAATGCAGTACTGTTTAAACCAGATGATAGGGACACTGTGGACAATTTTCAGCAAGTTGTAACATTGAAATACACTTTTCCATAAACAAGGTCTAAATCATGTTTGATGCACTTGGTAAGTAATTTTTTTTGCAGTACTGTTTAAACTAGATGATAGGAACACTGTGGACAATGTTCAGCAAGTTGCAACATTGAAATACAGAAATAAACACTTTTCCATAAACAAGGAATAAATCATGTTTGATGCACTCTGTAAGTACATTTTTTTGCAGTACTGTTTAAACTACATGATAGGAAAGCTGTGGACAATGTTCAGCAAGTTGCAACATTGAAATACAGAAATAAACACTTTTCCATAAACAATGTCTAAATCATGTTTGATGCACTCTGTTAGTACATTTTTTTGCATTCATTTTTAAACTAAATGATAGAAACACTGTGGACAATTTTCAGCAAGTTGCAACATTGAAATACACTTTTCCATAAACAAGGTCTAAATCATATTTGATGCACTCTGTAAGTAAAAAAATTGCAGTACTATTTAAACCAGATGACAGGGACACTGTGGACAATTTTCAGCAAGTTGCAACATTGAAATACACTTTTCCATAAACAAGGTCTAAATCATGTTTGATGCACTCTGTAAGTACATTTTTTGCAGTGCTGTTTAAAAACTACATGATAGGAAAGCTGTGGACAATTTTCAGCAAGTTGCAACATTGAAATACACTTTTCCATAAACAAGGTCTAAATCATGTTTGATGCACTCTGTAAGTGAAATTTTTGCAGTACTGTTAAAACTCGATGATAGTAACACTGTGGACAGTTTTCAGCAAGCTGCAACCTTGAATTACAGAAATAAACACTTTTCCATGAACAAGCTCTAAATTATGTTGAAAAACCGAAATAAACACTTTTCCAAAAACAAGCTCTAAATCATGTTGAAAAACAGAAATAAACAGTTTTCCATAAACAAGCTCTAAATCATGTTGAAAAACAGAAATAATCACTTTTCCATAAACAAGCTCTAAATCATGTTTGATGCACTCTGTAAGTGAAATTTTTCAATACTGTTAAAACTCGTTAATAGGAACACTGTGGACAGATTTCAGCAAGCTGCAACCTTTAATACAGAAATAAACACTTTTCCAAAAACAAGCTCTAAATCATGTTGGAAAACTGAAAAAACACTTTTTCATAAACAAGCTCTAAATCATGTTGAAATACAGAAATTAACACTTTTCCATAAACAAGCTCCAAATCATGTTGAAAAACAGAAATTAACACTTTTCGTAAAAAAGCTCCAAATCATGTTGAAAACAGAAATAAACACTTTTCCATAAACAAGCTCTAAATCATGTTGAAATACAGAAATAAACACTTTTCCATAAACAAGCTCTAAATCATGTTTGATGCACTCTGTAAGTGAATTTTTTGCCGTACTGTCAAAACTCGATGATAGGAACACTGTGGACAGTTTTCAGCAAGCTACAACCTTGAATTACAGAAATAAACACTTTTCCATAAACAAGTTCTAAATCATGTTGAAAAACATGAAAAAACACTTTTTCATAAACAAGCTCTAAATCATGTTGAAATACAAAAATAAACACTTTTCCAAAAACCAGCTCCAAATCATGTTGAAAAACAGAAATAAACACTTTTCCATAAACAAGGTCTAAATCATGTTTGATGCACTCTGTAAGTAAAAAAAAATGCAGTACTGTTTAAACCAGTTGATAGGGACACTGTGGACAATTTTCAGCAAGTTGCAACATTGAAATACACTTTTCCATAAACAAGGTCTAAATCATATTTGATGCACTCTGTAAGTATATTTTTTGCAGTACTGTTTAAACTAGATGATCAGAACACTGGACAATTTGCAGCAAGTTGCAACATGGAAAAACAGAAATAAACACTTTTCCAAAAACAAGGTGTAAATCATGTTTGATTCACTCTTTGTGTAAATGTTTTTGCTGAACTGTTTAAACGAGATGATAGGAACACGGTGGACAATGTTCAGCAAGTTGCAACATTGAAATACAGAAATAAACACTTTTCCATAAAAAATGTTTGATGCACTCTGTAAGTACATTTTTTTGCAGTACTGTTTAAACTAGATGATAGGAACACTGTGGACAATGTTCAGCAAGTTGCAACATTGAAATACAGAAATAAACACTTTTCCATAAACAAGGTCTAAATCATGTTTGATGCACTCTGTAAGTAAAAAAATTGCAGTACTGTTTAAACCAGATGATAGGGACACTGGACAATTTTCAGCAAGTTGCAACATTGAAATACACTTTTCCATAAACAAGCTATAAATCATGTTGAAAAACAGAAATAAACACTTTTCCAAAAACAAGCTCCAAATCATGTTGAAAAACAGAAATAATCACTTTTCCATAAACAAGCTCTAAATCATGTTTGAATCACTCTGTAAGTGAAATTTTTGCAGTACTGTTAAAACTCAATGATAGGAACACTGTGGACAGATTTCAGCAAGCTGCAACCTTGAATACAGAAATTGTAACGGCTTTCTTCCATAGGTGAAGGAGAGGACCAAAGTGCAGCGCGGCTAGTGTTAAACATGTTTAATACAAGAACAAGTGAAACACTACAAACAACATACAAAATAACAAATGTGCAAACCGATACAGACCTATCTGGTGCAGAACACAAACACAGAGACAGGTAACAAACACCCACAAAATCCCAACACAAAACAAGCCTCCTATATATGAGTCTCAATCAGAGACAACGACTACCATCTGTCTCTGAGAACCCACACTAGGCTGACATAGAAACAGACAAACTAGACACACAACATAGAATTCCCACCCAGCTCACGTCCTGACCAACTAAACACATACAAAACAACAGAAAACAGGTCAGGAACGTGACAGAACCCCCCCCTCAAGGTGCGAACTCCGGGCGCACCCCTAAAACTCAAGGGGAGGGTCTGGGTGGGCATCTGTCCGCGGTGGCGGCTCCGGCGGTGGACGAGGGCACCACTCCACCATTGTCTTTGTCCACCTCCTTAGCGTCCCTTGAGTGGCGACCCTCGCCCCCGACCATGGTCCAGGAACCTTCACCAACTCCCCTCTACAATAGAGGAGACAACTCAGGACAGAGAGGTAGTTCAGGACAAAGAGGTAGTTCAGGACAAAGAGGTAGTTCAGGACAAAGAGGTAGCCCAGGACAGAGAGGTAGCCCAGGACAGAGAGGTAGCCCAGGACAGAGAGGTAGCCCAGGACAGAGGGACAACTCCGGACTAGTGGCAGCTCCGGACTGGAGGGCAGCTCATGACTGGAGGGCAGCTCCGGACTGGAGGGCAGCTCATGACTGGAGGGCAGCTCATGACTGGAGGGCAGCTCATGACTGGAGGGCAGCTCATGACTGGAGGGCAGCTCATGACTGGAGGGCAGCTCATGACTGGAGGGCAGCTCATGACTGGAGGGCAGCTCATGACTGGAGGACAGCTCATGACTGGAGGACAGCTCATGACTGGAGGGCAGCTCATGACTGAAGGGCAGCTCATGACTGTAGGGCAGCTCATGACTGTAGGGCAGCTCCTGACTGGCTGGCGTCTCTGGCAGCTCCTGACTGGCTGGCGTCTCTGGCAGCTCCTGACTGGCTGGCGTCTCTGGCAGCTCCTGACTGGCTGGCGTCTCTGGCAGCTCCTGACTGGCTGGCGTCTCTGGCAGCTCCTGACTGGCTGGCGTCTCTGGCAGCTCCTGACTGGCTGGCGTCTCTGGCAGCTCCTGACTGGCTGGCGTCTCTGGCAGCTCCTGACTGACGGACGGCTCTAGCGGCTCCTGACTGACGGACGGCTCTAATGGCTCGGGACAGATGGGCGGCTCTAATGGCTCGTGGCAGACGGATGACTCAGATGGCGCTGGGCAGACAGATGGCTCAGACGGCGCTGGGCAGACGGATGGCTCAGATGGCGCTGGGCAGACGGATGGCTCAGACGGCGCTGGGCAGACGGATGGCTCAGACGGCGCTGGTTAGACGGATGGCTCAGACGGCGCTGGGCAGACGGACAGTTCAGACGGCGTTGGGCAGACGGACAGTTCAGACGGCGTTGGGCAGACGGGCAGTTCAGGCGCCGCTGGGCAGACGGGCAGTTCAGGCACCGCTGGGCAGACGGCAGACTCTGGCCGGCTGAGACGCACTATAGGCCTGATGCGTGGTGCCGGAACTGGAGGTACCGGGCTGAGGGCACGCACCTCAGGGCGAGTGCGGGGAGGAGGAACAGGGCTCTGGCGATGCACTGGAAGCCTGGTGCGTGGTGTAGGCACTGGTGGTACTGGGCTGGGGCGGGAAGGTGGCGCCGGATATACCGGACCGTGAAGGACACGCGCTCTTGAGCACCGAGCCTCTCCAACCTTACCAGGTTGAATGGTCCCCGTAGCCCTGCCAGTGCGGCGAGGTGGAATAACCCGCACTGGGCTATGCAGGCGAACCGGGGACACCACCTGTAAGGCTGGTGCCATGTACGCCGGCCCGAGGAGACGTACTGGAGGCCAGATACGTTGGGCCGGCTTCATGACATCCAGCTCGATGCCCAACCTAGCCCTCCCAGTGCGGCAAGGTGGAATAGCCCGCACTGGGCTAAGCACGCGTACTGGGGACACCGTGCGCTTTACCGCATAACACGGTGTCTGACCAGTACGACGCCCTCTCACTCCACGGTAAGCCCGGGGAGTTGGCTCAGGTATCCAACCCGGCTTCGCCACACTCCCCTTTTGCCCCCCCCAAGAAATTTTTGGGTGAGCCTCTCGGGTTTCCGTGCTAGCCGCGTACCTTCATAACTCCGGTTCCTCTCTCCGGATGCCTCTGCTCTCCTAACTGCCTCCAGCTGCTCCCATGGGAGGCGATCCCTTCCAGCCAGGATCTCCTCCCATGTGTAGCAACCCTTGCCGTCCAAAACGTCTTCCCATGTCCATTCCTCCTTTCTCTGCTCCTGCTGTCGCTGCCCGTAGCCACACTGCTTGGTCCCTTGTTGGTGGGTGTTTCTGTAACGGCTTTCTTCCATAGGTGAAGGAGAGGACCAAAGTGCAGCGCGGCTAGTGTTAAACATGTTTAATACAAGAACAAGTGAAACACTACAAACAACATACAAAATAACAAATGTGCAAACCGATACAGACCTATCTGGTGCAGAACACAAACACAGAGACAGGTAACAAACACCCACAAAATCCCAACACAAAACAAGCCTCCTATATATGAGTCTCAATCAGAGACAACGACTACCATCTGTCTCTGATTGAGAACCCACACTAGGCTGACATAGAAACAGACAAACTAGACACACAACATAGAATTCCCACCCAGCTCACATCCTGACCAACTAAACACATACAAAACAACAGAAAACAGGTCAGGAACGTGACAGAACCCCCCCCTCAAGGTGCGAACTCCGGGCGCACCCCTAAAACTCAAGGGGAGGGTCTGGGTGGGCATCTGTCCGCGGTGGCGGCTCCGGCGGTGGACGAGGGCACCACTCCACCATTGTCTTTGTCCACCTCCTTAGCGTCCCTTGAGTGGCGACCCTCGCCCCCGACCATGGTCCAGGAACCTTCACCAACTCCCCTCTACAATAGAGGAGACAACTCAGGACAGAGAGGTAGTTCAGGACAAAGAGGTAGTTCAGGACAAAGAGGTAGCCCAGGACAGAGAGGTAGCCCAGGACAGAGAGGTAGCCCAGGACAGAGGGACAACTCCGGACTAGTGGCAGCTCCGGACTGGAAGGCAGCTCATGACTGGAGGGCAGCTCATGACTGGAGGGCAGCTCATGACTGGAGGGCAGCTCATGACTGGAGGGCAGCTCATGACTGGAGGGCAGCTCATGACTGGAGGGCAGCTCATGACTGGAGGGCAGCTCATGACTGGAGGGCAGCTCATGACTGGAGGGCAGCTCATGACTGGAGGACAGCTCATGACTGAAGGGCAGCTCATGACTGAAGGGCAGCTCATGACTGTAGGGCAGCTCATGACTGTAGGGCAGCTCATGACTGTAGGGCAGCTCATGACTGTAGGGCAGCTCATGACTGTAGGGCAGCTCCTGACTGGCTGGCGTCTCTGGCAGCTCCTGACTGGCTGGCGTCTCTGGCAGCTCCTGACTGGCTGGCGTCTCTGGCAGCTCCTGACTGGCTGGCGTCTCTGGCAGCTCCTGACTGGCTGGCGTCTCTGGCAGCTCCTGACTGGCTGGCGTCTCTGGCAGCTCCTGACTGGCTGGCGTCTCTGGCAGCTCCTGACTGGCTGGCGTCTCTGGCAGCTCCTGACTGACGGACGGCTCTAGCGGCTCCTGACTGACGGACGGCTCTAATGGCTCGGGACAGATGGGCGGCTCTAATGGCTCGTGGCAGACGGATGACTCAGATGGCGCTGGGCAGACAGATGGCTCAGACGGCGCTGGGCAGACGGATGGCTCAGATGGCGCTGGGCAGACGGATGGCTCAGACGGCGCTGGGCAGACGGATGGCTCAGACGGCGCTGGGCAGACGGATGGCTCAGACGGCGCTGGGCAGACGGACAGTTCAGACGGCGTTGGGCAGACGGACAGTTCAGACGGCGTTGGGCAGACGGGCAGTTCAGGCGCCGCTGGGCAGACGGGCAGTTCAGGCACCGCTGGGCAGACGGGCAGTTCAGGCACCGCTGGGCAGACGGCAGACTCTGGCCGGCTGAGACGCACTATAGGCCTGATGCGTGGTGCCGGAACTGGAGGTACCGGGCTGAGGGCACGCACCTCAGGGCGAGTGCGGGGAGGAGGAACAGGGCTCTGGCGATGCACTGGAAGCCTGGTGCGTGGTGTAGGCACTGGTGGTACTGGGCTGGGGCGGGAAGGTGGCGCCGGATATACCGGACCGTGAAGGACACGCGCTCTTGAGCACCGAGCCTCTCCAACCTTACCAGGTTGAATGGTCCCCGTAGCCCTGCCAGTGCGGCGAGGTGGAATAACCCGCACTGGGCTATGCAGGCGAACCGGGGACACCACCTGTAAGGCTGGTGCCATGTACGCCGGCCCGAGGAGACGTACTGGAGGCCAGATACGTTGGGCCGGCTTCATGACATCCAGCTCGATGCCCAACCTAGCCCTCCCAGTGCGGCAAGGTGGAATAGCCCGCACTGGGCTAAGCACGCGTACTGGGGACACCGTGCGCTTTACCGCATAACACGGTGTCTGACCAGTACGACGCCCTCTCACTCCACGGTAAGCCCGGGGAGTTGGCTCAGGTATCCAACCCGGCTTCGCCACACTCCCCTTTTGCCCCCCCCAAGAAATTTTTGGGTGAGCCTCTCGGGTTTCCGTGCTAGCCGCGTACCTTCATAACTCCGGTTCCTCTCTCCGGATGCCTCTGCTCTCCTAACTGCCTCCAGCTGCTCCCATGGGAGGCGATCCCTTCCAGCCAGGATCTCCTCCCATGTGTAGCAACCCTTGCCGTCCAAAACGTCTTCCCATGTCCATTCCTCCTTTCTCTGCTCCTGCTGTCGCTGCCCGTAGCCACACTGCTTGGTCCCTTGTTGGTGGGTGTTTCTGTAACGGCTTTCTTCCATAGGTGAAGGAGAGGACCAAAGTGCAGCGCGGCTAGTGTTAAACATGTTTAATACAAGAACAAGTGAAACACTACAAACAACATACAAAATAACAAATGTGCAAACCGATACAGACCTATCTGGTGCAGAACACAAACACAGAGACAGGTAACAAACACCCACAAAATCCCAACACAAAACAAGCCTCCTATATATGAGTCTCAATCAGAGACAACGACTACCATCTGTCTCTGATTGAGAACCCACACTAGGCTGACATAGAAACAGACAAACTAGACACACAACATAGAATTCCCACCCAGCTCACGTCCTGACCAACTAAACACATACAAAACAACAGAAAACAGGTCAGGAACGTGACAGAAATAAACACTTTTCCAAAAACAAGCTCTAAATCATGTTGGAAAACTGAAAAAACACTTTTTCATAAACAAGCTCTAAATCATGTTGAAAAACAGAAATAAAAACTTTTCCAAAAACAAGCTCCAAATCATGTTGAAAAACAGAAATAATCACTTTTCCATAAACAAACTCTAAATCATGTTTGATGCACTCTGTAAGTGAATTTTTTGCCGTACTGTCAAAACTCGATGATAGGAACACTGTGGACAGTTTTCAGCAAGCTGCAACCTTGAATTACAGAAATAAACACTTTTCCATAAACAAGTTCTAAATCATGTTGAAAAACATGAAAAAACACTTTTTCATAAACAAGCTCTAAATCATGTTGAAATACAAACATAAACACTTTTCCAAAAACCAGCTCCAAATCATGTTGAAAAACAGAAATAAACACTTTTCCATAAACAAGGTCTAAATCATATTTGATGCACTCTGTAAGTAAAAAAAATGCAGTACTGTTTAAACCAGATGACAGGGACACTGTGGACAATTTTCAGCAAGTTGCAACATTGAAATACACTTTTCCATAAACAAGGTCTAAATCATATTTGATGCACTCTGTACGTAAAAAAATTGCAGTACTGTTTAAACCAGATGATAGGGACACTGTGGACAATTTTCACCAAGTTGCAACATTGAAATACACTTTTCCATAAACAAGGTCTAAATCATGTTTGATGCACTCTGTAAGTACATTTTTTGCAGTGCTGTTTAAACTAGATGATAGGAAAGCTGTGGACAATGTTCAGCAAGTTGCAACATTGAAATACAGAAATAAACACTTTTCCATAAACAATGTCTAAATCATGTTTGATGCACTCTGTTAGTACATTTTTTTGCATTAATTTTTAAACTAAATGATAGAAACACCGTGGACAATGTTCAGCAAGTTGCAACATTGAAATACACTTTTCCATAAACAAGGTCTAAATCATGTTTGATATACTCTGTAAGTACATTTTTTGCAGTACTGTTTAAACTAAATGATCAGAACACTGGACAATTTTCAGCAAGTTGCAACATTGAAATACAGAAATAAACACTTTTCCAAAAACAAGGTGTAAATCATGTTTGATGCACTCTTTGTGTAAATGTTTTTGCTGTACTGTTTAAACGAGATGATAGGAACACTGTGGACAATGTTCAGCAAGTTGCAACCATGAAATACAGAAATAAACACTTTTCCATAAAAAATGTTTGATGCACTCTGTAAGTACATTTTTTTGCAGTACTGTTTAACCTGTTTGGGCTGCAAGGGGCAGTATTGAGTAGCCAGATAAAAGGTGCCCATTTCAAACGGCCTCGTACTCAATTCTTGCTCGTACAATATGCATATTATTATTACTATTGGATAGAAAACACTATCTAGTTTCTAAAACCGTTTGAATTATTTCTCTGAGTGAAACAGAACTCATTCTGCAGCACATTTCCTGACCAGGAAGTGAAAAGTCTGAAATCGATGCTCTGTTCTTCTTCCTGCCTATAAATGGGCACGAGACCTATTAGTATACATGCACGTCATACACCTTCCCCTGGGTGTCAAGAGGCTGTGAGAGAAGAAATGAGGTGATTATCTTGGTCTGAGATGGAACACAACATCTTGGAATGACGTGTCCCCCATTTTCGGTACTCTGAAGAGCGCGAGGTGGACAGTGGGATTGCCTTTTGTTTAGCTGCCGTTATAGGCGACTACTATATCCGGCTTTGATTTTATTTGATACATGTCACCATATCATCGTAAAGTATGTTTGTTCAATATAGTTTCATCAGATTATTGAACATTTTTCGGGAGTTTTGCCGTGTTCCGTTCTCTTCCGTTTGTTGACATGGAGAGCATCGTGCCACTTGGCTAGTGTGCGTGCTAAATGAAGAGGGAAAGTTGCCGTTCTAAATCCAAACAACGACTGTTCTGGACAAAGGACACCTTGTCCAACATTCTGATGGAAGATCAGCAAAAGTAAGAAACATTTTATGATGCTATTTCATATATCTGTCGTAGATGTGAACTAGTCGTTGGCGCCCAAGTGTTTCTGGCTATTGTGCTAAGCTAATATAACGCTACATTTTGTTTTCGCTGTAAAACACTTAATAAATCGGAAATATTGGCTGGAATCACAAGATGCCTGTCTTTCATTTGCTGTACACCATGTATTTTTCAGAAATGTTTTATGATGAGTAATTAGGTATTTGACGTTGGTGCCTGTAATTATTATGGCTGCTTTCGGTGCAATTTCTGATTGTAGCTGCAATGTAAACTATGATTTATACCTGAAATATGCACATTTTTCTAACAAAACATATGCTATACAATAAATATGTTATCAGACTGTCATCTGATGAAGTTGTTTCTTGGTTAGTGGCTATTTATATCTTTATTTGGTCGAATTTGTGATAGCTACTGATGGAGTAAAAAACTGGTGGAGTAAAAAAAGTGGTGTCTTTTGCTAACATGGTTAGGTAATAGATTTACATATTGTGTCTTCCCTGTAAAACATTTTAAAAATCAGACATGTTGGCTGGATTCACAAGATGTGTACCTTTCATATGCTGTATTGGACTTGTTTGAAATGTGTGAAAGTTAAATATTTAAAAAAATATATATCTTTTGAATTTCGCGCCCTGCACTTGTCATAAGTGTACCGACGCCGGGCTGCAGCCATAAGAAGTTTTAAACTAGATGATAGGAACACTGTGGACAATTTTCAACAAGTGGCAACATTGAAATACAGAAATAAACACTTTTCCATAAACAAGGTCTAAATCATGTTTGATGCACTCTGTAAGTAAAAAAATTGCAGTACTGTTTAAACCAGATGATAGGGACACTGTGGACAATTTTCAGCAAGTTGCAACATTGAAATACACTTTTCCATAAACAAGGTCTAAATCATGTTTGATGCACTCTGCAAGTACATTTTTTTGCAGTGCTGTTTAAACTAGATGATAGGAAAGCTGTGGACAATGTTCAGCAAGTTGCAACATTGAAATACAGTAATAAACACTTTTCCATAAACAAGCTCTAAATCATGTTGAAACACAGAAATAATCACTTTTCCATAAACAAGTTCCAAATCATGTTGAAGTACAGAAATAAACACTTTTCCAAAAACAAGCTCCAAATCATGTTGAAATACAGAATTAATCACTTTTCCATAAACAAGCTCTAAATCATGTTTGATGCACTCTGTAAGTGAAACTTTTGCAGTACTGTTAAAACTCGATGATAGGAACACTGTGGACAGTTTTCAGCAAGCTGCAACCTTGAATGACAGAAATAAACACTTTTCCATAAACAAGCTCTAAATCATGTTGAAAAACTTTTTTTTTTTCATAAACAAGCTCTAAATTATGTTGAAAAACTGAAAAAACACTTTTTCATAAACAAGCTCTAAATCATGTTGAAAAACAGAAATAAACACTTTTCCAAAAACAAGCTCCAAATCATGTTGAAAAACAGAAATAAACACTTTTCCAAAAACAAGCTCTAAATCATGTTGAAAAACAGAAATAAAAACTTTTCCATAAACAAGCTCTAAATCATGTTGAAATACAGAAATAAACACTTTTCCATAAACAAGCTCTAAATCATGTTTGATGTACTCTGTAAGTGAAAGTTTTGCAGTACTGTTAAAACTCGATGATAGGAACACTGTGGACAGTTTTCAGCAAGCTGCAACCTTGAATTACAGAAATAAACACTTTTCCAAAAACAAGCTCCAAATCATTTTGAAAAACAGAAATAATCACTTTTCCATAAACAAGCTCTAAATCATGTTTGATGCACTCTGTAAGTGAAACTTTTGCAGTACTGTTAAAACTCGATGATAGGAACACTGTGGACAGTTTTCAGCAAGCTGCAACCTTGAATTACAGAAATAAACACTTTTCCATAAACAAGCTCTAAATCATGTTGAAAAACTGAAAAAACACTTTTTCATTAACAAGCTCTAAATCATGTTGAAAAACTGAAAAAACACTTTTTCATAAACAAGCTCTAATCATGTTGAAAAACAGAAATAATCACTTTTCCATAAACAAGCTCTAAATCATGTTTGATGCACTCTGTAAGTGAAATTTTTGCAGTACTGTTAAATCTCGATGATAGGAACACTGTGGACAGTTTTCAGCATGCTGCAACCTTGAATGACAGAAATAAACACTTTTCCATAAACAAGCTCTAAATCATGTTGAAAAACTTTTTTTTTTTTTCATAAACAAGCTCTAAATCATGTTGAAAAACTGAAAAAACAATTTTTCATAAACAAGCTCTAAATCATGTTGAAATACAGAAATAAACACTTTTCCAAAAACCAGCTCCAAATCATGTTGAAATACAGAAATAATCACTTTTCCATAAACAAGCTCTAAATCATGTTTGATGTACTCTGTAAGTGAAACTTTTGCAGTACTGTTAAAACTCGATGATAGGAACACTGTGGACAGTTTTCAGCAAGCTGCAACCTTGAATTACAGAAATAAACACTTTTCCAAAAACAAGCTCCAAATCATGTTGAAAAACAGAAATAATCACTTTTCCATAAACAAGCTCCAAATCATGTTGAAATACAGAAATAATCACTTTTCCATAAACAAGCTCTAAATCATGTTTGATGCACTCTGTAAGTGAAACTTTTGCAGTACTGTTAAAACTCGATGATAGGAACACTGTGGACAGTTTTCAGCAAGCTGCAACCTTGAATTACAGAAATAAACACTTTTCCATAAAAAAGCTCTAAATCATGTTGAAAAACTGATAAAACACTTTTTCATAAACAAGCTCTGAATCATGTTGAAATATAGAAATAAACACTTTTCCAAAAACCAGCTCTAAATTATGTTGAAAAACTGAAAAAAGACTTTTTCATAAACAAGCTCTAAATCATGTTGAAAAACAGAAATAAACACTTTTCGTAAAAAAGCTCCAAATCATGTTGAAAAACAGAAATAAACACTTTTCCAAAAACAAGCTCTAAATCATGTTGAAAACAGAAATAAACACTTTTCCATAAACAAACTCTAAATCATGTTGAAATACAGAAATAAACACTTTTCCATAAACAAGCTCTAAATCATGTTTGATGCACTCTGTAAGTGAATTTTTTGCCGTACTGTCAAAACTCGATGATAGGAACACTGTGGACAGTTTTCAGCAAGCTACAACCTTGAATTACAGAAATAAACACTTTTCCATAAACAAGTTCTAAATCATGTTGAAAAACATGAAAAAACACTTTTTCATAAACAAGCTCTAAATCATGTTGAAATACAAAAATAAACACTTTTCCAAAAACCAGCTCCAAATCATGTTGAAAAACAGAAATAAACACTTTTCCATAAACAAGGTCTAAATCATATTTGATGCACTCTGTAAGTAAAAAAAATGCAGTACTGTTTAGACCAGATGACAGACACACTGTGGACAATTTTCAGCAAGTTGCAACATTGAAATACACTTTTCCATAAACAAGGTCTAAATCATATTTGATGCACTCTGTAAGTAAAAAAAATGCAGTACTGTTTAGACCAGATGACAGACACACTGTGGACAATTTTCAGCAAGTTGCAACATTGAAATACACTTTTCCATAAACAAGGTCTAAATCATATTTGATGCACTCTGTAAGTAAAAAAATTGCAGTACTATTTAAACCAGATGACAGGGACACTGTGGACAATTTTCAGCAAGTTGCAACATTGAAATACACTTTTCCATAAACAAGGTCTAAATCATGTTTGATGCACTCTGTAAGTACATTTTTTGCAGTGCTGTTTAAACTAGATGATAGGAAAGCTGTGGACAATGTTCAGCAAGTTGCAACATTGAAATACAGAAATAAACACTTTTCCATAAACAATGTCTAAATCATGTTTGATGCACTCTGTTAGTACATTTTTTTGCATTAATTTTTAAACTAAATGATAGAAACACTGTGGACAATGTTCAGCAAGTTGCAACATTGAAATACACTTTTCCATAAACAAGGTCTAAATCATGTTTGATATACTCTGTAAGTACATTTTTTGCAGTACTGTTTAAACTAGATGATCAGAACACTGGACAATTTTCAGCAAGTTGCAACATTGAAATACAGAAATAAACACTTTTCCAAAAACAAGGTGTAAATCATGTTTGATGCACTCTTTGTGTAAATGTTTTTGCTGTACTGTTTAAACGAGATGATAGGAACACTGTGGACAATGTTCAGCAAGTTGCAACCATGAAATACAGAAATAAACACTTTTCCATAAAAAATGTTTGATGCACTCTGTAAGTACATTTTTTTGCAGTACTGTTTAACCTGTTTGGGCTGCAAGGGGCAGTATTGAGTAGCCAGATAAAAGGTGCCCATTTCAAACGGCCTCGTACTCAATTCTTGCTCGTACAATATGCATATTATTATTACTATTGGATAGAAAACACTATCTAGTTTCTAAAACCGTTTGAATTATTTCTCTGAGTGAAACAGAACTCATTCTGCAGCACATTTCCTGACCAGGAAGTGAAAAGTCTGAAATCGATGCTCTGTTCTTCTTCCTGCCTATAAATGGGCACGAGACCTATTAGTATACATGCACGTCATACACCTTCCCCTGGGTGTCAAGAGGCTGTGAGAGAAGAAATGAGGTGATTATCTTGGTCTGAGATGGAACACATCATCTTGGAATGACGTGTCCCCCATTTTCGGTACTCTGAAGAGCGCGAGGTGGACAGTGGGATTGCCTTTTGTTTAGCTGCCGTTATAGGCGACTACTATATCCGGCTTTGATTTTATTTGATACATGTCACCATATCATCGTAAAGTATGTTTGTTCAATATAGTTTCATCAGATTATTGAACATTTTTCGGGAGTTTTGCCGTGTTCCGTTCTCTTCCGTTTGTTGACATGGAGAGCGTCGTGCCACTTGGCTAGTGTGCGTGCTAAATGAAGAGGGAAAGTTGCCGTTCTAAATCCAAACAACGACTGTTCTGGACAAAGGACACCTTGTCCAACATTCTGATGGAAGATCAGCAAAAGTAAGAAACATTTTATGATGCTATTTCATATATCTGTCGTAGATGTGAACTAGTCGTCGGCGCCCAAGTGTTTCTGGCTATTGTGCTAAGCTAATATAACGCTACATTTTGTTTTCGCTGTAAAACACTTAAATCGGAAATATTGGCTGGAATCACAAGATGCCTGTCTTTCATTTGCTGTACACCATGTATTTTTCAGAAATGTTTTATGATGAGTAATTAGGTATTTGACGTTGGTGCCTGTAATTATTATGGCTGCTTTCGGTGCAATTTCTGATTGTAGCTGCAATGTAAACTATGATTTATACCTGAAATATGCACATTTTTCTAACAAAACATATGCTATACAATAAATATGTTATCAGACTGTCATCTGATGAAGTTGTTTCTTGGTTAGTGGCTATTTATATCTTTATTTGGTCGAATTTGTGATAGCTACTGATGGAGTAAAAAACTGGTGGAGTAAAAAAAGTGGTGTCTTTTGCTAACATGGTTAGGTAATAGATTTACATATTGTGTCTTCCCTGTAAAACATTTTAAAAATCGGACATGTTGGCTGGATTCACAAGATGTGTACCTTTCATATGCTGTATTGGACTTGTTTGAAATGTGTGAAAGTTAAATATTTTTAAAAAAAATATCTTTTGAATTTCGCGCCCTGCACTTGTCATAAGTGTACCGACGACGGGCTGCAGCCATAAGAAGTTTTAAACTAGATGATAGGAACACTGTGGACAATTTTCAACAAGTGGCAACATTGAAATACAGAAATAAACACTTTTCCATAAACAAGGTCTAAATCATGTTTGATGCACTCTGTAAGTAAAAAAAATTGCAGTACTGTTTAAACCAGATGATAGGGACACTGTGGACAATTTTCAGCAAGTTGCAACATTGAAATACACTTTTCCATAAACAAGGTCTAAATCATGTTTGATGCACTCTGCAAGTACATTTTTTTGCAGTGCTGTTTAAACTAGATGATAGGAAAGCTGTGGACAATGTTCAGCAAGTTGCAACATTGAAATACAGAAATAAACACTTTTCCATAAACAAGCTCTAAATCATGTTGAAAAACTTTTTTTTTTCATAAACAAGCTCTAAATCATGTTGAAAAACTGAAAAAACAATTTTTCATAAACAAGCTCTAAATCATGTTGAAATACAGAAATAAACACTTTTCCAAAAACCAGCTCCAAATCATGTTGAAATACAGAAATAATCACTTTTCCATAAACAAGCTCTAAATCATGTTTGATGTACTCTGTAAGTGAAACTTTTGCAGTACTGTTAAAACTCGATGATAGGAACACTGTGGACAGTTTTCAGCAAGCTGCAACCTTGAATTACAGAAATAAACACTTTTCCAAAAACAAGCTCTAAATCATGTTGAAAAACTGAAAAAACACTTTTTCATTAACAAGCTCTAAATCATGTTGAAAAACTGAAAAAACACTTTTTCATAAACAAGCTCTAAATCATGTTGAAAAACAGAAATAATCACTTTTCCATAAACAAGCTCTAAATCATGTTTGATGCACTCTGTAAGTGACATTTTTGCAGTACTGTTAAAACTCGATGATAGGAACACTGTGGACAGTTTTCAGCAAGCTGCAACCTTGAATTACAGAAATAAACACTTTTCCATAAACAAGCTCTAAATCATGTTGAAAAACTGAAAAAACACTTTTTCATTAACAAGCTCTAAATCATGTTGAAAAACTGAAAAAACACTTTTTCATAAACAAGCTCTAAATCATGTTGAAAAACAGAAATAATCACTTTTCCATAAACAAGCTCTAAATCATGTTTGATGCACTCTGTAAGTGAAATTTTTGCAGTACTGTTAAATCTCGATGATAGGAACACTGTGGACAGTTTTCAGCAAGCTGCAACCTTGAATGACAGAAATAAACACTTTTCCAAAAACAAGCTCCAAATCATGTTGAAAAACAGAAATAAACACTTTTCCAAAAACAAGCTCTAAATCATGTTGAAAAACAGAAATAAAAACTTTTCCATAAACAAGCTCTAAATCATGTTGAAATACAGAAATAAACACTTTTCCATAAACAAGCTCTAAATCATGTTTGATGTACTCTGTAAGTGAAAGTTTTGCAGTACTGTTAAAACTCGATGATAGGAACACTGTGGACAGTTTTCAGCAAGCTGCAACCTTGAATTACAGAAATAAACACTTTTCCAAAAACAAGCTCCAAATCATTTTGAAAAACAGAAATAATCACTTTTCCATAAACAAGCTCTAAATCATGTTTGATGCACTCTGTAAGTGAAACTTTTGCAGTACTGTTAAAACTCGATGATAGGAACACTGTGGACAGTTTTCAGCAAGCTGCAACCTTGAATTACAGAAATAAACACTTTTCCATAAACAAGCTCTAAATCATGTTGAAAAACTGAAAAAACACTTTTTCATTAACAAGCTCTAAATCATGTTGAAAAACTGAAAAAACACTTTTTCATAAACAAGCTCTAAATCATGTTGAAAAACAGAAATAATCACTTTTCCATAAACAAGCTCTAAATCATGTTTGATGCACTCTGTAAGTGAAATTTTTGCAGTACTGTTAAATCTCGATGATAGGAACACTGTGGACAGTTTTCAGCATGCTGCAACCTTGAATGACAGAAATAAACACTTTTCCATAAACAAGCTCTAAATCATGTTGAAAAACTTTTTTTTTTTTTCATAAACAAGCTCTAAATCATGTTGAAAAACTGAAAAAACAATTTTTCATAAACAAGCTCTAAATCATGTTGAAATACAGAAATAAACACTTTTCCAAAAACCAGCTCCAAATCATGTTGAAATACAGAAATAATCACTTTTCCATAAACAAGCTCTAAATCATGTTTGATGTACTCTGTAAGTGAAACTTTTGCAGTACTGTTAAAACTCGATGATAGGAACACTGTGGACAGTTTTCAGCAAGCTGCAACCTTGAATTACAGAAATAAACACTTTTCCAAAAACAAGCTCCAAATCATGTTGAAAAACAGAAATAATCACTTTTCCATAAACAAGCTCTAAATCATGTTTGATGCACTCTGTAAGTGACATTTTTGCAGTACTGTTAAAACTCGATGATAGGAACACTGTGGACAGTTTTCAGCAAGCTGCAACCTTGAATTACAGAAATAAACACTTTTCCATAAACAAGCTCTAAATCATGTTGAAAAACTGAAAAAACACTTTTTCATAAACAAGCTCTAAATCATGATGAAAAACAGAAATAAACACTTTTCCATGAACAAGCTCCAAATCATGTTGAAAAACAGAAATAAACACTTTTCCATAAACAAGCTCCAAATCATGTTGAAATACAGAAATAATCACTTTTCCATAAACAAGCTCCAAATCATGTTGAAATACAGAAATAAACACTTTTCCAAAAACAAGCTCCAAATCATGTTGAAATACAGAAATAATCACTTTTCCATAAACAAGCTCTAAATCATGTTTGATGCACTCTGTAAGTGAAACTTTTGCAGTACTGTTAAAACTCGATGATAGGAACACTGTGGACAGTTTTCAGCAAGCTGCAACCTTGAATTACAGAAATAAACACTTTTCCATAAAAAAGCTCTAAATCATGTTGAAAAACTGATAAAACACTTTTTCATAAACAAGCTCTGAATCATGTTGAAATATAGAAATAAACACTTTTCCAAAAACCAGCTCTAAATTATGTTGAAAAACTGAAAAAAGACTTTTTCATAAACAAGCTCTAAATCATGTTGAAAAACAGAAATAAACACTTTTCGTAAAAAAGCTCTAAATCATGTTGAAATACAGAAATAAACACTTTTCCAAAAACAAGCTCTAAATCATGTTGAAATACAGAAATAAACACTTTTCCATAAACAAGCTCCAAATCATGTTTGATGCACTCGGAAAGGGATTTTTTCCCCCAGTACTGTTAAAACTGGTTGCTAGGAACACTGTGGACAGTTTCAGCAAGTTGCAACATTGAAATACAGAAATAAACACTTTTCCAAAAACAAGCTCTAAATCATGTTGAAAAACATGAAAAAACACTTTTTCATAAACAAGCTCTAAATCATGTTGAAATACAAAAATAAACACTTTTCCAAAAACCAGCTCCAAATCATGTTGAAAAACAGAAATAAACACTTCCATAAACAAGGTCTAAATCATATTTGATGCACTCTGTAAGTAAAAAAAATGCAGTACTGTTTAGACCAGATGACAGACACACTGTGGACAATTTTCAGCAAGTTGCAACATTGAAATACACTTTTCCATAAACAAGGTCTAAATCATATTTGATGCACTCTGTAAGTAAAAAAAATGCAGTACTGTTTAGACCAGATGACAGACACACTGTGGACAATTTTCAGCAAGTTGCAACATTGAAATACACTTTTCCATAAACAAGGTCTAAATCATATTTGATGCACTCTGTAAGTAAAAAAATGCAGTACTGTTTAGACCAGATGACAGACACACTGTGGACAATTTTCAGCAAGTTGCAACATTGAAATACACTTTTCCATAAACAAGGTCTAAATCATGTTTGATGCACTCTGTAAGTACATTTTTTGCAGTGCTGTTTAAACTAGATGATAGGAAAGCTGTGGACAATGTTCAGCAAGTTGCAACATTGAAATACAGAAATAAACACTTTTCCATAAACAATGTCTAAATCATGTTTGATGCACTCTGTTAGTACATTTTTTTGCATTAATTTTTAAACTAAATGATAGAAACACTGTGGACAATGTTCAGCAAGTTGCAACATTGAAATACACTTTTCCATAAACAAGGTCTAAATCATGTTTGATATACTCTGTAAGTACATTTTTTGCAGTACTGTTTAAACTAGATGATCAGAACACTGGACAATTTTCAGCAAGTTGCAACATTGAAATACAGAAATAAACACTTTTCCAAAAACAAGGTGTAAATCATGTTTGATGCACTCTTTGTGTAAATGTTTTTGCTGTACTGTTTAAACGAGATGATAGGAACACTGTGGACAATGTTCAGCAAGTTGCAACCATGAAATACAGAAATAAACACTTTTCCATAAAAAATGTTTGATGCACTCTGTAAGTACATTTTTTTGCAGTACTGTTTAACCTGTTTGGGCTGCAAGGGGCAGTATTGAGTAGCCAGATAAAAGGTGCCCATTTCAAACGGCCTCGTACTCAATTCTTGCTCGTACAATATGCATATTATTATTACTATTGGATAGAAAACACTATCTAGTTTCTAAAACCGTTTGAATTATTTCTCTGAGTGAAACAGAACTCATTCTGCAGCACATTTCCTGACCAGGAAGTGAAAAGTCTGAAATCGATGCTCTGTTCTTCTTCCTGCCTATAAATGGGCACGAGACCTATTAGTATACATGCACGTCATACACCTTCCCCTGGGTGTCAAGAGGCTGTGAGAGAAGAAATGAGGTGATTATCTTGGTCTGAGATGGAACACATCATCTTGGAATGACGTGTCCCCCATTTTCGGTACTCTGAAGAGCGCGAGGTGGACAGTGGGATTGCCTTTTGTTTAGCTGCCGTTATAGGCGACTACTATATCCGGCTTTGATTTTATTTGATACATGTCACCATATCATCGTAAAGTATGTTTGTTCAATATAGTTTCATCAGATTATTGAACATTTTTCGGGAGTTTTGCCGTGTTCCGTTCTCTTCCGTTTGTTGACATGGAGAGCGTCGTGCCACTTGGCTAGTGTGCGTGCTAAATGAAGAGGGAAAGTTGCCGTTCTAAATCCAAACAATGACTGTTCTGGACAAAGGACACCTTGTCCAACATTCTGATGGAAGATCAGCAAAAGTAAGAAACATTTTATGATGCTATTTCATATATCTGTCGTAGATGTGAACTAGTCGTCGGCGCCCAAGTGTTTCTGGCTATTGTGCTAAGCTAATATAACGCTACATTTTGTTTTCGCTGTAAAACACTTAAATCAGAAATATTGGCTGGAATCACAAGATGCCTGTCTTTCATTTGCTGTACACCATGTATTTTTCAGAAATGTTTTATGATGAGTAATTAGGTATTTGACGTTGGTGCCTGTAATTATTATGGCTGCTTTCGGTGCAATTTCTGATTGTAGCTGCAATGTAAACTATGATTTATACCTGAAATATGCACATTTTTCTAACAAAACATATGCTATACAATAAATATGTTATCAGACTGTCATCTGATGAAGTTGTTTCTTGGTTAGTGGCTATTTATATCTTTATTTGGTCGAATTTGTGATAGCTACTGATGGAGTAAAAAACTGGTGGAGTAAAAAAAGTGGTGTCTTTTGCTAACATGGTTAGGTAATAGATTTACATATTGTGTCTTCCCTGTAAAACATTTTAAAAATCGGACATGTTGGCTGGATTCACAAGATGTGTACCTTTCATATGCTGTATTGGACTTGTTTGAAATGTGTGAAAGTTAAATATTTAAAAAATATATATCTTTTGAATTTCGCGCCCTGCACTTGTCATAAGTGTACCGACGACGGGCTGCAGCCATAAGAAGTTTTAAACTAGATGATAGGAACACTGTGGACAATTTTCAACAAGTGGCAACATTGAAATACAGAAATAAACACTTTTCCATAAACAAGGTCTAAATCATGTTTGATGCACTCTGTAAGTAAAAAAAATTGCAGTACTGTTTAAACCAGATGATAGGGACACTGTGGACAATTTTCAGCAAGTTGCAACATTGAAATACACTTTTCCATAAACAAGGTCTAAATCATGTTTGATGCACTCTGCAAGCACATTTTTTTGCAGTGCTGTTTAAACTAGATGATAGGAAAGCTGTGGACAATGTTCAGCAAGTTGCAACATTGAAATACAGAAATAAACACTTTTCCATAAACAAGCTCTAAATCATGTTGAAAAACTTTTTTTTTCATAAACAAGCTCTAAATCATGTTGAAAAACTGAAAAAACAATTTTTCATAAACAAGCTCTAAATCATGTTGAAATACAGAAATAAACACTTTTCCAAAAACCAGCTCCAAATCATGTTGAAATACAGAAATAATCACTTTTCCATAAACAAGCTCTAAATCATGTTTGATGTACTCTGTAAGTGAAACTTTTGCAGTACTGTTAAAACTCGATGATAGGAACACTGTGGACAGTTTTCAGCAAGCTGCAACCTTGAATTACAGAAATAAACACTTTTCCAAAAACAAGCTCTAAATCATGTTGAAAAACTGAAAAAAACACTTTTTCATAAACAAGCTCTAAATCATGTTGAAAAACTGAAAAAACACTTTTTCATAAACAAGCTCTAAATCATGTTGAAAAACAGAAATAATCACTTTTCCATAAACAAGCTCTAAATCATGTTTGATGCACTCTGTAAGTGACATTTTTGCAGTACTGTTAGAACTCGATGACAGGAACACTGTGGACAGTTTTCAGCAAGCTGCAACCTTGAATTACAGAAATAAACACTTTTCCATAAACAAGCTCTAAATCATGTTGAAAAACTGAAAAACACTTTT